>NC_140289.1:8110747-8200747 GCF_964030765.1 Micromesistius poutassou
ACACACACACACACACACACACACACACACACACACGAACACACACACACACACACACACACACACACACACACACACACACACACACAGATATGGAATTTCATGTCAGGATGCTGCTGATGACTTTGATAAGAAATGACCAGACGGCAGGTGAACATCTACTCTTATCTTCCTTCCTTCCCTTCCTCTCCGCCTCTCTCTGTCTCTCTCTGTCTCTCTCCCCCCCTCTTTCTCTCTTCTCCCTCTCCCTCCCTCTCCCCCTCTCTCTCCATCTTTTTCTCTCTGTCTCTCCCCCTCTCTCATTCTCGGTTGGCTCATTTCCCTTGCTTCTACTTCCCTCCAGAACACAAGAACACACATTTGTGCGTGTCTTTCGTAAAAACAATAGTGAACAAAAAGAATATGAGAGTAACCCAAGTAGTATTCATATTAGAACCGCAATTTTATATATATATATACTGTAGTACCCTTAAAAGTAAAGGGTTCGGTATCTAACCTTATATTTCATTTTATATATATAATTATATACATATATTCATTTATCTCAAATCATGGCTCATTATCAGTCAACTGAACCCTCGACTGGTGAAGCCAGAGGCGTTTCAATCGAAGGCAGGAGTGATTTATACCTAAGTGACGCTGTGTATTTGCGCATGTTTTGTGCGACTAGCTAGATGTGTGTGTATCTGTGTGTGTGTGTGTGTGTGTATTTGCACATGTTTTGTGTGTGTGTGTGTGTGTGCGTGTGCGTGTGCGTGTGTGTGTGTGTGTGTGTGCGTGCGTGCGTCCTCAGTGAGAAATGAAGGGGTCCGGACACAGTTCCCCTATTGATTTTCCTACACACATGCTTAATTGAAGTTGTTGGGGTATACATTGTTTGGGTATACATAATTGAAGGGAAGTTCCCTGTCTCTGAGAGACAGGCTGAGAGAGAGATATGGGGAGGGGAGGGGGGGCTGTGTGAGAGGTGAGAGAGAGAGAGAAAGAGAGAGAGAGAGAGAGAGAGAGAGAGACATAAATAAGGAGACAGATTAACATTAAAAGAGAAAAGCAACTCTGTGTACTTTCCTTTCTGTTCTCTCCCTAACACACCAGTGTGGCCATGAACCAAGCAGTGGCCCTGCAGGGTTCCATGGAACACATCATTGGCGATGTGTGGGAGTGTGTAGCCTCAGAATGCCACAAACAAAAACAAACAAAAGCAAAGACCGCCTGGTTTCCTTTGCAGTATTAAAAATCAACCACCTTTAAATATGGCTGTTTGTCAATGTTAGCCCTGATAATGTGCATTCCTCTAAGCAAGGGAAGATGAATGCCTTCACAGGAGGCTACCACATAGCCATCGCTAAGGAGGGCAACATCCACTGCAAAAACCCAGACCACTGCCTTCAATGGTCGGTTGTCATTCAATATAACTTGGATTAACAATGTGAACACAGGATTGTTATATATGTTGAATAAATGTCGAAGAACGAGCACTACAAAGAAATTCACATGTTTCAACCGTGACGTTACGATCCAGCTTGGATTAAATATACCATTTTAATCAGAGCTTGTTAACAGGGAATGAGCAAGGCGTTATTGTATTGACATCTGCACTTCAGCCTGCATTAAACTTAATCTAGTGAATGGACACCATTCATTAGATTAAGTAAAGCAAGAGGCAGCATGAGGCGTATGGGGGAGATATGCTGAACACGAGAAGACACTCAGACAGCATTTCAGCCTAGATCCATATAGAGATCAAACCCAGGCAGCCCTACAGTGGTCATTGTTGTTATGAAAAGAAATAAGCAGAGGAAATGACCACATACGTCGATCACCATGTTTATTTTTATTAATTTCAATACAAATTCTGTTGTCTTTCAAAGTGCCAGGGATTGCACCACATCCCCAGCTTACATGTACCACACATCAATGTACCACAACCAATCACATTCATCAATGAGCCAACCAATAAGCATTCTCTTCTAGACAACTCAATATTTGATGGAGTCGGCGGGGGCCACTTTGACGTAATTATATGTTTGCACCTCTGAATACTACCAGACCAACACAATGTATGGTCCTGTTTGGGTTAATTCATCTGTGTCGTGCCTTAAAGCGATACTCAAAGTGTATGCGTGACTCCATTAGGGCTTACCCCTCATCTCCCACTTAATTGTCCCGGGGCTTTGGCTGACTAAGCTTTTTGTCTGTCTCCTTGTTTCTTATAAACACATGCTTTCATTGTTAATAATAGTCTCCTGAGGTATCATTGTTGTTTAAAACAAGTTTGCTGGCCAATGTTTACTGGCCAGGGTTGGTGGTGTTCCCCTGTGTTCCAGGAGTTTTACAATAATGACCGCCTGCCAGGAACAGCCTGACATCTGAAACGAATATCTAAAGCAGCATAGCAACGCTGTGTGGTTGTGAATGTAAAGAACCACACATCTTAATAGCAGCTTGGTTGGAAGTGGTTTTATGGTTCCCTGCAATCTGACAAGGGGAACTAAGGCTGCTATCACCGGTACGAGTCCCACCAGAGACAGGGCTTCCAAGCGAATCCGTCAGGCAGCAGCACTGCGCTCTATAGAGCCAGCGCTTGTTCAATATTTCCATACAGTAGACGAATTACAAAGTGCCCTTAACCGCAACCTCACTAAAACGCAATTAAACCGAATACGTCTCATGTTTCAGAATGTCCTCTATGGATATAACATTAAAATCGCAGTTTAGTAGTGTATCCCGCTAGCTCTACAACAATAAAAAGCAGATAAAAAAAGCCCTGGTGTGGGTGTAACACAGATACACTGGATAAATTACATATTAAAACCGACTTTTGATTTGTGGAAATTGGTGGGAACAATCGCAGATTTTCTTTTGTGCATTGAAAGAAGGCCAGACAGAAACAAGAAGGAATACTAGTTGAAATTTTGACCATGTCTTGGATTACAGTTTTTCAGGTATTTCTTACATCCTGAATATTGACTAGAATTAAATGAAGAAAAAGAAGATATCAGTCGATAAGATTTAACACCACTTTGTTTTAACACTTTTTTTTTCATCAATTGGTTATGATGACGTTTCTTCAATAAATATATATATTTTTAATTTATGACTAGTCAACTCATTATAGAGCCCCCTTTTTACTTCCCCTCGCAATACTTTTGCATTACCTTGCAATACATTTTGCATTGCACTTGTATTACATACTGATAATTCACACCTTGGGGAATACAATCAAAATTGTATGTTTCTACTACTGGTTGTCGTTTCTACTTTAATTGCGCCTCACCCCTGGTGCTGTCGCCATCGTATGCAACCGGGGCTTCCCCTCTTATGAGTTCCTCCTAAAATGTGTCCTACATCACATTTTCTATTCCCGCAGGGTTTGATACAGAATGATTTTTCTTACAAACTTTATTATCCAAGCACCTCTGAAGATTTTCAGAGACTGAAACTGTGATAAAGGGTTATAGGAACAGAGATTAGATTTGACTTGGTGTGTCGGACACGATTCCGCTGCTACCTGTGAATATCTTTCTAAGGATTCGAACCCGACTACATGCCTTACCCTGCATAAGTGCTGCCGATTCAGATTTGCAGATGTGACGCTTGGGCCACAATTGTCTTACTTGATGTGTTCTGCAAAAAATAGGTTTATATTTAGGGCAGCTGTTTTTACTGGCCAAGTGAAAGGAACAAGAGGTAAAATGGTTTAGTCGCATTGCTTTTGATTGGACAGTACACTACATCTCTATCTTGCCTTAACCATGTTATGATTTATGCTGTGCAGCTTCTCAAATAAGGAGGGATCTCTGAATATACATCACAGATACCAAGCAGAAAGTCATACAGGGGCAGAATCAATTGCATTCATCCCTGCCTTCACTTCCCAGTGTTCTTCTCTCACTTCTTTACCTGCAGTTTGTTTGGTTGGAATCACTCTGATGTCACTCGGTCAAATGTAAAGAAAAAGAACAACATCAACAAAAGTCTATGATTCATCAAGCTGGATTGCAGCCTGAACAGGAGGGGTCAATATTTAGCTTGGGGGGGTGGGGTGAATGGCTGAGGCCGCAGACACAGCATTCATCTGATTTTCTCTGAGACACGCACGCACGGCACGGCACGCTCACATACGCATCACATACGCATGTAATCACCGACCCACGACCCATCGACAAATGATTACATACACAACTCATGCACAAAATAACAGGTGAACACACAGTACTAGCACACATGCAAACAACCCTCAACACTCAGCTCAACATGCACAAACAAACAGAGGCATGCATACTCTGACAAATGCATGCACAGAAAATAACAAACACACACACACACACACACACACACACACACATACAGAAGCTGTCAGTGCCAGCGATAGACATCTATGGGAGAAACTGTGCCAAAAAGATTTAAAGCCTGGCTTGGTGCTCTCTGTTTCGGGACTCCATCCCTGCTGTTGGACCAAAAATGCCCCACACACTAATCTGTGCCCCGCAAATACAAACGCTACTGATGCTTTGAACAAGCACAGTTTAGAAAAGCTAGGAGAAGTTATGATAATTCAAACTCTCAGACTCTTTTGATAGCACATTGAAATGTTACATATCTGTAACTTTTTGACCCAGCACTGAGAAATGTAATAAACAAACGCCCTCATGGTTAACCTTGTGTGCGGAGAGCTATGGCTTAAATTCTGCGCTTGTATTTTTAGTTTTAACTAGATCTACTAGATCAACTCTATTTTTTTGTAGCTACCCCAATTGTGATCATCTGCTTTGCTCATTAGCCACAACTCAGTCACGTTCGATAACAATGCATGCTGAATGACTCAATGTACATCCACAAGCATCCAAAGAGTGATACAGGCGTTGATCATGATTTATGATCACATTCATTGGTTGATCATTAGTTCATTGGTTGATGCACACACACACACACACACGGACACACACACACACACACACACACACACACACACACGCACACGCACACGCACACAGCCACTCTCTGCCCGTGTGGCTTCAGGAATACACAGGAAGGAGCGATAGGGGTCCGCTACATCATAGCAGGGTGGAGGCTGGCTGGGACAGCGCTGGGATCCCTGTAGATAATGGATATCTGGCTCCTGACAGACATGGGGAGCTGAAAGCTGAAGCGGTGAGCAGACAACAGTAATATCATAGCTGTAAGGCAATACTAATAGTTGAATAAACCTGCCCCGGGCACTGTATCATATACTATAAATACTCTGATTCTAGAGTTGTGTGTGCACGTCTCTGTGTGTGTGAGTGTGAGTGCATGGGCTTTGATATGCCTTCCATTCAGCGAGGATCTTTAATATTCTGCAGCTCATACAATGCAACGGGCAAGCACATGCACACACGCACACACGCACATGCACACACGCACACACACACACAGGTGGGTAGCTGGTTAATATGCAGCCTCTAGCTCCCCTCAGGGTCCCACTGGGCCAGACTTGGACCAACACAGAATCACAAGCTTAGGAAGCCTGCGATGAAAAAAACGTCTCCTCTGTTAGCCCCCATATATTCTCTCACTCAGAACGGGTGAAGAAGCAAAACAAAAGTGGTTGAACAAAGGGTAAAAAAAAACCTAAAAAAACGGGTGCAGAGCCCCGTTGCACAACTTGTCGTTGGCTGTTTGTTTGTTTTGTTCAGTAGAGCCGATCAGGCTTTGTGTACTGCTCTGGAAACAGATGAATAGCACTACAGGACCCACATCAGACCGCTCCCTGACCCTGAACTAAACACAATCCCCGCCAACTAAGCATTATCGCCCTCAACCTACCCAAGCAACAAACAAAAAAGTGCGATAGAGAAGCAGTGGGTACAATCTCTGGCGCTGCTTTTGTAGCTCTTCCCCGGGCGAGTAAAGTGGAAATCCGCTCTTGGAACAAGGTTTAGCTCACCTGAACAAGGTTAGCTCAATATATCCCATAGATACAAGCAAAATAAAATCCACATGTACAGGATCGGAGCTGTTAAGCGTTTGTCGTTATATGACTTTCAAGTTGCGTCTTCCTTTTTATCCCAGCGTATGGAAGACAAATCAACATAACAACAGGCATCACCTCCGCAGACATGTTCATTTGAACAGCGTACATCAGTGAAACAAGCACCAGTGAGGACACGGCCATCTGTATGGTATCTGGAGCTCACAGATTGGCTCGTTCGACCGTGTGAGACGGGCCCTCTTAATGCAGGGACACTCCTCTTTTGAACTGACACATTTTCTTTTGGGACGTGCACATCATTACGAAGACAACCCAAACCAATTGACAGCGCTTTTATAGATGAGGCCTTCTTCATCTCTCTTCATCCTTCTCCCTCTCTGTCTCCCTCTCTTTCCGCCCCCCCTCTCTCTCTCTCTCTCTCTCCATCCCCACTCTCTCTCTCCCTCTCCCCAGGCACAATTTAATTACAAAAGAAACGTGGCCGGCTATCTCGGGACCACTCCCTCTCTTTTGATGCAAACAACAAAACTGTGTTGGACACAAACACGCGCACATGAAACAATTCACACAATTTAGGAAAAACACAAAACAAAATGTCTGCCATCCCTGCTGTCCTCTAATGGGTTGGTTCCCACCATTCTTCTGGTGGGGCTTAGGCAGCGCCACTGTGGCCCCGTGCCACGGACCCGCGCGTGCCTGGCCCATCCAAGAGCGGACGAGGAGCCAGGCAGAGCGCGTTGCTGGTGGTGGTGTTGGCAGCACTCGTGTGTCAATCTCTTTACCCTGTAACACTGGGGTAACATCTCCTGATGCTGTATGTGCATGGACAATGTATGGCCAGATTGCGAAGAAAGTGGACTTTGTGTTTTCTCTTTTATGGAAACTAGTATTGGTTTGTGCCGCACAGCTGCAGAGTAGCTAGAGTTTCCTGCCTTTGTCGGTGTAGCAAAGTCCATTACTACACCCCACCTAGGTGGCTGCCACACTCTACCTAGGTGACTTATTTTGGGCTCCTCCAGACAAAAAGGACCCAGGGTTGTGGTATTAAAAATCCAGTTTATTTCAAAGGTGTTGTAATGAACATGGCAAGGGTGCTACCACTGCCATGCGGGAGATCTCCAGAGTGTGCGTGCAGACGGCTGGTTGAAACTGTGCACACTGATTACTCAATGTGCTACAGGTGTGCAGCCTCGCAGCCCCAGAGTCCAATCAGACTCCACCAGGTGAGGCTGCTCAAACCAGCCATCAGCCACACACACTCCCACAGTCGGGTTTAAAGAAAAGCGATCCGGACCATTTATTTCAAACGTATACAAGGCTCGAGATGCAAGTCAAACCCTTCTGAAACGCATGGTTGGAAGCCCTATGCTGGGTTGCATTGGAAATGAATGTCCTTTAGTGTGAACTATGACGCATCCTTGTACAACCAGTTAATTTTGCTTCCACTTCGTATTCAGTACTACACTGGAAATCCAGAGTTCTTGAGAGAGCACAATTTGAATTTGCTCATCGAGTCACTCTGGGAACGAGCAATATACTCACTCCCCGATTCCCCTGGCCCAGAACATTATCCAATCACATCGGTGTATCTGAAATAGGCGGGCCAAAAGCGTTGCTGTTTTACTGACTGGATACGGCAAGAGTCTTATCTATTGGTTAGCTCCGCTGGTCTGGATACGTCACCCCTTGTATTCTTCTGATTGCTCGTAGTGTTATCCAATTGCGTGCAGTGATATTTTCAAATGCATGCTTGGTGCCGCCCCTCGAATTGGGCCATTTTTATTACTCGTTGCCAGACCCAGAGCTTTTTAGATGTGGGTCTGGATTTCCAGGCTAATTCAGTACCCCCCCCCCCATACACATACACACACCCTCCCTCCCTCCCTCTCTCTTTCTCTCCCCTCTCTCTCAGAGGTCTCGGTATCGGAGCTATCTCGGAAATCTCTCCCTGTTTGTAAACAAAATAACTGTGTTGAACACAAGTGGCCGCCATGACCACCTGTTTGTGAAGCTCCTGCAGAAGCGACCACCGTGCAGTTCAGCCTGCCCTATACTCTATACTGTATGTGGGGTTCAAGGATTGAACACAAAGGAGTTATGGCCATAGACTACTGTGAGCCGGCCTTTTAATTCCCACCCTCAATGTTAGTTTCTGCTGCTGGTGGAAAGAAATAGCAAGCCCTTGCAGCAGACATAAATAATGTAAGGCTTCATGACAGTTGAGTGGAGACCAACGGGTCAAGATACGGACGCTACGTCCATATCTCTTACAGTCTACGTTTGAACCCCCGTAGTTCCTCTGATGGGGACTAAGCAGCGCGGACGTGGCCCCACGCCGAGCCGCCACGGCAGGCTGATCTGAGACAAGCTCGCCGAGCGTTTGATCGTCGTGGCAACGCTCACCTGTCACTCTGTATACCCTCGTTCCGTCGCCTTACCCCTGCATCGGACACACGCACGCATGCGCACACACACACACACACACACACACACACACACACACACACACACACACACACACACACACACTCAACCCTCCATCCCCCTTGCTCAACCCGCACACACACATGCACTCCCCATCACACACACGCACACACACACACACACACACACACACACACACACACACACACAATCACACATACACATTGCTCTCTATTTTTTCACGCACAATGCTCAGCCTAATTAGGTCTGTAATGAACAAAGGCAATTTACATAGTCGTATCCCTATCTGGAGTACCAGGCCTCTCCAGCACGCAGACCCTCAACTTTGCTCGTGAGCCACAGACCATGAAAAGCTCCATGACAAGCTTGCTTGCGCGCACGCGTGTGTGTCTGTGTGTCTGTTTGTGTTTTGAGGCGATATCATAAGCAGCTCTTATTATGCACACTTAAGGCTCACTGTGAAACATGCCGCACACAAGTTGCAATTACAGGCATACAGATGCACAAACACAAATACACAAACATGAACTTTAAGCTGATACACACACGTAAATTATACACATCAGTAAATGCAAACATACCACTGTGTTCCGCTGTAGAGTTACAGGCCAGACACACACACACACACACACACACACACACACACACACACACACACACACACAGCAGTCCCATATAGGATCTCACACACATTCTCTCTAACTCGTTGGCGCCACCTCTCCTCCTGTAATGAAGCAGATAATAAGCTGCTTCACGGTCCGCCGTAGCTAAAGCAAAATCAAAACCCTGTTGATTTAAGAATCAAAATGCCTACACATGAGTTTTTCATCTTCTGCAGCAGTGATGATGAGGTTGAGAGAGAGCGAGAGAGAGAGGGAGAGACTATGTGTTTTCATGGTAAATATCAGAGTCTGAGGAACAGACTTGTGGTTGAGCCAGCAAAGAAGGCGACGTTGAGGAGCCATTCCTCATGCTTCGCACTCCTGGGTTTGTCCTGAACCACTCCACTGCATTCCACCACCACCACCACCATCACCACCACCACCACCTCCTCCACCACCACCACCATCACCTCCTCCACCAACACCATCATCACCACCTCCTCCACCACCATCACCTCCTCCACCAACACCACCACCTCCTCCACAAACACCACCACCTCCTCCACCACCACCACCATCACCTCCTCCACCACCACCACCACCATCACCTCCTCCACCACCTCCTCCACCACCACCACCATCACCTCCTCCACCAACACCACCACCTCCTCCATCTCCTCCTCCTAAAACACCACCAGCTCCTCCACCTCCAACACACCATTCGCCACCTCCTCCACTACCACCACTACCTCCTCCACCACCACCATTACCACCAATCTCCTCCTCCTCCACCACCAGCTACTCCTCCACCACCACCAGCTCCGCCTCCATCACCACCTCCTTCTCCACCACCATGATCACCTTCTCCTCCTAAAACACCACCAACTCCTCCGCCACACCACCACCTCCTCCCCCACCACCAGCTCCTCCTCCACCACCCCCACCTCCTCCTCCCCACCACCAGCTCCTCCTCCACCACCCCCCCAGCTCCTCCTCCACCACACCCCCACCTCCTCCACACCCCCACCTCCTCCTCCTCCACACCACCACCTCCTCCCCCACCACCAGCTCCTCCTCCACCACCACCTCGCCCTCCTCCAACACCCCCACCTCCTCCACACCATCACCACCGCCTCCTCCACCATCACCTTTACCACCTTCTCCTCCTCCACCACCACCAGCTCCTCCTCCACCACCCCCAGCTCCTTCATCTCCACCACCACCACATTTACCTCTGCCTCCTCCGCCATCAACTTTACCACCTTCTCCTCCTCCACCACCACCAGCTTCTCCTCCACCCTGCATCTCAAAAAACTCCCCAACCTGATAAAGTTTCAGCGTTGTATGTAAAGTACCAAACATGCATTTGTGTCTGTAACTGTTTCAGCATCTCCAACAATACAGACAATATTAACACTCACAAAACCAATTAAAGCAAAAGTACAATTGCTAATCTCATTGCAAAAAACAAATTATATTGACCAAATATGAAAAGGGAAAATACAATGGGAAGAATGCAAATGTGAAGCTTATGTATAAAATGAGTATGGGAGTATTGAGTATTTGGGAATTCAATAATCAAAGAGCAATGCTACAATACCATTGATTAATCCTGCAATCTTAACCATAACCATTTGATAAATAGACTCAGTATAACTAGCAGTGAGTATGCCAACCTACAATTAAACAATCCATTATTCTACAAATGAGTAGACTTTATTGCTATCAGCCTTGTTCGGATCCCTTGGGATCCACAGCAAAGAAGACGCACCGGCAAGGTTTTTTCAATTCAAGTACTCATTTCAATTTACCGTCTTCAAAAGTGGAACTTTCACTCCTGCACCTCAGATTTTTTCTGTTTAAGATTTCATCAAGGATATTTCTAACTTAAAAACATGAAGCAAAAGCAAAAAAATTCCTGCTGTAATGTCCTAAAAGGGTACTAGCCTGCCTTGTTTTAAAGCCATGGTCTCAGACATATCACCTCCATGGTGGAAGTACACGTTCGCATTGCCACAAAAACGTCCTTGCCCCCTTTTTGAACCCTGGAAGCTTCGCCGCTTGGATCACAATAGATAGTGATGCAACACCTATCACCAAACCCGGGTCACGTCCTCTGCAGTTGAATCAAAGTAGGCCTGCATATGTGTGTGTGTGTACCAGTGTGTCCAAGTGCATCCGTGTGTGTGTAATTGTGTGTGTGTGTGTGCAGGTGTTTGTTTGTAGCCATTTGGATGTGTGTGTGTGTGTGTGTGTGTCCAAGTGCATCCGTGCGTCATTTTGTGTGTGTGTCATTGCATGTGTGCGTGCATGCCTGCGTGCATGCGTTTGCGTGTGTGTGTGTGTGTGTGTGTGTGTGTGCGTGTGTATGTGTGTGTGTGTGTGTGTGTGTGTGTGTGTGTGTGTGTGTGTTTGTTTGTGTGGATGTGTGTGTCTGATATTACTGCCCATCAAAAGGGATCAGTAGAAAAGTCCTGGGGAACTTTCCCTCTCTCCTCTCCACTTGTCACTGACATCCACTTCTGAAGGAATGTCAAGCAGGCTACAAATAAAAAAAGTTATAGTCTCCTTTAAGGTTTGACTGTTCACAGCCAGCAGCACGCTGCACTATCATTTTAAAACTAGACTGAACCCCTGCAGTGTTCAGTCTACACCAAATCGCGATACATACAGCAGATTCACTTCACTCAATCCTATGAGATTGGTAAATGGTCCTCATTTATATAGCGCTTTTATCCAAAGCACTTTACAGTGTTGACTGACATTCACCCATTCATGCACACATTCACACACTGACGGCGGAGTCAACCACGCAGGGCAACAGCCAGCTCGTCAGGAGCAAGTAGGGTGAGGCGTCTTGCTCAGGGACACCACGACGCTCAGCAAGGAGGAGCCGGGGATCGAACCACCAACCTTGCGGTTACCAGCCAACCCACTCTCCACCTGAGCTAATGCCGTCCCGAACAGATTGACTGTTGTTTTGCGATTGATTTTATTTAGTTCAATGTGTTAAAGACTTTTAACGTGTTAAAGACTTTTAACCCATTGGGAAAACGATATGGGGTAAAACATGTGTGTGTCATGATGTTTTTGGGCTTCTAACAATGCACTGGTAGCCAAGGAATACATTTGTGGTCATAATTTATTCTCATGACAGAGGTTTGGAGCTTGAAGGAAAATGTGTGTTGGTTGTGGAAGAGCTTTGTAGTTTGTCGGCATCACACCGTGTGCGGTGACATTTGTCATGCTCAAAAAAAAACAGTGCAGCCCTAAAACTTTGCTCTAAATAACTCCTCTTTGTATTCTACGGGTGCTCTACTTTAACACAACCAAGAAAATTAAAAAAAAAATGTCAACTCCAAACTTTTTCTGCGGAATTACCCTACAGCTGTCAGTATTTTCTCAAATCTTTCCTCAAACGGCAACAGACTTTTGTGCAACCTCCAAAAAATGCTGTGATCCTTCCTTGATCCTTTCATGGCCACCTTTTCCCTGCCGGCTCTTGATCCTTGATCCTGGTCTAGCTGACAAGGTTGGAATAGATCAGCCTTCCTAGGATCAATCGGAACAGATTTGTGTAACACTTTGCACCGTCCGCCTTAAAATCGACTCATCGCACCTCAACACTAGAACAGATGAGTCATGCCAACTAAGTTACACCCATGCTGCTACCCATGTATGAATACAAAAATGAGTAGGAGGGTAGACGCCAGCACCTGCCGCTAGAATGTATGCGTCAACCGAGAGTCGCCGAGAAGCGACACCATGGAGACGGTGTCGCTGCCACGGAAACAGTTGCGAAAATACGACCGGCGGAAGACGAAGACTGTGCTGTGACGGCAGCGTTTGGCAACGCTTGGGACTCAAATTAGCAAACGCCTCCCAACACTGTTAGCATTTTTGGCGCTCAGGATCCTAACCCAATGTCATCGCTGGATTAATATGAAAGGGCCATTAAGACACGCTTGAATGTTGGAGCCGGGCCCCGGTTAAATGCAGCCAGGAGGCCGGCAGCTATTTGTATTTGGAGTCATTAGTATAGGTGTGAAATCACTGCATACGAGCTAGCATCAAGCAGCCAAAAACACTGCTGGGGAAATAACAGAAGAGGAGGAGATAGGAGGATAGGGCAGAGGACATGAGAGGAGAGACAAGATGAGAAGGGCAGGAGAGGAGAGACAAGAGGAGAGAAGAGAAGAGAAGATCGGAGAAGAGAAGAGAGGAGAGGAGAGAAGAGAAGATGGGAGAGGAGAAGAGAGGAGAGACGAGAGGAGGAAAGAGGAATGGAGAGAAGAGACGATGGGAGAGGAGAGGAGAGAGGAGGAGAGGAGAAGTGAGGAGAGAGGAGGAGAGGAGAGAGAGGAGTGGATACGATAGGAGACAATATGGGAGAAGAGAAAAATGGAGAGGAGAGAGGATTGAAGGAGAGGAGGGAAGACAAGGAAGGGTCTTTTTTGAAGCCAGCAAGGTCAAACTTCTCTTACTGACTCTTAATAAAGTGTAGAGTTAAAATGGAAATATTCTAAAAGCAATGTACCTGGATACTTACTTATATACTATTTTTTGTGGGGAATCTTTTCTACAAACCACCTGCATTTTCAAGTTCAAGGACTGTCTGCAAGGGCTGCTTTAAAAATAATAAGGAATGCGTGGGAATCTATTCATTGAAAAGGTTAAAAATAATCTGAAAACCTTTAGAGAAAGCCAAAATGACTGTCACTAACTGAGGTCAAGCGGAAAAGAAAAGGAAAATGAAAACGCTCAGGAGCGTAAAATAAATCACGGCGAGCAAGGAGCGAAAGAAAAGCTGATCCATATCCTTCTCCCATTTTAGCTGACGTTTAGATTTGCGTATTGTTCTTCGTGTTTCCTGTGGTGGGCTTCAGCTCTACTCCAGTTCTGTCCTGAGCCAGTGGCTGCGGGGCCGTGGGCTCCCCCCCAAACATACAGAGACACCTGACACCCCTTGGAGAAAAAACAGGCTCGCGCTTACACGTGGCCGTCTTACAAACAGTCACGCAACAGTTTTCTACAGGTCTTTGAACTCATAAAGATTGCACAAGTATAACATCAAACTCCCAAGACTCGAATAAGACTTGGAAAAAGCTGCCCTCTCTATCCTTGGCTAATTCTATAAGTGTATGAATAAAGACAAAAAACAACAACAAAACACACAATTGAGCAATGGAGCCTTTTCCCAAATCTAGTAGTGTGAAGTACCTAATTCAAAACATAAGGTTGGTTTTATTTATGTCTGTGTCCAGCATGGTCAATGTATATTTACTCGAACAGATCCATAATGAATGTGATGAGCTATACCTACCTGTGTTTTTCCTACTGTGAAAAGGGTCTATAATGATGTGTAATGGCTATGTCTTACAATCCATGCAGTGGCATGGGACCCTTGATAAACTGAGAACTACCACATCAGCAGAGACAGTGGGAATAGGCCTGCATAGGGCAGCATGTGGATGTGTCTGTGTGTGAATGTATATCTTGTCATAAACCTAATGCATGTCATTATACATATACACACATACAACATGTTCCATAGACAGACAAACACACACACACACACACATGCACGCGTTTTCATTTGAATAATTTATTTGAATCCAATTACATTAAGTACAGAAAGGATTAAAATATTTTAGAGATAACAAGCTTTGATACAAGAAACATCGCCTACGCTACACAGCAAGGCTGCCTATTGTAGCTGAAAAAGAACAGAACAGTTTTTTACCTCTTGTTTTTGAGAGCCCTGCCAGTCTTTGCCCACTTACTGCGAGTTTGTGGACATTCCCCAAACTGCCAAAGATTAATGTCCATACATAGCAAAAAAGCAATATCAGGATTGTTAGGAATGTTTCTAAACACATCATAGAAGCATTTGAATGTATTTCCTTTACAGTGCTAGCTATCAAGTCAACAATGCGGTCATGCGTGCAGTATATAGTCCTCTGTACATGTTACAAGCGTTTAAAATATGGGCAACTAATTCAAAATGCTGGTCGCACACACACACACACGCGCACACACACATACACACACACACGCACATGCACACGCACACCCTAATATCCATGACATCGCACTTCTATCTCACCAGACTTTCATCTCTCCTTATATTTTTGTTTCATTTGAGATGATTGAAGTTGTGGTTCTGGATGCCCCCCACCTCCTCCCTCTGTGGCGGAGCCGGCCTCTGTAATCTATAAAATATCAGCCATAAATTAATCACATTGGGCCTGTGAAGAAATGTAATGTATTTTTTGGCTTCCTGCTGGGTCTGGGTCTCACTGGCTGTGTGTGTGTGTGTGTGTGTGTGTGTGTGTGTCTCTATCTGTCTGTCTGTCTGTGCGCACGGTGTGCATGATTGTGTATCAAGTGGCCGTAAATAAGAGAAAAACACACACACACAAACACACAAGGTGCTTCATAAAGAACGGATTATCTAATTTTAATCGAACCGTGCGATGAATAAAACAATTATAAAAAAAACACTTAAATGACTAGTTTCAGCAAAAGTAACTAACCATGTGAAATGTGTTAGCAGATGGTGGAAAGGAACCACCTGCTCCCATGTCTGCAGTTCATTAAAGCACCTGAAAACTGCACTTTGAAGGGCACCATGATTCCCGACTTGTTGTGGCACTGCTATTGTTGATGTTTTATACTTAATGTTGCATGCAACAATTGCAACCTACATCCATTTAGAGTGATTTCACTGGATTGAATGGGCATTATCAGGAGAACCCTACAACCTATATCTGTGACCACACTTACAAAAACAGTTAGATGTATCTTGATCTATCGTTAGGTATGTGGTCTCTCCTTTTCTGAATTTAAAAAATCATCTGGTGTTAGGAAACGGAAAAGGTGTTTTTTTGAATGAGCTTATGAGCGGTGTATCACCATGGCACCTGATGATATATATTTCACAAGCTGGTTGGTCCATCAGTTAACACCATAACGAATCAACTATAACGAATCGGTATCAAGGGCTGTATCCCTGGGGCAGGACACCACAACCTCCTCTTCCCCTTTCACAACAGAAGCAAGATAAATGATAAATGATAAATGTTTCAACAAAAGCTCACATTCTGGATTTGCCATGCCAACCGTGTTCATACAATAATCTCTACAGCTAACCTGTACTTGTGTCTACTTCAGTTTTTATTACGTCCTGTGTTCATTAATAATTATATTCACCGGCTTTACAGTTTATTCAAATTCTCCAGTTTTGTAGATTATTATTTTTTGAATAGACACTCCCATCAAGGATTCAAAAACAGACGTAGACTGTTTGAGTAAATATACACTGCAGGATACCTGACATTTATAGAATTAAGGAAAGCAAGAGCTCAAGTTTCACTAAGGTCTGAGTTATAAACACAGGGGTGAGATTTCTGATGATGGTGATATAATCAGTTGACCTTTTGAAGTAAAAACAGAAAATCCCCCAAAAATTAATTAAGTATTGCAATGCTGACAGGCAAATTTTCAACTGTTGTCCTTTGGGTGGTGATTGCTGACTATAAGGTCACTGTTATGGCGTTTCTTTCTCACACGAAAAGCAGAAGAAAGCAACTAAAACATTGAAACAAGACCAACATATACCTTCATTAGAAAAATTTAATTCTTACGAAAGCTCTATACATGTACCAGTTAGGTGATGAAGTGTAAATTAGAAATCGTTAGCGATAAGAATAATACAAATCAGTCACGACACAGCAAATATAGACTAATAATTATTATTATTGTGATGTAGTCGATGATCTTTGTGGTATTTAAAAACAACATATTTATAAATGTACTGAAGTAGTCTTCAAACATAGCAACGATATGTGACAAGGAATTTTATTTATTTATTTCATGCTTATTGCCCAACACTGAGACATTAACCCACATTAAGGAACAATGAACAGACCATGAACTGATTAGAGAAGTAGATGAACACAAGATCAAGATACAAAGTTGGTCATGTTCCTGTCACGCATAGCACAAATTAAAAAAATATAAAAGGGTTGTGCCTCTCAATCTTCTATCAAATCATAATCATCTCAGACGTATCATCTGAATCTAAAAAATCACACGCATCACCATTTGCAAGGGACAGAAAGGTAAGATGCAAACATCCTGTTGATGTGTACCACGAAGCCTTAGTTCTATCCTTTAACTCACTGAAAGAGACTCTTGATTGAGGTAATTGATTGGCTCTGAATATTTAACTATTGTGTCTTCTTTCCTTTTTAGAATGAGGTTTGCAGTGGTATTTTTGGTTGTTCTTCTTGTGGTTCTCTTGGCCGACCCAGGTGTCAGTAAAAAAAGAAAGTACAGTAAATCCAAAGGTTATGGGATATCAGGTATGTGAGACACAGGCACACAATCATACAATAATAATTAATACAATGGAGACACGTTTTTTTAGAAGAGTTGGACATATTAAGTTATACAAATATATACAATTTTGTATGGAGCAAAACACATTTCAAGGCATTTGCTATGAATGCTATGAATATGTGCAGATACTCAGCTAAATTAAGAATAAAATTGTAAAACAGGATTTATGCTTCAGTTTCTACTACAATCTACTAAACACCAAACATTTTGTCCTCATTGTTTTGATTCAATTTAGGTTCAAAATCCAAGAGGTAGGAACTTCTGTAACGTATTCGTTGAACATTGACAGTCGATAAAATGTAGATTATATCTCAGTGTGTTCCACATCATTTTGAATGTAAATGTCTTACTTCTACAGTCTAAGAAAGTATTCCTCTAAAAAAAACGACTCTTCCGGCAGTAAATGGTAAGTGCATTTCAAAACGTCCCTTATCCATTACATCACAACATACATAAAGGCGAAGAGGCAGTGATACTTCATTGATAATGTTGCCTAATTAGACATTATTCGCTAAGGGCTGCAAGCAGCGCTTAACTATTGTTGTTCAAAGGCTTTCTTTCTTTCTTTCTTTCTTTCTTTCTTATTCCCACACATTTTGGGACCCTACTCCTTTCACAATTTTTCACCTAGAGAATCCATTCAACTTTTAAAATGTTCATAATCGCTTGGAATCACGCGCTACCATTCAAATGTTTAAAATATTTGGAACTTTTTAAGATATTCTACTTTTAAAATATTATTTTCTATAATGGAAGTCAATGGGAGGACCGCCCATTCTCTGACGCTTCCACTACTTGGTCATTTTTTTATTTCATACCCGCTTTGTATATTTTCAGTTGGTCTTATTTCCATTGGGGCTAGAGCATGATAACGTCACCCACTCTGTTTAAAACTTTTCACTTGATTTAAGCCATTCAACATTCTTTCACGTCTTAAACTATGTGTATTAAAACATATTTTGAGCCTCGCTTTACACTACAGCACTCACCGCATTTTCTATAGTAAATGCATTTTCTAGTTATACATAATTATACAAACCTTCCTAATATGCATTTGAAATATATTTTGTTTTCATGCCAGGAAATCCACAGGAAGAGTCAAGAGAGTCAAGAAAAACAAAAGTAGGTAAACGCAAATCATAAATGTGAAATGTAATATTTAACAATGAGGCGGGACATCCCAATGACTAGCATCCCTCTGCTAAACCCCACTTTCTAACCTCTGGTTTATTGTCAATCAGGTAAAAAATACAAAAAATACAAATCCTCCAGTAGGCCTACACTAAGGTAAGAACTAAAAAACGTAAAACATCCAATAACCCAATAAATCTGCTTAATACATAAAAATTGAATTAATTCCATCGGGATTTGAATCTACATCTTTCAATGACTTCTCCAGGGGGAAGGCCCTCTCTTACCTAAAGGAAAGGGTCGCTGAACTACCTCCGGTCCAAATAGATGCCGGAGGAAATGCGCACGAAGAGCAGGGCTCTGCTGAGGAATACGTCAAGTTCTTCATAGAGTAGTGGTTCTGTCATCTGCCCTGATAAGAACACTTGAGGGGTGGGGAGTGCGGTGGTGTACCCCTCTCCAACCTGCTAGATGCTTATGTTTTAAATAAAATTACGTTTTGATCTGTAACAGGTTTTTTTTATGCCTCAATAATGATAAATAATAATGCTCTCCCTCTCATGCACCTGTATTTCATTGTTTGTTGCATTTGTATTTTAATGATTTTATTGTCTGTTATTTTAAAAATAAATTAACTAAAATAATTTAACTCAATTGGAATTGTCCAGTAAATGTACCAAATAATTAAGGGTGTTACACAGTTTGTGTTTTGTTTTTCACAACATTTTTTTAATGTGAAATACAAGAAAGTGGCTCTTTCCTTTTAGTTTGACGGTCGACTGACTCAATGAGCTTTGGCGCCGCAAACCATCCTTGGACATGGCACCCAGGTGTTTGTTCTTAACGTGCTACAGCATATTTACTAGTACTACCACTAAACTGAAGAGTATAGCATCACACTATTTACATTTCACTTTGTTGCCTTTCTGGAGGAAATGGTCTCACACTGAGCGTCGTTTAGCGCCCCTCATTTTTTTACCTCAGACTGCTAGCTAGCAAAGACGTGTCTATGCAACGTGTTTATGCAAATTAAACAATGGACCAAAATGCGTAACCGGTCAAAAATAATTTTGGCAGTTAGCCGATTAAGTGTTAACTGTTGACATCCCTAGTGTTATACTATGTATCAGGACAACATGAGAAAAAAAGCCACTCGATCTTCATAGCCAGTGTGGTCATTAGACTTAAGGGTTCAAATTGGGGGGACGGCAGTGAACACAGCATGCATGGTGTGAGCTGATTAGAGAAGAGGATGAACACACGATCAGTCGGTACTGTATAATAATGCCACCTCATTTCCCCCCCTACATTTAATATTGAGTCATACAGCATACGACTTTGTAAGACTGCAAAGTCAGATGAGTGCCTGCCCATCTTCAAAGCTACTACAAAACAGGAGTGTCAGTGCCACTCTTGACCAAACTCCACATCTGCTTCTCCATTGAAAGCAAGGTAAGAGGCCCACACCATTATGAGCCTACTTATGTAACTAAGAACAGTGCTTATTATGTACAAACTGTTGTTTAATTGATCTTTTTATTATTTTTTTATAGATTAAATAGATAGTTTATTCAAGTTCTCCATTTTTGGACAGTCCAATCAAGGATACAAAAACACAGCCGTAGACTGTTTTAGTAAATACACACAGCAGGTTACCTATAATACCTGACATTTATAGATTTAAGGTAAGCAAGGGCTCACGTTTCACAAATGTCTGAGTTATAACCACAGAGGTGAGTTAGATTTTGTTGTGACACTTCCAATGGTCATGCTTATTGCCCAACACTGAGACACTAACCCACATTAAGGAACAATGCGTGAACGGTGCAGGCTGATTAGAGAAGTAGATGAACACAAGATCAAGATACAAAGTTGGTCATGTGCCTGTCACACATAGCACGAAATGACAGAAAGGTAAAATGCATTAATCCTGTTAATGTGTACTACAAAGCCGTTAGTTATTTCATTTAATTCACTGAATGAGGTGGTCAAAGTATATGACCATATGAATAAATAAGCTCTGACTATTTAACACTTATGTTGTGTGTTCTCTCCTTTTTAGTATGAGGTTTGCAGTGGTCTTTGTGGTTGTTCTGCTTGTGGTTCTCTTGGCCGACCCGAGTTTGAGTAAAAAAAACAAAAAAAAATACAAAGGTTCTGAGATATTATCAGGTATGTGAGACACAGGCAGACAATCATACAACAATAATGAATACAATGTAGACAAGTTTCCAGAAGAGTTGTATATAGAAAGTTATACAAATATATATCAATTTGTATGAAGCTAAACACATTTTGAGGCATTTAAAAAATCTATGAACTATGTGCAGATAATCAGCTAAATTAAGAATACAATTGAAAAACAGGTTGATTTATAATTCAATTTATAAACCCTTTTTAGAGACTACTAAACACCTAACATTTTTGTCCTTATTGTTTTGGTTCGATTTAGGTTCAAAATCCAAGAGGTAGGAACTTCTGAAACATATTAGTTCAGCATTGACATTGTCAATAAAATGTTGATTATATCTCAATGTGCTACACATCATTTTGAATATAAATGTCTTACTTCTACAGTCTAAGAAAGTATTTCTCTAAAACAAAATACTCTTCAGGCAGTAAATGGTAAGCGCATTTCAAAACGTCCCTTATCCATTACATCACAACATGCATAATGGCGAAGATCCTTCACTGTATTCATAATGTTGCCTAATTATACATCATTATACATAATTACACAAACTTTCCTAATATGCATGGTATATGCATATGCAATTTACTTTGTTTTCATGCCAGGACTGTCACGGGAAGAGTCAAGAAAAACAAAAGTAGGTAAAACGCAAATCATCAAGCATCCCTCTGCTAAACCCCACTTTCTAACCTCTGGTTTATTGTCAATCAGGTAAAAAATACAAAAAAAAGAAGAACAAATTCGCCAAGAAACAACGGTAAGAACTAAAAAACGCAAAACAATCCAACAATTCAATAAATCCACTAAATACATAACAATATAATTAATTCCATTGGAATTTAAATATCCACCTTTCAATGACTTCTCCAGGAGCAAGGCCATCAACAACCGCCCAGGTTCAGCGAACGTCCAACCTCAAAAGGATGACGAAGGGCTGGGCTCTGCTAACGCCGAACAGGCTGTTCCTGGTACCCAACAGGCTGCTCCTGATGCTGAACAGGCTGCTCCTGGCACTGAACAGGCTGCTCCTGATGCTGAACAGGCTGCTCCTGGCACTGAACAGGCTGCTCCTGAGGCTGAACAGGCTGCTCCCGATGCTGAACAGGCTGCTCCTGACACTGAACAGGCTGCTCCTGAAGCATACGTCCAGTTCTTCATAGAGTAGCAGTTCTGTTGTTTCACCTAGCAGTTACCTGCCTCCCTTAATACCAATAAAATGAAGTTTTGCTCTGGAATGTTTTTTTCTTTAATGTCTCACAAATAACAATGCTGTCCTTCTCATGCACATGTATTTCATTTGGTGTTGTATTTGTATGTTAATGCTTTTATTGTACTATATATTTCTGCAAATAAATGAACTAAACTAAACTAAATTGGAATTTGTGCAGTAAATGTACCAAATTAAATAAAGGGTGTGTTTGTGTTTGTGTTTTGTTTTTCACAAAAAAACTAAACACTTTGTGATATAGTGGTGTCCGTTTTGGTTAATTTTGCTTCCGATAGTCCAACAACCATTAACCGGTAACTAACCGGTTCCAGAAAAAACTGAAATACAAGAAAGTGGCGCTTTACTTTTAGTTTGGCACTCCATTGCCTCTAGCTTTGGCGCCGCAGACCATCCTTGGAAATGGCACCCAGGTGCTTGTTCTTAATGTGCTTCAGCATATTGCACTAAACTGAAGAGTAGCAAAACACTATTTACATTTGACTTACTGGAGGACATGGTCCCACACTGAGCTTCATTTAGCGTGCTTCATTTTTTACCTCAAACTGCTAGCTCGCAAAGCTGTGTCTGCAACGTGTTTATGCAAATGAACCTATGGAATCAATAAAAAAAAAGGTTGGCAGTTAGACGATTAACGGTTAACTGTTGACATGGCTAGTGCTTTACCAGGGTTTCCCACAGCGCTTCAAAGCTTAGGCGGCCACCTAAGCAAAATTTATCCAAACTTATCCAAACATTATCCAAACTTCATTCACTCTCTGCGTATAGTTCAAGACAGACTTGCGGCCTGACAGCCTGCATGAAACACAAGATCAAGATACAAAGTTGGTCATGTTCCTGTCACGCATAGCACGAAATGACAGAAAGGTAAAATGCATTAATCCTGTTAATGTGTACCACAAAGCCATTAGTTATTTCATTTAATCCACTGAATGAGATGGTCAAAGTATATGACCATATGAATAAATAAGCTCTGACTATTTAACACTTATGTTGTGTGTTCTCTCCTTTTTAGTATGAGGTTTGCAGTGGTCTTTGTGGTTGTTCTGCTTGTGGTTCTCTTGGCCGACCCGAGTTTGTGTAAAAAAAACTAAAAAAAATACAAAGGTTCTGAGATATTATCAGGTATGTGAGACACAGGCAGACAATCATACAATAATAATGAATACAATGTAGACAAGTTTCCAGAAGAGTTGTATATAGAAAGTTATACAAATATATATAAATTTGTATGAAGCTAAACACATTTTGAGGCATTTAAAAAAATCTATGAACTATGTGCAGATAATCAGCTAAATTAAGAATACAATACATACTACAATACATATACAAGTTGATTTATGATTCAGTTTATAAACCCTTTTTAGAGACTACCAAACAGTTCAAGACAGACTTGCGGCCTGACAGCCTGCATGAAACACAAGATCAAGATACAAAGTTTGTCATGTTCCAGTCACGCATAGCACGAAATGACAGAAAGGTAAAATAGCCTGCATGAAAATAAGCATCAATGGTCTACCTGTACAAGAGTGAAATTACCGAAGGGCCCTTGAATTGTTATTTTTAAAACCACGGAGGATAGGCAAGGCTACCCCCCTCCCCCCCAGTCTGACGGCAAACCTGACCACCTTAACTAAACTAAACTAACCCTATCAAGACAACGTGAGGACAAACCCAATTTTCGTAGCCAGTGTGGTCATTAGACTTAAGGGTTAAAATTGGAGGGGGGGGGGGACATTGACACAGCATGCATGGTGTGAGCTGATTAGAGAAGAGGATGAACACACAATCAGTCAGTACTTTATGACCATGTATGGTAATGCCACCTCATTTCCCCCCCTACATTTAATATTGAGTCATACTGCACACACAAGACTATATTAGACTGCAAAGTCAGATGAGTGCCAGTGCCTCTTGAACAAACTCCACATCTGCCTCTCCATCGAAAGCAAGGTAAGAGGCCCACACCATTATGAGCCTACTAATGTAACTAAGAACATGTATGTACAAACTTTTGTTAACTAATTGATCTATTTATTTATTTTATTCAGAATGAAGTATGCTGTGGTCTTCGCTGTTTTATTGCTTGTGGCACTCACACCCGAACCCGGGGAATGCACCAAAAGCTACAAAAAAGCTCTTGTTGGTATCAAACGCACACTAAAAAGTGAGACACCCATACACACACCAATAATGTTGTAGTCTTCCGGAAGTTGCTTTTTAGGATCTGTGCAATAACCATGTTGATGTGATTAACTCTGTTTCTTTCAGATAACAAGTGTCAACGTGCCTTGATCAAGTTGAATAAAAGGTAAGAATGGCAGACGTTCATAACACCATTGATATGCTAAAACATATTCAGTATACATTTGTAGGATCTGATTCATTCTGTTACTTTTTTAGCTGTGAAACTTTCCTGCAAGAAAACGGCTATCAAGAATGCTTGAATAGCCCCAAGACGGCGGGCCAGACTGCAGGCCAGACTGCTGCCACCGCCCCTTTGGAGGAGCCGGAACTAATGTTTTTAGTCTAGTGGCTGATTAACCAGCATCCGCTATTGGTGACCAGGAGGGACAGGGATTCACATGTACTCCGTTTTCATGCCTGCTTAACCTTTTCAATATTATTAAATGGTATTTACGAACAACGTTTTTAGAGTATTGTAAATGAAAACCATCAAAACTTAGGAAACACAACTGGTACAGCAGAGATAAGTCAAATGGCTTTCTCAAGTATTTTTCCCTTCCAATAAAAACAAATAATAAAGCATTACAAAATAAGTTGATTGTATGTGTTTTTCCAACATGTCTCAACCATATCTTTCCTTTGTTCTCGGGTATTGTTTTTCACAAAGTAGAAATCAATGCAAGGAGGTCACCCGGTATAAGACCCTCTGCTTTCTGACACACACAAAATACACACACACACACACACACACACACACACACACACACACACACACACACACACACACACACACACACACACACACACACACACACACAGGTTCCTAAACTTCCAATTAGCCTCTTAACCTCTGTAGTATTGTAAAGTATAACATTTTACATTTAACTAGATTACTGATTTGCTTTTCATGATGCAAATACTTAGACAGGATAGATATTTGATCATTCTTGTTTTGGCTTTCCTCCTATTATCCCCATATATCTTCAATTAATGATCAGGTGGGTAACCAGACTAGACTACATCCCTTCTATGGATTGAGACCCGGAAAGCCGCTCATGTCCTGATGTCATGAGATTCCAGATCAATGGTTACATCCTGGGCTCCTCCAACAATCACTGTTTACTATGTAGTCACTTAGCAGAGACATTCATCCAAAGGCCATTCAAATGCAGATATTGAGAGCTAGGTAGGGGGGTATCTCACTAAAGGATTCCTACGTGAGCTTGCAGACATTACGTTGTTTAGTTTTCTGAACCCTTCGGGTGGTAGTCAAACCTCTTAACCACTACTGCCCAGTTACTTCATTTGTTCCATGTTATACGTGACACTCTGCCTGTTCAGTCCACACTTTTGTATGCATGGTCATTCACATCCTTTTTGTACCGGGTCTGTTTCCTCCACAATGACCACCATAATTCTCTTAATCTTTTCCACCAAATAATTGCAAAAGCAATATTCTCATTGTCGGACACAAAATAACCCCCATCCTGGTGGAATTCTTCCAGAGTTGTTCCACTCAAACTACAGAATGGCGTCTAGCCTTTTTACAGTTAGAATGTTCTGGTTACTATTTTACCTTTGTAAGATTTGAGTGCAACACACAGGTTTGACTTCAGGACCACGGACAGCACCCACAGGACACGTGCAAAATAGCTGTTTATTAAAGGTGCTGTAGGTAAGATTGGCGAGTCGCAAAGAGAGAGAGCAGCAAAAAAGAGAAGAGAGCAAGAATTCTGAAGCTAAAAAAGCTAAATGGAAAATAAGAGCTGAAAATAAGAGAAAGGAAGAGATGCCCTGATTGGTCAGAAATTGTAAGTCACAGGCCTTAAAAGCTCATGTCAAGGGTTAGAATCGTGTCTAACAGACATAAATATGTATAGAGTGTGAAGGGTTAAAAACCATGTATATACAGTTAGGAAATGGCATACGCAGACGTTCAAAAGTCATTGGGACTATTTTACAGTTCAATGTTGAAATAAAAAGATAAATGTTAAAAATAGACATTTAATAGATATTCAAACAGGTCAGGGTGCATAGTGCTGGGAGGAACCTAAAACCGTTTGATGTTTGATGATCCATATATATTTTTTAGAAGAAAGTAGTAGAAAAGAAATTTCCTTAAACTCGAACATTGCCATTGAGTCCTTGATTAGTCTCAACAAATGTTATGTTGCTTTAAAGACACAATAATGATATATTAACAATTCAACTCACACACGCATCTGGTAAAGTCTTTCAAGGGAGTTAAATACTGTAGTCATGTCTTTGCTCTCTTCCAGGAAGGGCATTGTGGGTGTGTTACCAAGAAACACTGCATACAAATAAGAACAGGAAGTCAACAAACACTGGGGTAACTTCAGTGGGAAAACATATAAATCCCCAAAACGGAAACACACATATACAAAGAAGACACATGCATCTACCATGCAGGAATTTAAATTTCAATATTTCACAATTTCTCCCAAAATCTGTTGAAAGAGTGTGTGTGTGTTGTGTGTGCAGTACTTTAAGATCCCAAATAATGAAAAAAGTGTGATCAAGGCCGTACAAGCAGCAATTGATATTAACCAGACCAAACTATAAGCCAGTATGGCCACCCTTGTTATTCATAAGCCTATACATCCACAGTAGCAACAATGCTCATTCAAATTCATTCAATGCTCAATGGCACAGTGGTTTTAGTTAATGGTTTGATATACACACATTTAATTGATCAATAGCTTGTTAATCAAAACCTATGGTTTAATTCAGAATAGTCTGTTTTGAAGACAGAACATTTACATTTCGGCCTTGAATAGGCAATGGCAACATTCATTTTCAGTGTATTTGAGGGTCGACAGCAAGTGCTCTCTACAGTGGAGACTCTAAGGTAGCAAGTGCAAGCAGCAGAATTTCAGACTGCAATAACATATGTTATATTTTTTTCTGAGAAACTGTCTTTAAAATATAACAGTTAATACATGCCCAAATAATAATAATAATAAAAGATAACTTAAGTCAAGATAACATTCAACCACTAGTTAGTAGTCCTACTGAGTGTAGACTACATTTTAAATTTTTTCTTTAACCCATTTGCAATAGCTCAGGCTAGCAGTAGGGCTGGGCTGTTGGCTTCTACTTGAGGGGAGGCTGACGCTTAACCTGACTCTCGCCAGATGAATTTTGTTCCGCCTAGCTCCACTCATCCATCTGGGATCGCTCAATTGAAGAGGTGCTTTCGAAGGCTGGGCCTTATCAAAAATCCTTGTATATGATTGGATAAACAACTTCTCACGTCATCTTTATTGACGTGCTACTTCAACCACTCACATCAAAACCAACCCGTGACACTTGCTTCCTCGATGCGAGCCGCCATTGTTGTCTGAATCAAAACAGTCGCTTCTCCGCTACGTCACATCTATAAAAATCCCGCCCGGCGGGCCTGATTGGCTCTACCATTTTCTGGTAGTCCCCAAATACCTCCCAACGGGAGCGATCCCAGATGGATGAGTGGAGCCAGGCAGAACGAAATTCATCTGGCGAGAGTCAGGTTAGCTGAAGCTAGCATGATAGCAAAAACTCAAGCTTTCAAAGTGCTCTGTGTGGTGGAATCTTCTGAGATGGTGGAAGAGGTTGGTGGTGTTTCCCGTTCTACAGATATATTTTGCACCTAATAATCTATGAATACGTTTAAATTGTTTACTTCCAGATTCATAATAGTACATCTAGAAGTGGAGATGGCTGGGTGGGTTAGCATTTTATTTCCGTTAGCCGCTTCCGTTCATAGACAATCGTTTGTGTCGATTCTACACAAATTATGTCATATAAAATCTCAGGCTACACCGATTCCAACAGTATAAGCCAAATCATTGACCTAAACTCGACTCAACAAACTAGATGTGAACAAATTTCCAAGTTACAACCATAAATGTTTTACCTTTGTAATTATCATTCTAATACTACTACTTATCAAACCAAAACTACTTTGTAGTGTACTGATACTGCATCAAATAAATATCATATAATGCTAATACAACTACCAATATTACTATGTATCATAATAGTACTTTGACTACTTATTTGCCTAAAATCATCATAAATGTTTTTTTTTACTTCTGGCAATATTAAACAAAAAAAACTGGCTCCCATGGAAAAAAAACTTATTTTGGGTTCAATATGATGAAATCGATAAACAATGTGCTGTAGCTGTGACACAGCACAGTGAGAGATTTTATCAGTTCACTAAAACATTAGTCATCTCTCACTTCCTCATACCATGTCATGGGAAGATAAGTGCCAGATGAGTTGACACAATTAAACAATCTGATGGGGATATGATGGAACAGTGAAATAATAATTAACTGTAATAAACAGTTATATGGATAGATAATACATCTATTAACACAAAAAGCCAAACAAATTAAAACAGTGTTGAACCTATATCATAAGTATTTGAAGTTCAACATATAGTTTTAGTAGTTAACCAAAATACTGTAGTTGTTTACATTATCATGTCAATAACCTACACTTAAATAAATAATAATCATGTGTTTATTATCAATGGACTGGCCAGAGAAGTCACTGGAACAAATTCACATTATTTGACTTGCTGAAACAATATATATATATGAAAAAACAATTAAACTATATAGAGCTAAAAACCATGTTCAATAACATGTAAATGGTTTAATCATCACATGGATTCATCATCCTACTCTAAAAAAACTATCACACATTATAGAAAGCATCCCAACTGTGTATTGTTAGATCAACTGATACACAAAATCGATAATGTAGGAACTAATCACCTCTCAAAAACATTGATAACACTTTGCAATAAGGGTACATTAATTACCCATTAATTTACATTGGTTAATGAAGTAATTGAAAGTATACTTATACGTGGAGTAAAAGTATACATTATTATATATCATTAGCATAGGGGTGAGGGGTAGTGGGTTAAGGTTAGGCTTAGCCATAATAACCCACTACCCCAAACTCCTATGCAAGGGTTTTTATAGGAAAACAATGTTTTTGCCAAAAAACAAGACCTAACCCTACTAAATAATGTAGAAATGAGTAGCTTAGCTTAGCTACTTCAAAAATAGTAGTGCGACTGTTGAAAGGCTTACACTGGCTTTAAATGTTTTGTACCATTTGAAGGCTGGATCAGAGTTTGAACGGAGATGAACAGAGTATGACATTCTGAATGGATAAAGTATAACAATATAAACATATAAACCACTTAAAAAATGTTAAGAAAAAAAAAATGGCCAAACTAACTAACTATTCTTAGGCGTAGTATAGCCTGAGAATGATAAGTAGTAGAAGTAATATTAGCATAATTACCAGTAATAGAAGTAATAGAAGAAGGATAAGTAGTAGTGGTATGTTAGGCCTATTAGTAGGAAAGCAGAAGTAGAATAGAAGTAGTAGTAGTATTAGTATGATTAGTATGATGAATTCCAATAATAGAGGTAGAATGATTAGTAGTAGAAGTAGTATCATAGGCCTATTAGTATGATATGTACCAACAGTAGAAGTAGGATTATAAGTAGTTGAATTAGCATGATAGTCCCAAAGACTGATTAGTCAGATAAGTAGTATGATAAATGCTAGCATTGCTGTGATAGGTTCTCCCCTCTGTCTTTAAGAAACAATGTATTATCATTTAACTTCCACTTAATCACTTTAAATAACGAGAAGGAATAGATAGAGCCTCCAGATAAGACCGAACCGTGTTTGCATTGTCACACAAACATGGCTGATTGTTAGTACTTGCACTTGGTTCTATGAACATCTTTACTGTACTGACAGCGATATATTGTTTCACTTCTTATGACAAATGTACTTATTGTAAATCGCTTTGGATAAAAGCGTCTGCTAAATGCCCTAAATGTAAATGTAATGTAATGTTGATACAAAGGATAGGTAGGCTATACACAATCAAGTTGGCGAATATTAAGCACAACTGTATAACAAGCATGTAGTCCAAAGTTTGTGAGGCTTCCACCTGTGAATGATTGAATGCCTCAGAGCAACTCTGAACTCCGCCTTCAGAAAACATCTGTTCACTATGTATGAGCTGATAAGTATGCAGCTTATCAACAAAGAGGTCAGCTACCTATTGCTAGGTTAGCTGGAGATTTTTGGGAAACACTCGTACTTTGCACTCGTACTGCTGCATAGTACAGCTGGGCTTAGTAATAAGTCGGCAAAATGCTAACATCCTGACTGTTTTGGGAAACGCACCCCCGCATCCCGCAATGTCTTGGATATTGATATCCCCCCTCCCACCTTCCGTCTGTTTTAACGGCCCCGCCGTCGTCAAACTCTCCCAGGTAAGACGTTCTGCTATAGACTGTAGAAATTGCGATAAAAGAAGTGAAGAGACAATTACTCACGTCGACAACTCAACGACAGGTCGTTCATTTTAACATATCAAAAACGTTAGATTCAAACATCATAGTCATGTGATCTTAAAGAGACAGCGTCCCTATAACACAGAACGAAAACATGTCAATAACACAGTATGGTGAATTATGTCTATATAGTCCACCACAAGACTACACTTTGTTGCTAAAGTGTAATATTACTCTCCTCCTTGAGCCTCCCTAAATGTCTTTACACTTTGTTGCTCAAACTTAAAAATTACCCTCTTCCTTGAGCCTCCTGAAATGTCTTGCGATATTGATATCCCCCCTCCCCCCTGCCGACTGTTTCAGCTGTTTTATTTTTCTAATGTTTTGTGCGTATGCTATGTGTGACTGTAGGCTACTGCTGCCTGTCTTGGCCAGGTCACTTGAAGAGATGTTTAATCTCAATGATGTATTCTTCTGGTAAATAAAAAAATTAAATAAACATCTTAAACTCTCACATCAGGTAGCCAATGTACAATCCCCAATCTTGCCCTCACACCCCCCCTTCTCCCTCTCCCCCTCCCCCACAAAAGCCTGTGCTTTATTTATTATTACACTATAGTTAGGTAGGTTGCTGCCTTAGCTGTTGTTACACTTAGTTTATTTCACTAAGGTGCTTCTGTAAATTGTAGAATGTTTTTTAGTGTCTCTCTGTCTTCACATTTCTTAAGTCTATGAACTGGCCAGTGCCTCTCCTACTGACACCATGTGTTATTTCCAACATTCCTCCATTTGAACTGCATCCGTTCTTTTGTTATTCACGTTTTCTTTCCTATAATACTCACCTCAAACTTTTGGTTTGGCGAGAAGAGGGATCGACAGCCAAGGAGCACGTCAGGAGACTGCTCCTCACCCGCCTACACTATAGATTATTCAACCTAAGTCTGTATCTTGCTGTATTACATCCTGGAATAAACTATCTATACGACTCCCTGATCCAACCTGTCAAGCTTCCTTGATTTCCACTTCAAGAATTACTACTACAACGAAAAATACACAATGCAGAGTCTATACGAACAGTTTAGAAATAAGCTGAAATCTAACATTTGGTGCCGTGACACCGTCTTGAAGAGAGAGGAGTGAGAAGAGGCCTGCCATCTGAAGATTGCCCTGTTGTCGAGAAGACTGTGCAAACACAATTTTCAGCTGTTTATTATTATTATTTTCAACTAACCAACAGTAGTTGCCATGCATTTTTTAAATGTCAATGCACTTTCATCCCTGGATAACAGTAAAAGCTATTGAATAGTTGAGTTGCATTAGTATACTACACTTTCCATTGAATAATTACCCCTGTAACCCATAAATTAGACTAATTTTATAATTGAATCAAATGCTCACACATTAGCTGCTTTCACACATACGTGTAAGTCCTAATATTCTCCTGATGGGCCGTATGTGTGAACAACATATCCTGACATTTGTACCCTGAAAATCGTATGAATAATAGTACCCCTGAGGTAGTATTTTCTCGGTAGGAAATGCAAATTACCTTATATGTGAATGAGGAGTTGAAAGTCGGTATTTCCCACACCACTTGAGTGGCCGTGTTGATGATGCATGTCATTTAGTGGCCCCCTAAATGATAATCAGCCTGTTGTCTTTTGTTCGCTGAATGGTTGAAAAATACTTAAATGTTGGCACTGCTTTTAAGAGTCATTTGTGGTGAACGCTAAAAGATAGGTCTTAGATAGGTCATAGAAAATGTTTTTTTAAATTATTATTACTGACAACAGTCAGCTGAACATTATAGGGTCCCGCCCTTCCACTCCCTGTTTTCTCCGTTAAACACAGAACTCAACTACATTTGTCCAAGCGTTTGTTATATGTGAAATAAAGCAAAAAAAACAAAAACACTCTCTTTCTCTGGTAACGCAGTCGTCCGCGACGGCTTTCTTTTTCGTCGTTTCTTCTATTTGGCTCTAACTCATGCTCCAATGTTTCATCGATCGATGCTTCGGATTTTGTGCAGGCAACAAAATATATGATGCGTAATTTTAGCAACATTTAAGATGATAGCAATGAGTTCTGCCCGTTCTGCCTCCATTTTGTTCATGGTCAAATCAAAACAAACTACAGTGACAGCGGCCACACTTATCCCGCCTCTTGCGAACTTAGACCCTACGACATATCCCGCCCCTTGCAAGCCCACCCCCCTTAACCCCCCTGTTGATTCCACTGATGTCTAAACGACATTGATGTCTGCATATATAGCATCAAGTGCGAATCACCCTCAAATTTCCTGATATAGAAATGCGGCAAAAATGTGTGACAATGGTTAAGTATAAAATGATTATGCTTGCTTCATAACGTAAGGAGAAAAAGATTATGCTTGCTTCATTACGTAATAGGTGAACTAAAATTGTATACGTTGTAACATTATAGGCAAAATATTATTATATATATGTGCTCAGAAATTTGTTACATTATCGACTGGGGTTTCTACATTATAGCTATGGGTTTAATTAATACTAGAGGTTGAGTGCACACAATGTGTGTGCAGAAACTCTAGTTAGAATAATAATAATAACAAAGGTGAGATATTTATGGTTGCAACTTTTCAATTTGTTTCCATCTAGTTTGTCGAGTTTAGGTCACAGAACCATATGGCTGATACTGTTAAATATTTTTTGAGTAGCATTTAGAAACATACCTAATTCATTGCCATGTAGGGAGAACCAAGCCTCAAACCAAAGCCTTGCTCTCAGAAAATCTAAATCTATAAATTGATCACTTATAGTGGTAGTAGATGAACACGTGGATGTCCAACATGTCAGTCCCTTCTAGTGTATGTATTTATTTGTCAGTTTAACAATGGTGCTAAAGACGAGACTGTGTGTCAAGAAAGGGCATAAAACAAAAAAATAAAAATAAAAATAAAAACTGGAAGAAATAATTTGATGAGGAACATGTTGAAAAGGCCTCCAGCATTCACAAATAATTACTAGACCCGTGGCAACTGTTAGTTAATACTTATTACCGCAATAACGAATGTTAAATAATTTAACATTAATTAATGTACCCTTATTTTAAAGTGTTTTATCTAGAGAAACATCTCACTAGAGAAAGAAGGAGAGAGAAGAGGAGCCTACAGATAAGACAGTAGCGTGTTTGCATTGTCACGCAAACACCACATTGACACAAACAACCGTTATGCTGCATGTAATGTGTAATCTCATGTAGTGTTGCATCATACCATACAAAAAGGGGAATCAAAGACGGACGACTGCTCCCCCCCCACCCCCACAAGGAATGCCAATATAAGAGTGCCTGTGTGGTGTCAGTCTCCATCTCTACCCATCAAAAGGTTCGAGTTTCCAGCTTCAAATTAGAGCTCAAATCGGAATCTGAAAGGTAAAACACTTCTCTCCCCTCTGACTTATTATAGAAACAATGTATTATCATCTCACCCTAACCCTAACCCTCACTTTCACTTAATTACTTTACATTTAATAACAGAAAATTATAGTTTTCACAATGACGTATTAAATAACAAGAGACCTGATTGAGTGACTGGTTGTGTGTTTTTAGGATGAGGTATATTGTTCTACTTGTTGTCATGCTGCTTCTGGCCATGATGGTTCAGCCAGCAGATGGCTTTCTTCATCACATCTTCAGATGGATCGGCCATGGTAAGTTGGACATGTATAGGTCCAACAACTGTTCATTGTTGCGAAAGTGTTTTACTTTTAACCGTCATTCAAATAATTGAAATATATCACCTGTTTATTTCAGGTGTGAGTGCCATCCATAGGTAAGGCTACTATTTCAAACAAACAAGTCAAGTCCATACTACATGCATCCACGATACAAACGAATATCAACTCTACTGCTACTACTCTATCTTAATCTCTCTTCTACTCCCACAGAGCCATCAATGGAGGACAAGATGAGGACTTTATTGTGGTAGAGTAGTCCTCCAGGAACAGCAGTGGCAAACACTCCTTTGAACAGAGCAGTTGTTGCACATGCCGAACAAGAAGGAATGAAGAAGAACTAAACCTTGCCGTTAGCATTAGTCGATTGTAAAAGCTCACATGTTGGTGATAAATAAATCAGCTTTATAAATGAAGCCATTTTGATTCTCTTTACTAAAGGGTGCAAATTATGTTATGAAATGCAATAAACAAAGGTATTAGGCAAAATTTCATCGAAGTTGTGTAGTTCTTAAACTTAAGAAAATGTTAATTGATTCATCTTATTTGATACCATACAACACAACAGAAATACATACAACCAAGGTCAATTAATGAAGAAGGAACATCGGCTAGCAGGTGACTACTCTAATCCATAAGCATCCATTCAACTATAGACAATGCCAACAATGATCTTAGTTTATAAATGTATAACAATTGTATTGTTAAGTGGTATAATATTTCAGTATAATTCAATAATTAGGATAATTTACAAAAAAACAAAAAAAATAGTGCATAGTCCCCTGGAATGTTATAGAGCGTGATATGAACTCAGCTTGAAGCTCTGACCATTCATCAGCTAGCTATAAAGGTACACTATTATGCACTGTGTACCACTGGAACACATTTTTGCTGACAACATACAATGGCGGTTTTGTCCAGAACCTGATACTAACAAAAGCGTGGACGCATGACAATTAGACCAATTATGAGACTGTCAAAGAACTGTGCAGCAGACGGAGCTCGCGTTGACGGCCAAACAATAGCAATGTCAATAAATCTAACAATAGCCATGTTAACATGGTTAAAATGGTCCTTTTTGTAGTGGTGCACCAAGACAAATCCCTTGTAATGTTAACTGATAGTGTGTTAACAATACTTGGCTCATAACTAGATTATTATTCTGATTGGGCCAACATAGTTTTAAGAGAGGGTCTGTGTTCTCTTTCAACTCATTAGAAGGTATCACATGCTATTGCAGTTATGACAGGTGGAAAGCACTACAATGAACTCCAAGGCAGGGTGTGTGCGTACCTGCAATGGCCACGTGTGTGTCTTTTGGCATCCATCAACACATAAAGACATCCCTCAAGGCTGAAACAAATAGAGTTTCTCATATTGACACAATGACTTATCTTCTTCCCACAATTTCCCCCGCAAGCAGCGCAGGCAGACCAAAATGCATGGCCGTCTGCGATGTTTGTGTGGCTATTTCTACTGTAGGATGTCCCATTAGTTACAAAGCATTAACTTTCCCCTTTGAGGGATCGGTATCTTTCATTTTTCCCAGGCGCAGTAGCTATTCTACTATTAATATTCAAACAAAATATCAGCATTTGATTGTTGGAACAGAGTACTGTTTGCGCAGTTTTTCCCAACATGTATGAAGGCCACGAGACACAAACAACATCAAACCATCCCTTATTTTCTAAGTAGTAATACTATAACACTATCTACTACTACTTAAAAAAAGGGAAAAGAGGATTCAGGGGTAAAACCAAGTGAGGCTTCCCCTTTGGTGGGTACTTTGGTGTAATGGTCACTGGCGTTGAAAACGGCCTGGGACCCCATGTCAATTTCAGAAGAAAGGTCGGAGACGGTAAACCACTTAGACGTAGTGCCCCTTTGTGCCTTTCCCCAGCTCCTGTGATCACAGCAGCAAATGGTGCCTTAGAAGCATATTTCAGCACTTGGCTGCTATTGGCTGAACCTGATTTCCAATGGCATGACAGCAGTAGCAGTGCTTTGATTATTGAACCCATGAGCAGTGTAAAACACCCAAATGTGTTTGCTTGTGTGTTTGTTTATGAGATATTTATTGAGATGGATACCAAGAGAGGAAATGGCCAATGGTCAAATATTTGCTTACAGTATTTTTTCTACAATCACAGGAAACTTGTTTGTGTGTGTGTGTGTGTGTGTGTGTGTGTGTGTGTTTGTGCGTGTGAGCTCATGTCTCCATTTATTTCTCTGACCTTAGTAGTCTGATCCCAGATTTGTGCCCAAGTCCCAAGGGGGGGGGGGGGGGGGGGGGGGAGGAGAGCGTGTCAGTGATTGGGTTGATGGGTTTCTCTCGACATCAATTACAGGGACAATTCAGGATAGTGTGGGGCCTTCTGAAAGTGACACCTTCACTTGCTACCCAGCCCCGCAAGGAGGTAAAACACACACACCGGACCGAGCTGGCAAAGTTTGGCCAGGAAGATGGCGCACCACTTAAAACCTATTGATTGGAAATGAGATGTGGCTGGAGGGGAGGGATGAGGTTAGAGAGCTATGCGTACATGTCCTAAAGTGCTGTATGTGTATGTTTGTGTGTAGTTGGGCTTGCATGTGGAAATGTGTGTGTGTGTGTGTGTGTGTGTGTGTGTGTGTGTGTGTGTGTGTGTATGTGTGTGTATGTGTGTGCATGAGGCTATGTGTGTGTGCATGTACCTGCATGTGTGTACGTGTGTGTGTGTGTGTGTGTGTGTGTGTGTGTGTGTGTGTGTGTGTGTGCGTGAGCTTGGGTCACCCGTGTCACTGAAAGCAGTTGTTTACCCAGAGTTCAATTGCTGGCCCAAACACACAAGCCTTTTCCCAGACGGAGACGCGTGGTAAATAATAAAAGAGCTATGACTGAGGACACACACACAGATCAGTGTCAAGGTTAAAGATGGCTGTTGGTGTAATAGGAGTCTTTTTATCGATATGTTCCTAATACATTAGAGGGTCTCAACAATCCATCCACAGAAAGAAATAGAGAAGGGGAGAGGGAAAGGGGGGGAAGAGACGGGGAGAAAGAGGGGGGGAGGGAAGAGAGAGAGAAAGAGAGAGCGAGAGAGAGAGAGAAGTGGGGAAGAGAGCGAGACTGATGTGTAGCTTGTGATGTCCGCATATCAAATGTGTGAGAGGTCTGTATGTCAGGATGGCAGTTTGGTCAATAGGGTGTTGGCCCTGGCTAGAGAGTCGGGTGGACTTCCTTCTACTTCCTCAAGTGACAGGACATTCTCCCCCGGCTTTTTTGTTGCAAAGCCGTTGAGCATTTTTAGCAGCTTCTGGATTTCACTTTGAGAGGTGAAGACGCAGTGATCTCATATAAATACCACTTGAGAAGTAGAAGGGAAAGGAAAGCTAGTTTTAGTACCATATTTACTTTAACATATTTTATTTAACATTTCCATTTACTATGATTCAATGACCCTCTAGACTGTTAAGAGTTGCCTTTTGAATTCATAAGAATATCATAAGGTACATGACGCATAAGGTATGAGAGAGGATGAAAGGAGTTGAGTAAATTAATGGATGGAGGGACTACAATGCATGGACATTGAAACAATATATATAAAGTGTGTTTGTTTGTTTGTGTGTGTGTGTGTGTGTATGCGTGAGTGTGTGTGTGTGTGTGTGTGTGTGTGTGTGTGTATGCGTGAGTGTGTGTGTGTGTGTATGTGTGCGTGTGTGTGTGTGTGTGTGTGTGTGTGTGTGTGTGTGTGTGTGTGTGTGTGTGCGTGCGTGTGTGTGCGCACACACGTGTTTGTTTATGTGCGCAGCCATACATGCATCTTGGTGTTAAATGCACCAATCAATACAGCGGATGTCACCAATCTTCCCACAAGATGGCTTGTGGACGTCGGTTGTGGACACAATCCCCTGAAGCAATTACAGGTTCTCTCTCCCTCCATAGAGCTCTCTCTCTCTCTTTCTCTCTCTCACATGGGCATTTTTTTTACCTCTTGTTTATCTCGAACGAGAAAGATAAGGAAATTGACAGAACGTGGACAAACAACTCAAGACAAACAGACTACAAGTTATGAGTCATACTTGGAATGTGTCCGGGAATATGGATAAATAATGTTTCAAATTAAGTATATGAATATCGAAACATGTTGAAATATCTAAAAGGGCAACCTCAACACTCAAATCCAACTGCAGAAACAGCACCACCTCTGGTAAAGCCCGTGCCATTACACTTGCCGGTTCTGATTTGCTTAAAAGCTAAAGTGTGTAGAATTCAGTAGCATAGAGTGTTTTACTTGGATTTTGGCACAAGGGATTATAACATCTGATCTGGTGTATTAATGAAATAGTGGACCAATCTTGGCAAAAATGGAATATGGAATATAAGTATAAGTTCTTTATAGCTAGTGTACAATCCCATGAAAATAAGAATAGTTGCATTTCCATTACGTTAGAATGAGCCCTTTATATCTGCATAGGGAGTGGTTCCTCTTCCAAGGAGGCCTTCATGTTGCACCGTCATGTTTCTACGGTAGCCCAGAAAGGACAAACGGCTCTAGAGAGAACGTGTAAAAATATATTTACATAAATATGTACATATTTACATACATATTTATATAAATACATTTTGGGCAAAGAGTTGTCGGAAGGAGCAGGGCGTGTTATCCCCATGGCGGTGACCCATTTGTAATCCTTTTTCAGTACAGTACCGACGTTGTGTAGGACCTCTAATAATGAGCCTTGTTGTGTATGAAATGTGCCACACGCCGTGGCGTTTAGCGTCACAGAAGCGTCACCCTGTCTCGGACCTTCAACCGTTGGAAGGACAAAGTCGTGTGTTAAAGTAAAGTAAATGAGATTATCAGTCGCAATAATGCTGATGACCAAAAACTCAATCACAGAGGTCCTCACCAGCCCATCAGCACTGGCCTTCTCCCAGTGAAGACCAGTGCCGGGCAGTTCCTTAATGTGGCAACACGACTACAGCTGTTGGTTCCTCTGGCACGGTTTACATCTGCCTTTTCCTTCACAGCTCCGATCCATGAGTACGCCTACTACAAACATCCTGCCCTTCCCCCCTTCCCCTTGTTCCCACCTCAGAGCCCCCGCCTCCCCCTCTGAGGGAGACAAAGTTTCGCTCTGATCAGCAGATCTGAAGACCTGATCGCTTTACATAGAGCTGCACTGTAAGTACATTCAGGCGGGAATACGGACACCGCAGGCGCTCGCTTGCACAAACACACACACACACACACACACACACACACACACACACATCACATAACTGTGTGTTATATTTTCCAACATGCACACACATAACCAAACACTGAAAATGTTGACACACACACACGCATAGGATATACACACACACATGCACATGTGCACACACACAAACACACAAACACACACGCATGTGGCCAGGGCAGAGGTGCGTCTGGATCTGCTGCCTATCATCGCTGCATCGATTTTCTCTCTGGCGTGTCAGGCCGTCTTGTCAACAGACTCCTCGGTGCATTGGAAGATGAATTATTCACAGGACAGGTCTGCCTGAACCTGTAAATAAATACTTAACTAATATTGGCCCCTTGCAAAAACCACACGCTCTTAGCTTACTGTATCACCGGTTGGGTAGGGTGGCTGGGGGGTGTGTGTGTGTGTGTGTGTGTGTGTGTGTGTGTGTGTGTGTGTGTGTGTGAGGTGACAAACACGAGAGAAAGGGGAAAGGGAGAGTGATGCAGAGTGGAAGGGCAGTGGAGGGAAAACAAGCAAGAGATAACTGACTAATTTGACTGTTAAACGCTCACACTATGGAGAAAATCCCTTGGTTATCCGACCTTTAGGCAAACTAGGACACAACAAACACTGACATTGTGTCTTGAGTAACGGTGGCACCGGCTCCCAGAGACAGAGGCGTTTGTCTTTTTATGGAAAGCGCCGGCACTAAATCTCAGTGCAGCCCACAGAGGAGCAGTAATGCCTGACCTACAGCGCACGCCCCCTGTTCCGAGTCTTGACGTACACGCGATGGCCGGTGAATGAGGTTAAACAGAGGTCTGGGTGTGGACATGCCTGTTTGTGTTCGCAGACCGTGTCTCTCTGAGTCCTCCCGGGGGGTTGGGGTAGTCTGACACGGTCCTGACCCCGAGCGTGTCTACTCCTGCCGTCCGCCCATCACATTATCACCTTTAGACGGAAGCAGAACTCAAATGATGGGTGGGTTTGGCTTTTATCCACGCGATACATCTGTCCGTCCGTCTAATCAGTTCACCCATTTATCACTATCAATAATTAAGTTACATTCTCTTCTTCGCTGTGTGTGTATTTTTTTAAATGACGCACACACATAAAAAAATCCACTAATATCTGCATATATTTACTCCGGTGTCACTGCACAAGTTGGGCAGGTACCAAGGCATTTTAATTACAGTAACATATTCTTGTGAGAAAATATGGGGCCCCAGCCCCCCAGTCGCTCCTAATAACCATGTCCAATTCCGCTCTTTAACATCACTCATCCCCTCTCCCCCCCACGCCCCCCCCCCCCCCCCCCCCCACTACCCCCTCCCCCCCACCGCCCCAGCTTCTCCCACACACCCCCGTCTCCCCCCCCCCCCCCCCCCGTCTCCTCCGTCTGCGCCAATTTCTCTCCCTTCTCGCGGAGAATGAAGACAGAGTGCAAAGAGATAATTGAACACGAACGCGAGAGTCACGAGCGGGCGGAATGAAGACGGATGACAGCTAGCCTTTTAGCTCCAGACATGTTAACACCTCACGCAAGAGACTCCTGCTAACTCAGGCGGGCTGAAGGGGGACATATGTTCAGGGTGGTGGTGGGGGGGGGGGGGGAGGGGAGACGTGTCTGACCGACGGTGCGTTTGACAAGAGGACACGATTCTAAGGCGTGTTTATTTACCCCGCTGTGTATGCGGTGAGAATTATTTTGACAAACAATTCAAAATGTATTCAGCGAGGGGGGGGGGTATATGTTCGGCCTTTTTTTTTTTGCCTTGCCTTGCCGCATTTTGAAAGATGGGGTGTCATGGTAACGTAATGCCATTGATCAGATCTCATATTTTAATATATATAAAAATACTTACATTGTGCCTCAAGGTCTAAATTGGTGCATATGTGCCTGTGCTCAACACACACACACACACACACACATGCACACACACACACACACAGACAAGACCAGTATGAACTGTTGAGACATGGAGGAAGGACAAGGGTATTTCATGAATGGAAAGATACTTCAATATTTATAAAGGACATGGAACATTTTAATAAGGGCTATTCATCACTATGAGGGCAAGATGCAACAAAAAAAAGACTACGGTTTTAGATTTGTCTGGCCTTCATGTGTGTGTGTGTGTGTGTGTGTGTGTGTGTGTGTGTGTGTGTGTGTGTGTGTGTGTGTGTGTGGACCTAAACAATATAATATAATCCAAAAACAGTTAATCTTGGAATAACCACTACTTTTCTACTATTTTCATAATAACCGAGCAATGATTGAACAATGAAAAAAATAGAAGGGAGCAAAATATGGACGATTAAAAAAAACACCTCACACCAATCATTCATCATACAACACAACCGATGCGGGAGCACACTTTAGCCTGACAGCGGTTGTGACAGCTTTGCGGTACACAACAACGCTCTCACATTGGTGTGGGGCTGAGGTCCACAGCGAAAAGGGAGGTTCAATGGAGGGCCGTTACGAAACACCAATGAATAATTGCAGAACGGACTCGCGGCAAACAAGGGCAGCGGCGCTCCTTTAATACGACTCGCTCTGATTCATCCTGACAATCTCAGTCACATTTCCAGGATAAAACATCTCCAGCTGCTCCTTAGGAGGCATGTCCTCGCTCTCCCGCTCTCTCTCTCTCGCTCTCTCCCTCGCTCTCTCCCTTCTTGTCACTTTCTGTCTCCCGCTACGCCCACTCTGGCTCCATGAGGTTTGAGCGCCTGCAACGCCGCTATGAAGTGTTTATTAGATTAAAGCTAATCCCCCGGAGAGCGGGGGACAGCCTGTCATCTTCTACCTGATCACCAGGGGGGCCGGCTGGTCCCAACATGCCAGCGTGTGCACTCAGGCAGACGCAGGCGTGTGCGTGCGCACATGGGGCGGTCGGACACACACACCCACACACATACGTGGACAGTGGACACATGCACACGCAGGACTGATTCCCACACCGAGGCACAGAACCACAGAACACGTGCACGCACACAATCAGATACACGTGCACACACACACACACAAATACACAATCCGATTTACACACACACACAAACACACACAATCAGATACACACACACACACACACACACACACACACAAATAATCAGATACACACACACACAGAATCAGATACAGGCACACACAGACACATACAAACACACATGCACAATCCGATACATGCACATACACACACCCACACACACACTCACATTTACATTTACATTTAGGGCATTTAGCAGATGCTTTTATCCAAAGAAACTTACAATAAGTACATTTGTCATAAGAAGTGAAACAATATATCACCGTCGGTACAGTAAAGATGTTCATAGAACCAAGTGCAAGTACTAACAATCGCCAGGCTAACCCCATTCCCCGTATACAGCAGTGATAGCTAGCTACTGCAGATGCTACACAACTAAGTACATGCTACACAACATGCATGCACAACACAATTAAGTACATGCTACACAATTAAGTACAATGAATGAATACAACCTGCATTAAGTGCGTTCATTAAGTTCCAGGACGTACAACAAACAATAGTGCAACAGACAAATAAGGGACTGAATGGCTATGTAGAGTCTAGGTGAACTCTGAACAGGTGGGTTTTGAGTCGTTTGCAGAAGCTGGTGAGCGACTTTGCGGTCCTGACATCAGTCCTGACTCACACACCCACACACACACACACACACACACACACACACACACACAATCAGATATTTGCACACATATTCAAGCACCCTTGCACAATCAGATACACAAGCAAATGAAACACTACGCGGTAACAAAACAACTCTGCTGCAGGGCGTGAAACAGCGGCAGCAGTGTGAGGACACACAGCTGCAGAGACTGACGGTCCTGTTCTCCTGGGTCTGTTGACCTCTGAAATCACCCACGATTCCTCCATCTTTTGGAATTGTTTGGGAAGTTTTCACGCCATTGCCTTTCATGCCAAAGTCAAAGTGGCTCAGCAGGGGGGTTGTGTTGGAGGAACCGTTAGCTCTGTTAGCTCGTCCTAACAAACACACGCCGAACCACTCTCTGGATCTGTTTTATAACACCGGTACGATGGTTGCGTGTGGGGAGTTGATGAACTTAGTGACTGATCATTCTACAAGGAAAAATCTATTTTTTCTTTTTCTTATCTAAAAGTTAAATCTACATTTTTTGTGACTTTATAGGGAGAAAACAACACACCGCCGCTTTTCACCTCACCACTGTGTGTGTCTGTGTGTGTGTGTGTGTGTGTGTGTGTGTGTGTGTGTGTGTGTGCATCTATTTTTGTAAATGTGCCGAAAGAAGTTGAAAAAAAACTACAGATGTATCTTTGCTGAAGTAAGAACATAGACAGAACAAAAATATCATGAAACATGAAATATAAGAATGTATTGCATTGTGAACCCAAAACCTAGTTGCAGTATTCAGGTCATACTCCGAGCATCAGAATATCGCAATTAATATTTAAACAAGTAATACTGATAATACTAAGGATTATTCATATAACTAATAATAATTCTAATCATAATTATACCTGTGGCCTTGACACAATTTTAATGAATATTGAGCTGGGCAATTGTTGCACGTACAGATCGAGCCCATCTTCTGGACGTGAATAATGAGTAATTGAGTATTGAACAATTAAACAAGGGGTTGTCAAACAGTGTTATTATTACCTTCTCCTCCAGCCTAATGTGCTCTTTAAAGTTGATAATGATGCCCATACCTGCACTATTCATATGGGTGGGGAGAAAATCAACAAAATGTTCCAATCGATTAGCGGTAGGCAAGTTATACGACAATTAGGGGTTCAAAGGAAATTACATCCAAAGGAAATTACCCTGTCATTAGTTGTTTGTTTTCCATGCGTGCACATAAATGCAATCTGGGGCTAATTAACTGCAGTTAAACAGAGTTGCCCTGGAGAGTTATTAGTTGTGTTAGTGTCTACCAATCAATGATCATTTTGCCATACGATCAGTACGTTTAATTGGTAATCCATTAAACAACTCATTATAACTTTATAAATATCCCATGGAACCTGTGCTCCTTAGTGTTTTATAGTGTGAAGGTAATTACAATGATCAACTCCTTCTCTGACTACCTTAGTCTCACACACACACACACACACACACACACACACACACACACACACACACACACACACACAACCAATCCCACACACGCACACACACACACACACACACACACGCACACACACAAACACACAGCTTCCTATTCCACCACAATCTTCACATAAACGTACTAACTGTGAGTCACTATTCCCATCGATGATAATAACTATTATGCCGACTAGTAAGGATGCAAAAAAAACCCATCTAGCAAAAGCATAACCTATAAACTGTATTTATGATGCATTAGGCCTACGTATGTTCCCGTTATGAACTGTTCATTTCTACAGAGTAGAATTTCTAAGTTTCTAATGCAAAAAAAATTTAGCTAACCTATATCCGAGGGAATTCACACTTCCGCCTCAAACATGCGCACTTAACCCTTGCACCCAAACATGCATTTCAGTCCCTGATTCTCTCAGAGTATCTAGTCTATTCATCAGCCAGTGGCTTTATCAATCACCAGGACTGTGTTAGAATAGAATAGAATAGAATAGAATAGAATAGAATAGCCCTTTATTGTCACTGGTTACAAGTACAAGTACAAGTTCAGCGAAATTAGCCATCAACCAGTCCGTACATATACACACAACAACACAAAAACACAGAACATACATACAATACAAGTGGGGTAGACAGGACCGGAAGACCGGTGTAGTATGCTCATTCATAATGGAGCCTTTTGAATTAGTTTAGATTGTTGATTTTTAGAAATTTCTAAAAAGAGGTTCAACTTCGACTCTGAATAATAACCTTCCGTCCGGCTGCAGTACATGACTAATATAATATATACAGTATATATAAATATATAAAAACTTGGAGGAAAATGTTTATATCCATCATGGCCGCCGGTGTAGGCATCTTTCAGAGCCATCATGTCCTCCAGCCATGCAGGGACATGTCATGTGTCAGCCCATCAAGCAGAGGAGAGGCATGTCAGAGGGGCCGGGGGCATCCATCAGCACACCAGCTGAGGACGCCGCAGTGACAAAACGACAAAACCCGAAAGATTAGGACGAATTTATACAAAATATAGATAGAAAATAAATGACACTGCTTTTGTTTTAAAAATCGATGACGTTTTCGATGTTGAGGGAACGACAGCAAATTAAGTTCATCGGTCACTGCGTGTTAAAACAGCAAGAGTGCGCGTTAATAAGGAGGGAAGGATGTTCATTGAAACTGCGGTTCCCCGTACCTGGGGGACGGTACGACCTTCAGCATTTCAACATAACAGCTGCTGTTGTCAAGTCATTAGCCAGCCATGTATTTTATTTGGGTCTGCGTTGTTGGCTGTTCAGATGATATGCACATGAAATGTATGCATCCATACATGCTCATGACAAGTTGTAAGTAAATGACGTTCATGACAAGGTATCAGTAACGCTACTGCAGGGAATATTAGTTTATAACATGCTTAAGTTATCTTGTTTGTTGTCCTTTGTTTGAGTAGGTGAATCCATCCATTTGATTATAGGCTGTTGACCTTCAACAAATATTAAAATACCTAAATTACTTTAATGTCATGACATTGATATAATTTTCAAATGTTGATTGAGTTAAAACTATGTGTGTAGGGAAAATGTACAAACATGTAAAGACTTGTGGGGCTGGCAAACACATGCAGAGGAGCAAGAGCAAGGTTTGGGATCCACTAATTTTGGCAGGCCTACAACTGCAAATAACAGATCTGGAACTCGAACCACAACCACATCAGCCTGCATCGATACAACGTAGCTACAATGGATTCAAACAAGGTATAGGCATTTCACTCAGGCGCTTCATCCACAGCCTTTCACTGTGGAGAAGATACCTGCCAGCTGCCTCACTCACTGAGGTGTTTGTAGATGTCAAAATAAGAGCGCTCAGTACTTTGCTTCTCAGTTGGCAGAGTCTGAAAAGTTTTCCCGGAATATCCATGAAAAATTATCTATGAATGATAACAACCACTTGTACAAAGTGCTGTTGTATCAAAAGGGGGCATTAAAACCAGGCATTAAAATAACTTATAACAAATTATGAGGTATTTGAAAACTGAAATAAATGGCCTTGCCGAAAAAGGGAGCTTAAAGCTAGCAGTGATCTCAGACTCAGTTATTTGAACCATATGTGGATGTTTATGAATATTGCGCAGCTACTTCATCGCCATTTTATGAGGGAGTATATTTGCAGACAAACACTAAAATGTGTGTTACCAGTTCATGTGGAATAGGGTCATTTGTGAAAGTGACTCTGGACAGATGTTTATATATGGTAAATAGTGGGTATAAGTGGGACGGCACGCGCGTTAACTTAAACAAAACTAAGAGGCGTCATTAAACGTTACGCACAGCATCTGTTCCGCTCCTCCTTAAACTTTGGATTCAGAATTGTTTACTCTGTTTTGTGTTGAAATGTGTACAGGAAGTTCCTTCTGTGCAAATGTTCCATGCCTTTGCCTTGATTACATCATAGTTGCATGCTAGTGTGTTCAGAAGTGATGGTGGTCATGTTACAGTACGCACACACTGCTATTGTGTGTGTATGTGTGTGTGTGTGTGTGTGTGTGTGTGTGTGTGTGTTTGGTGTGCGTGTTTGTGCGTGTGCATACACGTGTGCGTTTGTGCGTATATACATGTAAATGTTTGTTTTTTTCCCGAGACGCAAGTGTATTCATCTACACACAGACAGGGTGGAGGTTGGGACGGGGGGGGGGGGGGGTTGTCAAGACAACCATGGAACAGATGGTGTTTTTCTTCACAAATTAGCCATCATCAAAGCAGAGGACACCAGCACTGCTGCTGAAGATGCAGATAACTTCATCAAGCAGGGGAGGGGAGGAGGTGGAGGAAGGCGGCTCATGAAAGAGAGATCAGTTAGGGCCCGATTGCACACGTTTTCTGACGTTTATTCCCTTTGTTTGAGGTTTCATTTCCATGGAGCCGCGAGTCTCCATGGAGTCTCCATCTCTCTTGTTTTTCCTCTTTTGTCAAACGGTATACAGTTTGTTCATCACACGACTCTGTGCCCGTGAACATGGTAGTGTCAGTGTTATGCATGATGTAGCCGTTAGAAAAGCACAACACTTGGCAACATTTTTGCAGACAATCTTAAAATAAGTTTTACCCAACGCAATATGTGTTACGCAAAAGAGTGAAGGACATTTACCTACCTCCTTGGTCTTGGGTAGGATTTAATAATCCTAGCCTGAACCAAGCCTGCCTGCCCATCTATCTATCTATCTTTGTTCTTTTGTTCTCTTTTGATCTTTATTAAACCGTTCAAGTATTTCAAATAATTTCTTGCAGAAACCTTGACCGCTCAGCAATTCCGTGAACATTCCATGAGCAAATAAAGCAATTCAACCAAACTGAAGTCAGTTTTACTGTTTTTTGTGTTTAAGTTTAATACAGCAGATAGGTAAGTGCCGCAAAAAGGCTTAAAAGGAATAAAAAATGCTACATGATGGTCTCCAACCAGCTTTTGTATAACATGTCAATGTTTATATTCATTGGTTGTGATCTTATATTATCACATTCTTTGGCGCAACACCCCTAGATAAACACTTTGCTGTCTTATCGCGTTTTCAAAGAGGTGCTTGATTCAAACAGAAACAAATCCCTGTTTGGTGGAGCAAACAAGCAAGCGAGGCTTAGCTCCGTTATCTCATAAAAGTGTTATTTATGTGCATACATGTGTATGGGAAATATATGCTACTTTTGAGGGAATTAGGGAATTGTAATAGAAAAGATTAACACAGCTCAAACATTCCTCACATAATGAACGTGGGATGCAGCAGCCCTATGGTTACAGCAGAACCTCTGGGGCAGAGAGCACAGATCCTGGGCCGAAAAACCACAAATGCAAGAGGCAGGGTTACACCTTGGTTCCTGTTTCATTATGGAGATATTCTACTGAATCACTGGCACGAGCTTCAGAAGGGGTTTCAGAAAGGGATTTGAACAAGTATATTTCTACTGTGGCCAGACTACACCTTTACAGAATCCTTTTTTACAATTCACTGCTACTGGGCGATTTTGTGACGGCCAAATACACACTCACAGGTCCTCGCCTCCAGTCACAGACAAATATGGAGAAAAAGAAATTGAAACGCCTAATTCTCCCAGATTTGAGTTTGCCTATGATCAGATTTGAGGTATGAACCTAGGTGAGACTGAACAAGAATACACTCACAGATGCTCTTGCTCAACTTGTATAATCTCTCAAAAAGAGAAGAGAGCACAGACGATAATCTCAATTTATTTCTTGTAAAAGAGTAATAAAGATTTTTTTTAATGTAAAATAATGACAACAGATCTTGATCTTGAACCTGGCAAAGGACAGAAACTAGCAACATCCCAGGAGCACAGGTGTACACAATCAGTAATCAACACAGGTGATGGTAATCTAACAAACGAGACAACAGCCACCACCTCGTCAAACAAGGCAGTGAAGGACACCATCTCCCCCCCTGAGCCATACGGACACAGTACCCTGCGTCGCACTCAGACTGTGTTCAATAACAAACTCGCCGTCATTGGAGTTTGCGTTGCAAAAAACAACAACATGCACTTTAACATTTAAAATTCCCTTTTCGGAGATAAAAGAAAAGGAGAGGCACGGCCGTGAGCCTGTTAAATCCTTTGACTACAGGAGACACTCTGCTCATTCTTGCACCACAACATCTCCTGTAAACAGATGGTGTGTTAAGGGCTATAATTCAGAATGGGCTGGGAACGCGCCGCGCAGCAGCCTGAGCAACGCTAAAGTCATTTTATCCATCTGGGAAAAAGACACATTAACCTTATATTGATATTTAAATGTCAAGACAGTGTGTGTGTGTGTGTGTGTGTGTGTGTGTGTTACTAAGAGTGTACTACAGTGTGCTACACTGTTTGTGTATGTGCATGTGTAAGGTTTGACAGCTGTGTGTGTGTGTGTGTGTGTGTGTGTGTGTGTGCATATATATATATATATATATATATATATATATATGCGTGTCTACTGCAGTACTATGGGCAGTAATTCAATAGAGCCCTACCCTTTCCAGATGCATATTATATAGATATCAGATTATGCGGTGGTAGATGACGGATGGCCCCGGCTGATGTTTTCATCAATTAAGACTCAATTAGCTAAAGGCTGTGATGGCGCAGCATCTCAGCCTGCTCAATTATTCAGCCCGGCGCAGCCGTCTGAGCGCTGCGCCGGACATTTTTCACCCAGTAAACACAACGAAAACTTGTTTGCCTTCCGTTTGTGTGTGTGCGTGCGTGCGTGCGTACGGAGTGCGCGCGCGGGGGGGGGGGGGGGGGGGGGGTCGGGGGGGATGCTGTGGGCTGTACATCTTGTTTTCTTATTTTTGGACGCGCTCCATTACCAAGGGCCCCTTTGGCTCCCTAGGGGCCCGATGGCTGAAACAGTAGTGGACACCGGGGCACAGTCGGCACGCACACTTTGTGGATGTGTGGGCCCTTGTGTGTGTGTGTGTGTGTGTGTGTGGATGCGTGTGTGGATGTGTGGTTCCCTGTGTGTGTGTGTGTGTGTGTGTGTGTGTGTGTGTGTGTGGATGTGTGTGTGTGTGTGTGTGTGGGGCTTGCGTGTGTGTGTGTGTGTGTGTGTGTGTGTGGATGTGTGGTTCCCTGTGTGTGTGTGTGTGTGTGTGTGTGTGTGTGTGTGTGTGTGTGTGTGTGTGTGTGTGTGTGTGTGTGTGTGTGTGAGAACGTGTGAGCATGTGTGTGCACCTCCTGTGTATGTGTATGTGTGTGTGTGCGTGTGATGAACTTATATATTTATTTGTGTGCGGGAACAGGAAACAGATCTACACATGGGTAGCAATCTTTCCAGCCAAGCCAGTGATACCAACTGGACAGCCAGATGGACGGCCCAGGGTCTCGGGAGGACGGCCAGGCTAACAGAGCTAATGCAGGGCACTGGGGTCCTGGCTGCACCCGGCTCATAGAGTCAGCTAGCCCTCGCCCGGTTTGCTCTGTTTCGCTGCAGAAAAGTACAAACACTTTTAAATGAGGGTATTGTGTTCCACACTACGACACATCACACACAGTGACACACATTATTCCAAATAAACAAAACACGAGTGGTACAATCGGTGATAGATGGTGGACAACAGTTTGTTTAGACTGAAGTACGTATGTATCTAGGTCTACTTAATTGTACTTTTGTATGTTATTCCATTGTACCTTTATTCACACTTGACTGTGTACGCATAATGCTGTAAATAGTCATTTTTACTCTAACTGTATTCATAGTTTTACATAGCCTTGTATTGATATTGTATTGTTTGCTGCTCTTACGACCAAATGTCCCCTGGGGGCTGAATAAAGTACCCATCCATTTATCTATCTGCTTTTGTATGTTTACTGGGGCTTCTGTGAACCACCGTATCTTCCTTTTTGGGGGGAATAAATGGAATAAATTACGTAAAAATAAAAAAAAAACTTCTAAATCTTTCTCCTCCAGATTCACACTTTCCCCTGGTTCTGCTGCTCGCTCTGCCTTTCTCTGGCGTCCGTCCTTGCAGCTGCTGTGGGGTCAGAAGAGGACGCATTGTGGAGGAAGTAGCTCGAAACTTAGGGGAACGGGCGGGCCACCTGATCACCTCAGATGGCCAGGGAGCACGCTCCCGCTGGCAGATAGAGATCCAAAACAACAACAACAACAACATCCCTAAAAACAGAGTTGGCAAAAACATAGAGGCTCTGGCAGGGGAAATGGTGGGTACAACCCTGCTGCTATTTGCTATTTGAGGGTATACGGTTAAGGTAACAAGGCCACTATAAGACAATAGGCATTATTCACCTCGTGGTCGAGTTGTTAGGGTAAACCTTATAGAATCTTTAGAAACTCTTAACACTTGGATCGTGTTTCCCCAAAGATTCTGTTTTCACCCCCAACTAACCAAATTAGGCGTTATATTAAGTAAGTACTATTGGTCTTCTTCAACCTTGATTGGTGCCGGTTGTATTGTCACGCACCTGATTCTCATTATCACATAATCAATGGCGTACAATCTAATTATTCCATTCTGTTGTCAGCTGTGTTGCCTGATGCCTGGGAATAGGGGCTGGGCCGACTCACTCGCATCCACCAATGTTTGCTCTTTGAAGTGAACAACACGGCATAATTATTTAGGCGGAGGAAATAAAAAAAATAAAAATATATAAATAATAAAAAATAAAAAAAATAATTAAAAAAATGCATTCCTGCAAATTACCAAAAACGGTTTGACACAGCAGACAAAAGTCAGAGCTCTCAGAAAGTGTTTATGAAAGCCAATCGCTAAAATACAGCACCACTCGAAGAAAATGAATGTGTTTCTGTCCCTGTGTGTGTCTCTGCGTGTGTGTGTGCTTTCGTGTGTCAGAAGTAAACTAGATCTTGTCACTCTGCAGAGCAATCATTATGTCCCCAATTAGCCTGCTGGTTTTTCAGTATTCAGTGTGTTCAACTGCACTGCTACAGACTAATACCTCCTTCCTACTCGTTTTCTGTCACCTCAAGGTGTTTCCCATCCCGTCCACATTTTACTTGAGTCGTTATGCATCGGTGCACGTGTATACAGCAGGTTTATTGTCATGTGCACGGCCATGAATGACAAAGACTTGGCTCCGATTCCCGAGGGCATCCTCAACAGTGCAAATAAAATGCAAGTATGAATAATAAGAGAGTAAGATGTAATAGAAATACGATTATGAAATTGTGCAAACCATCTGTTATATAGATGGGGGATGTGTGTGTGTGTGTGTGTGTGTGTGTGTGTGTGTGTGTGTGTGTGTGTATTCATCTTGACCTTGCAAGTGTGGCCAACCTGAATACCAATGTCTTCTTATGAGCTCCACCATGCCTATGTTCTAAAATGCTGCAAAACTGTAATACAGAGTTCTCTTCATCTTAATACGATTCTCGAACAGCGGCAACCTCAAGAACATTGCTTCCAGCAATCATAAGTGCATTGCTTCCAGCTCTTGATGACCACATACCTCATGCATACCCTTTTAATACTACCGACTTCTACATGAAGGAAACATTAACCTTATTTCTTAACACTAAATGTAACTCCCCATTATGCTACACTGACAAGCAGATGGCAAAATAGGGTGTGCATGCAATTAGTGTAAAAATCGTGTTCAGCAGGTACTCCACCTCACCTATCCCCCCCCCACCTTCACACACACACACACACACACACACACACACACACACACACACACACACACACACACACACACACACACACACACACACACTAACTAACACAGCACCACCACCTAGCGCCCGCCGTGTGCCAGCTGATGCCTGGGGGTCTGACAATAGGATCTCGCTTATGGGTGTTGCTCATTAGCGACTTTTGTATGGAACCTCACATGTGTATGTGTGCGTGTGTGTATGTATGTGTGTGTGTGTGTATGTATGTGTGCGTGTTTGCGTGCATGTGTGCCTTCACACGCATTACTTAACATTTTGAAGCGACTTGGGAGGCGACTTTACCGGGCTTGTACTCGTCAGCACTTCTGACAGACAAACACACACCAAGCTTGGGGTTAGCAAGCTAAGCTAGTGTTCGACTGATATCCGACCCGGCTGTATGCTTCACACGGATGAGGTGCTGATGAGTTGGAAATGTTCCCCGAGAAGCAGGTGAGGAGGGAAAATGGTGTGATTGTCATTGCGCAAATGGCGGGAAGAATGGTCCCTGGATTATCGTGTACCTGCAGGGCAAAATTAGCATACACTGGCTCACCGCTGGCATTTTGTGTGACCTGTGTATTAACCATTTTTTTTCCCTTATTCAGACAAATCATACGGTTTAACAGAATATATCTTCCAACACATTATCCAGCCAACAATTTGTTTGGGTATTTTATGTTTGGCGAATCCCAAAATTAAATACAAATTCAATGTTTCCCTCTTTGCAGGGTCCAATTATCTTAAAGGAATTATGACAAATTAAATCATTGGCAGCGGCCACAGGCCGCAGTACGACAGCTGAACACATTAGCCAGCGTTAGCCTAATGAGCTATGAAATGAAATGTGTTTCTTAGCCCACGGGCTGGTTCCCCTTTAAATATAAGCTAATAGGTGAAGTAATGAACTTTACTCGGTCGTCAATTACCTGTAGCCATCACAACGTAGTGATAACGGTAGTCATTTTTATGCAGAGTGGGTGTGTGTGTGTGTGCGTGTGAACCTGACAAGGAAACTGTGTTAAAGGAAGTGAGAGAATAAGAATATTGGCCAATTTAAAGTCTGTCTGTTTTTCAATGAGTATAATGAATGGCATATAAGTACAGCACATGACAGCTGCAGAATATGGATGAAAGGTGGCTGAGAGATAGTCACGGTCGTTTCCAGTCCTGTTCCCAGCACCGTGCATATGCAACAGCCTGTTGTACACATGGAGAAGAACAAACCTTCAAACCTCAACCAAAGGTCATTTGACAGTTATTCATTACACATATCTCAAGCTATGATGGGAATCGGACAGGGAAACAAAAATAACAAAATTATGATTTAGGATGCTATGATTTTCTTTTTAAACATTTAAGCGGTTGGTTGGGGGGAATGTTGAGGCGAGTAAGGAAGGGAATGAGGATGTGAGAAAGGCTGGAGGGAGAGATTGAGTGGAAACATGGTTAATTGATGTATCCTACAACCACAAATTAACACACTAGAATATTTATAAATCACAATTTAAACAGAGTCCCTTTACACTCCTGATCCATCAATGGACAGTAACTCAAACAGAGGAAGACGGCAATGTGTCAGTGCTTTTGTGTGTGTGTGTGTGTGTGTGTGTGTGTGTGTGTGTGTGTGTGTGTGTGTGTGTGTGTGTGTGTGTGTGTGTGTGTGTGTGTGTGTGTGTGTGTGAGAGAGAGAATTATCAGAACCCTCCATAAATCAGGAAAGATGGATGGACAGGAAAGTGGGGTACTAGACAAGGGGGCAAAAAAAATAAAAAAGACACTTTCATGCTATTCATTACATGTTTGTCTTCCAGGACAAGTCTGCAATCAGTCCTCTTCTACTTCTCCTCCATCTTCTTCTCTCGTCCGGGTCATTTTTTATCTGGCGGTCTGCTGAAAGCGAGCATCAAACTCATTGGCAACGCTTCAGAGACAGCAAAGAGGCTGGGAGATTACACAGAGTAAATGCTTTAGCACACGCACCACCGCACCCGCACACACACACACACACACACACACACACACACACACACACACACACACCAAGACACACAAGCCACACACACACACACACCCACAAAGACACAGACACATGCATACACACATAGATGAAAACGATTTTTAATGATCTAATTTAGACGTTAACGTGCTCTTATGAACCGTTTTCAAATCCCTTCTGTGAACCCCAATACGGTCTGAGATCAGAGACATCATTCATGAGTCTCTCTGCCGCTCTGGCTCTTTCTCCGAGAGTAGAGCGCTGCTGTCCAGGGTCCTGATCACCTTCTCCACTGAGCCATCTTTGACTCACAAAATCCCCATACCCCCCCCCCCCCCCATAGAAAAAACAACAACATAACATGTTCTCAAGGTATAGCGAGTGGAATAAATCACACACAAGGCATTTGGATTGACACCTGGAGAGGCTGTGAGTGACGCAGAGCGGGCAGACGTCGCTCCATCACCACACGAGGGAGAGGGACTGAAGGAGTTAGGCATGTGACCGTCGCATGTGGTCACGTGGAGTTAAAGGAGTTAAAATAAAACACAGGCAAACACTAAAGGCTTCGCTGGTGTCCGGTATCGAACACCAGCCGGGGCCCTTTGAGGCCCCATAGGGAGTATTAGGACCATGTGTGTTTGGATCAGACCATTCTCTGTGGAAATTTGGGCATACTCAACACACAGGCACGCACATACGCACACACACAGACACACACATGCACAGACAGACAAACACACACACACACAAACACACACACACACACACACACACACACGTGGGTACGGCTGCATTTCATTAGGGGATCTAGCATCGACAACCTCAGTGTTGAATGCTTCTTATGCGTTCCTTGTATTTCCTCAGCAGATGTATGCTGCAAGACAGGGGCCTGTGTGGGTGCATGTGTGTGTGTGTGTGTGTGTGTGTGTGTGTGTGTGTGCCTGTGTGTGCACCCCAATTTGTGATTTCGGTATCATTATATAAAAGTGACACATCATACAGCACTCGCATGAGTGTTGGCATGAACATCCTTCTCTTTTCATTTAGTTTTGACGACATTATAATTTAGCTTGATGGGTGATGGATTGCATTTGAATTGCAGGCACTGTTCTCTCCTTTGTCTGTCCTTTTCAAAGCACTTTACCCGATACAGCATAAGAAGGAAGAAGAATGAAAACACGCGTCAGTCACATTAGAGCAGTATCAAAGGGAAAAAGAAGACAGTGTAATACCTCATAGTGAGCATCAACGCGTACATTAAAAGTAGCTCAGGAAGTGCCGGTGACCTCTGCGTTTACATCCCATACAGTATGAGCTGTGGGCTTCAAAGCACCGAGACGATAGGCCGATAAGAAGCCGGCTAATTCCTGTGCCTGTCGCCTATGGAGCCAACTGCAGCGACACACACACTGCTCGTCCGTCCCGGCTCGCACGCAGAGTCCCGCCGGTCCCCCGTTCTGTTCATTACGGAGTGGGGAAAAAAACCTGCTCTCTAACTTTAATGAGGCCTCCCGTTGTCTCTGAACAAGGAGCGCGTGCCATGGCATGTCTGTGTGTGTGTGTGTGTGTGTGTGTGTCAAATTTGTGTTTGAATGTGTGTGTGCGTGTGTATCTGCATTCCAGAGTGAGTGCAATTTTGAGTGTCTGTGTGTGTTAGTGTGTGTGTCTGTGCGTGTGCGTGCGTGCGTGCGTGTGTGCGTGTGTGCATGCGTGCATGTGGCTATGCGTGAGAGAGAGCGCGAGAAAGCAGAAGCGCAAGAACAGAGTGAGCAGATGGCCGCTCATAACAGCCGCAACTCTCTGGGACAGCACTCTGCAATACACACAGGTACCCCCCCCCCCCCGCCCCCACCACACCCCGTACACACGCTGACACACAAACACACACAGACAGACAAACAAGCACAACATGGGCATGTCTGCACATGCTCTGTTTGTTTATATATTTGCCCTCTCCATAATGTGGAGGAGGGCAAACTGGTCAATAAACAATTTCATCGTCAGATGTAAAGGTGACATGTTGCACACACACACACACACACACACTCTCAGACAGTGCCTCTGAGAGTGTGTATGCATGCATGCGTGAGTATGTGTGTGTGTGTGTGTGTGTGTGTGTGTGTGTGCGTGCCTGTGCATGCGTGTGTCAGAGTGTGTAGGTGCGTGTGTGCACGCGGGTGCAACGCGTGCGCGCGTGTGTGTCGACCGCATTGTTATGCCACAATAGCGATTAGGAGCGCCGGAGGGGAGGGAGTCTTTAGTGTGTGGCACAATGGGAGGATTCAGACAGACAGAGGGACGGGGAGGAAGAAGAGGAGGAAGATGTGATGAAGGCATGTCTGATTGTCTGCTCTACAACGGTGTGAGCCGGCCCAGGAGGAGGAGATCGGGGGGAGAGGGCGGGGAGGAGAGTCCGCTGTTGAGTTGCACTTTACCAGCAGATTGACTGACTCTGGCTGTCCGTCAACGCCAGGCAGCCCCATCATACACGGATGCACACGCACACACGCACGAATGCACACAAAAAGTTGTTTCTAGCGTGCACACGCACACACACACGAATACACACAAAAAGGTGTTTCTACCGTATACATGCACACACAAATACACACAAAAAGGTGTTTCTACTGTGTACACACAAAAAGGAATACACACAAAAACCTGTTTCTACCGTGTACAAGCACACACAGGAATACACACAAAAACCTGTTTCTACCATGTACACGCACACACGAATACACACTAAAAGGTGTTTCTACCGTGTACACGCACACACACACACACACAAAATTCAGGAAACAATCCAGAAACGTAATGACCACACAAATACATGAAAAATAGGAAAACTCATAAACAAATCTGAAACACACACATACACACATTGCATGTACACAAACAGACTCCGTGCACATGGGAGTACACCCAGCATATTTTATTACATCACCAATAAGGAAGGACCGCCGGCCTGCCGGTCCTCCTCTAGGAGTGCCCAAATAACAATTATTGTATTACTTAGGCTCTGCCTCTCAAGCCCGGTTTCTGGCAGAGCTCTGCTGAGACAAGGCAGTGAGGCTGGGAGACCATAGAGACGCACAATCCAATAAATCTCTTCTTTTGTTCTGTCGTTGTTAGCCTTTTTTTCGGAGAACACTTGGCTCTCACTCTTGAGCTCATGGTTACTTTTTACTCAGTGTGTACGGTGAAAAGATAAGAGCAAACCTCAACGGGCTGCGACACGCGCGCACACGCACAAACACACACACGCGCACACACGTACACACACATGCACACACGTACACAAACGCATGCACGCACACAGAAACACGCACACGCACACACGTAGAAACACGCACATGGACACACACGCGCGCGCACACACACACACACACACACACACACACACACACACACACACACTCACATTTTCAACATCTCCTTGGTAGTGACTATGGCAGCAGGTTTGGGGGGAGGGGGTGGGGTTAGAGAAATTAAGCAAACAAACTGCCAGCCGCTTGGCTTAGTGGCTTTATTCTGCCGCTAAGTCTGTCACGTGAAAGCGTGTTCTCCTAGGAACCTAGGGTTGGCTCCCGCTGTTGTTTTTCCGCCTATTTATAGCGTCCCTCCATCCTGCTCCCATTCAATTCTCGGTCCATCTGTGGAAATCAAACACTGCTAACCCCAACCCCACCCCACAATTATTGTCCGTATGTTTGAGTCCAGGGCGAAAAAGTAACCGCTAAATATGGGGCAATTTTTCATTCAGAAAATGTTTGGGGGGGCTTTTAGGTTGATGAATCTGAATAGTTCGTTTTTCATTTATTCTGTTTTCTCCCCTAGCTTACATCAGTTTGGGTTTATATGTCAAATATGTTGTGTCAAAAGCCAAAGACAAAAGATCGATACAAAATAGGACTTTGTTACTGTGTAGTCCATCACCACTGCAGCGGAACAGACAGGAAATAAATTTCAAACGTCATTGTCAGTTTTCTCATTGTATTAAGTCTTGAAGGTAAACGTAGTTCCTAGTGTATTTTCTTGTGCTTGTACCCTCTCTCTCTCTCTCTTCAGCAGTGGGCCTCTAAAGAAAACAAAAATGTTTCCTTTTTCTGGGCAAATTTAAAATGCAATTACCTCGTCCGGCTTTCAATTACTCCCCTTTCCCAGCTCACAATTCAACACCAGAACAAAAACATAGAGTCTGACGTTACAAACAAATCCATATTCCGACTTCGCTCAGCTTTTTGCTTTCCCACCTCAGAAATAAAACACTCCTGCCAGAAAATAAACCGTAAAAAAGAAATACCTAAAACAAGGTGCACGACCATCATGGCACTGATTTCCAAAAGGTGTGGAAACAGTGATCTCATCCTACAACGACAAAACGTGTCATTAACCTCTAGGTGTGCTCATTTCCATTTTTTTTAAACCATGGTAATGCCTCACATCTCCTCTGTGAATTCCACGAAAGTCTGCCACAAAAGGTGTGACCGGGGGGGGGGGGGGGGGGTTCAGAGCAGGTTAGGTGCAAATAAAATATTAACCCGCCAAAATATATTAATATAACAAATTAAGCCAGAGAGAGAGGACGACGACGACGACAAAGACGGCTATCTCTCAGCGTTGTGAAGGCCTTCCGTTATGATATAACCCTCGGTGTATGGTAACAGGTCAAAATGGAAGCTACAAACCATAAATGGACCGGGCTTTATAGTGCTCGTGCTTTATAGTGCTTTCTCTAACCGCCACCCCAAGGGCTTCAATGCCTCACGTTCACCCATTAATCACGCACAGACACTAGTGTCGTCCAGGCTAGCAACAATAAGCGGCTCTTTAAAGACACAGCAAAACCCCAGCACCACTTGTAGATTGGTTTGCATTAGACGCCTCCCCTTTTTCCAGGCGGATCGGCTGATTGGCTGATTTGGTTATCCAGTCGCCTGCTGATGAAGTGTTGATGCGACACACCTGTCCTCCCCTTATTGGAGTTGAGTCGAAGGGGGCGTTTACATGTCGTCAGAGGAGCCCTGCACGCCAGGACCCGGGAATTGAACTGGCGACCCTCCCTATGCATTCCTCCTTCGTAGGAACTGCGGCAGCCCGGGACTTCTAGGGGATATCAGCCAATATCAGCCAATGACAGAGTTTGATTTACTATGAATGCGCCACACTGAATACAAAAGAGCATATCCAAGGGAATTTAATCTCTCCATTGTGACACATACACTTATTGATGACATTACAGTGGTATAAAAATGGGCATATAAACACCTAAGAAAATAAAACACTGATGTCGGAAACATATTTGCACCACTTGCTGTATCCAGCTAGGAGGTCAAAAGGTCGGGACCTTATTTCAGAGCTAAAAATAAAATTGGAGGGAAGTAGGAGAACTGTATAAAGAAGCCTACGGTTGAGTAGGCCTACGGTTGTGTCCTAATGGTTTCTGTCGGTATGAGGTTAGCTTTTACCGCAGCGCCCTGTGTCTGTGTCTATGCCACCGTGCACGCATATGTCTCTAAGGCCACACTCAATCAAGAATGTGTGTGTGTGTGTGTGTGCGTGCCGGTTCTGTGCACATGGGAACATGGGCTTGTTCACATGTCAGGTCCCCCATCTAAAAGGTTAATAAGCTGTGAGCCACCGCACACACACCCCCCCCCCCCCCCCTTTGTCTACCAACCCCTGAGCTAATTAGGACACATTTTTACAGCACCACATAGAACGCTGTATGTGTGTGTGTGTGTGTGTGTGTGTGTGTGTGTGTGTGTGTGTGTGTGCGCGAGCGTGTGTGTGTGTGTGTTCGAGAGCCGGAAAGCGTGTGTGAGCGTGTTGGAGAATTATTGAAAAAACCACCATTACAACAGCCTATACATTGACATCCCACAAGCATTACGCAGTTTCACGGCCGATTCATCCGGTCCACAAGCTCCCATTTACCGGTTGAGCGGCAGAGGCTGCGTTAACGTTGGAACAACATGGACCTGTTCACGAATACTTTGCATTGATGCATGGGCTGTGGGCCCTGACTGCATGTGCACACCAATGGATGGCGTGTACATGTTCAGTGAGCAGGTTTGGGGTTTAAGCGTTAAGACATGTGCACTGCGGTGTGATTTACACCAAGGGGAGGAAGGGGGGGGGGGGTGGGGGGCGGTGCAGGGGAGGAGGGGGTTACGGTAAAGCACCGTGAAGAGCATTAGACAACTTGACACCGCGAAGGAGGAAGATTGATTTGGACCATACGGTGGAGTATGAGGGTGGTGGTGGGGGTGGTGGCGGTGGCGGTGGGGGTGGCGGTGGCGGCTTTGGTGGGGGTGTTTGGAGGTTGGTGGGTTAGGGGAGAGGGAGAGGCAGATGCAGCCCCCCCTCCACCTGCCTCCATCACACACCCCTGTGCATGCACACGCACACGCACACACACACACCTATGAATGAATGCACGCAAGCACACATGCACCCACACACATGCACCCATGCACACACACACACACACACACACACACACACACACACACACACGTGTGCACGCACGCACACACACGCACACAGAATGGGGTGATGATGTAACATTATGACGTCCATATGGGTTTCGTTTAGGGGAGTTTGGTAATTATTAACTTAACTAAATATAAATTCATAATTAATAAGCAGTTTATATCATATTTTCTGCCATGTCCCTGCTAAAGGTGTTGGTGAAGCTGGCAGAAGTTTGGATCAAACTTTATTTGGATGCAAATAAAATTGTAAGCCTGCGACCCCAGGCTGTACTCAATCAGTCGATTAAGCAAACAAAAATAACGTTAGCCGGCTGTTTGGCGGTTTACAAATCCCCTTTACCTTTCATTTCCCCTTTACCGTACACACACACGCCCAGTACACACTCAAGAAGAGAAACACACGCACACACACTCACGGTATACTGCTTGGCCAGCCATGCCTGTTTCTTTTGATAGACTTGTCCCAACATTTCCAATCCAGTTACACCTATCACTCAATAACAGCAGGGGAAGGCACTGAGGCTTGCAGACTGACTTACTGACTGACGGACTGACAGACAGAGTGACTGACTGACTGACTGACTGACTGACTGGCTGGCTGGCTGGTGAAATAGCGGAGGGCCGGCTGGGTGGAATGGGTTATTAACTGGCAGGCTGTGTATGGTGATTTTCTGCCGTCAAAGACAATCAAGCACATTCCCTTGAAATGGAGCCACAGGTTAGTTCAGACAGTCCTGCACGCGTTAGCTGATTGACTGATGACTCGTGATTGACAGCTATGCTTTGGTTTTTGATGCAAATCAAATATCAAGACATAGCTCTACTCTAGGCACGGCGACAAACCATCCAACTTTTTGAAAAGCTATATCCCGAGCACCAACCTCAGTTTTCTCGCGTTTGAAAGAATCCATCTGACTTGCGTTGGACAGGGCCTTTAATGTCCTATTTTCAGTTCCCCCCTCGTTTCCCCACACAGGAAGCAATTGGAATGTATTTCCATTGAGATGATACTGTTTCCAAAAAGTTTCTGGAAGGTTTCTCCACCTCCTTACCAAGATAGTCACCACATCAATAAGGTGTACAGGACTGTGGCTAGGAACCTAATCTTGGACCCGGCAGTCCTACTAAGCTACAGTCCAAAATCTGGGAGGAGACAGCTCAGAGCCTGAGACGGCTCAGAGCCTGACACGGCTCAGAGACTGGGCCGGAAACAAAACACTGAAGGGGGTGAAGTTAGGCCGTGCTTCCTGTTTTGAGATATTCTACCTAAGAACAACGTATTCTCGATTGACGACATCAAGCTTTCAGAAGAGATGGATTTGACCAGTGGTGGGCCGTCAGGACCAGCAGGGCCTTCTCTGCTGGCCCTGTCAAAATCTAAATAATATATGTATTTTATTTTATTTTATTACATTAATGTGTGTCTGAATGCATCTTAATTCCATATTTCTTTCAGTACATTACAATATCATTCCAGAAGGTAAATGGTTATTTTTGTAAGGCTGAGCTCAGCTGAATAACGCATCACAGCTATATAGACCAGCGGGGCCAGCACTAGAAGTATTGCTAGCCTTCTGCTGAAGCTACCACCTCCCATTGGATAATAAATTTGACTGACGTGTGTCATCAGCCAATCAAATGTTGATGTGTAGTGATGTCATCAGGGAAGTTTGAAACGTTGGCGGGTAGTGAGAGAGAGTTGATATGAACTACTATGGCCACCGCCTTCACACCACCTAGCAATCCTGTTTCTGATCTCCTTCTTTTTCAAGGCGATTGTTTGGAGAGAAGATTAATTTCAAGCGATCTTTCTCAACTCTCAAGCGCATTAAAACGTACTCGCAGAGTCGCGGAATGCAACCGGACAGACCCAACTCTCTGGCATCTATTGCCATCGAGAAGGAGCTGCTCATTAAACTAAAACAGGACGCCCGACTGCATGAGGTCATTTAACGTTTTTCCCTGAAAGGATCGGAGGATGGATTTCCACCGATCCGAAGTGATGGGTGAGTGTTACTTTGTACTGTGTAGGAGGAACGATAATGTTGTTGTAATACTTTAGTTTATAAAGCATTTTTTTGTAATGATCTCAACTACTCCTGGGCTAGAGGCGGTGCACTTGTAATATTGTCGCTATACTTAATTGAATCCATTGAATTTTGAAGTTGCGAAAGCATCCGGTGAATAATATAACAATAACTCTGAAAACTTGTTTTTGTGTCATGTGTGTGATGTGCAATCTGGTTGCGGAGTGACATAATGAAATATCTGATGGTGAGGCTGCATTAGTCTAGCTGCGGTAAAGCACAGTGGTGTGCGCTGTTGTTGTTGAAGATCATCTGTCTTGTTGTTGATGTAATGCAGTAGCGCATAGTGTGATGCACATATGGCTTTGTTGGCTGTATCGGCACCACCTGTGGGGGGGTGGGTGGGGGGGGGCGTTGTTGGGCGTTGGAGTTCGTTACTGAAGGCCCTGACTTAAACCCCACGGTACGCTACTGGATTTGACTATGTGTTTTCTACAGAGGCAAGTCAGCACGGTGTTGATTTCAAACATTTACAGACACTTTGTTTAAGAAGGTCCTTCTACCGGCTATGTGACCGTTTACTAGGGCTGACCGAGTTTGTGTTCGCTGTCAGCCAATGACATGCTTTGAGGTCCCGGCACCCAGCAAAACGAAACAGGGATTTGAGGGGGATTTGAGGGATTTGAACCCAGGGCCTTCTTACGACGTAACACATTTGTGGCTTCAGACCACCAAACTGGTGGATGGTGTACCTGCACATGCACACAAGTGTACCCCATGCACCACACACACACACACACACACATGCAGAGTCACATGGAACAACGCGTTGACCGCGTCTCTCCAACTAATTCATTGTGTCAATACATTTCCATACATCAACTCTTTCAACGTACACATGCTAAATCATAGGCAAGACATTCAACCAGGTCGATAGAGGATGAATCACTGGTAGCATTCATTTGAGTTTCCCAGCATTAAGTCTTTCCCAACAGTAAGTCGCTCCACGTTGCTTGGTGTTTTGTAGGTGGTTTTAGTTATTGTTTTTTAAGGCTTCCAGTCGACTCCCACGCCGAGGAGGTTTGATTCTAACCATGCCTCCTCTCCCTGAAACCCTCTCTGCGCTGACGTCAGATCCATGACACCCTGTAGCTCCAACAGCCAGGTCTGGCTCTAGGCAACGTGTTTTATTTTGTCTGTTGTTCGTTGCCGTCAAGAAAGAAACCTGGCGGGGGGGGGGGGGGGGGGGGGGGTGGATACACGCACTCGCTTGACACCAAGTTGAGGAAGCTTGGCAAATGAATGATTAGATTGTTATTATTATGAGGATCAGTTTGTTTTGTTGGCACACATGACTAAGGGGTATGTGTCTGTTATTGAGGGAGGAGGGTGAGGGAGTGCCACCTTCCTCAGACAATATGCAGAGGTGCAGACGTGCACACCCACCACAAGACAATCGGCCATGAACAAATAATGAACCCTTGCAAAGAGCACGCATCAGCCCTAATATGCATTAACAAGGCCCACACCAATCCGCTTGGAGAAAATATGAATTATGAATTGATATGAATTATGGCTGGGCCGCTCTGCTCATTAATCAGTTTATAGTGGAGAGGGCAAGAAATGTACCCTGTTTCAATAATAATTCAAAGACCTCATGTGCTCACACACACACACACCCATACACACACACACACACACACACACACACAAAGTGCTCCTTCGTCAACACAAACACACAGTGGTGCAAAATAAACAGCCGGTGAATAACACATGAACACATAACACTCACAGAACAGCAATCACTCTATTTGAGATTGAAATCAATAAAAAATATCTCACAGTTTATCTAACCTATCTCCCCTTTTCACCAACCCAAACAATGATACCAATTTTCATCAATCAAAAAACGGTGGGGGAAAAAGCAAATGCAAGCCAAACAATCAATCAAAACCCTTTTACTTCACTAAATTATATATGTTGGATTTCATTTAAACTTTGAGCTTGTATTGACTCAGTGAGAGATATTAATTGAGAGAGAGAGAGAGAGAGAGAGAGAGAGAGAGAGATGAAAAGAAGTATATAGAAAGAGGTGAGATGGAGCAGATAGAGCATCTCACAGGACTGGAGTAAAGGGGAGGAGGAAAGTGTGTGTGTGTGTGTGTGTGTGTGTGTGTGTGTGTGTGTGTGTGTGTGTGTGTGTGTGTGTGTGTGTGTGTGTGTGTGTGTGTGTGTAGGTAGGCAGGTAGTTTTGCTGTCTTTCTGGCTGCTGCTAACGCTAATAGGCATCTGTAGCACTCGTCACCCCAAAACAAACCTCCAACACGTTTCCCTCCATCTCTGTTAGGGCCGGTTCTCTCTGCCAGCTTGTCGTCTTGAGACACAGAGAACTAGAGAGCCTGACAGCCAAGGTATGGTGTAAAGAGAGAGAGGGGGAGAGAGAGAGAGAGAGAGAGAGAGAGAGAGAGAGAGAGAGAGAGAGAGAGAGAGAGAGAGAGAGAATGATTAGGCTAGAGCAAAACAGATTGCTAGAAAAAGAGATAGTATGGCTTGTAAAAGGTATGGTGTAAAGAGAGAGAAAGAACGAGAGAGTTTGGCTTGTAAAAGGTAATATATATATATATATATATATTTGTATAGAAAAAGTAGAATTCAACACTTGAAAGAAAAGTTGGTACCTCTAGAGAAGGGGTAGCATCCTCGTAGGGGAAAGTGATGTATTCTGGGAAAGGAGTTCACACAAACACACGCATGTGTGTGTGTGCGTACACAAACAGAAAAACCCAAGTGTATGTACACACATACATACACATACACATGCACACACACCCCCACCCACACCCACACACACACACGCAGATCTGCACACACTGAAACCTAGCCTTGGGGTTACTTGTTTTACAGAGTCAGGCAGGTATTTGTGGCAGGAATACAAAATGAATAGCTGAGCTTTTCCTCCCAACGACAACCCAGAAACCACACCATGTTGGGGGACAGCATCAGCAAGCAGGCACTGTCTGGCTGACTGTGTATGTGTGTGTGTGTGTGTGTGTGTGTGCGTTTGTGTTTGTTAGCGTGTGTCTATGTGTGCAGTGCTTCTATTGTTAAAGTTAAAACAAAAGAGCCCTAACATATATATCCTTTACATATAGATATACTGTAAATGTATCCGTCTCTCTATCCATCTCTGTCTGTCTGTCTGTCTGTCAGTGTGTATCTATTTGTCCCTCTCTCTTTATCTCTCTGTCTCTCTGTCACTCGATCTGTCTCTCTCGCTCAATTCAATTCAGAAGAGTCTCTCTCTCTCGCTCTCTCTCTCTCTCTCCTAAATCTGTGTGTATATAAATTAAGCTATATCTTCACTGTCACATCTGGAGCACACAGAGGAGAGAGTCATATATATATATATATATATATATATATAGTAGTGACACAGCCAAATCCCACAAGGGCAGACGCGAATCCACTCCAGTGACATCGGCATCGCCGACGGCAACGTGACAGTTTAATCAGCGGCGTCGACAGCAACGCTCGTTTGTCTCGTTTGCCCACTTTCTTGGAAGAGAGCTTCCTCTCTCTCTCTCTTGCATTTTAATATTTAATAACTGATCTAATTTTAATATGATGGAAACTTTTCCCTTTCCTTGTCTTTTTTTTTACAGTCCTTTTTCGAAATAACAATCATGATATTCTCCTTCTTGCTCTTCTTTTTCTTCTTCATATTCCTCTTCCTCTTCTTCCGCTGCTTGTTTTCATGTCGGTTCAGTTTCATGTACATGTGTGTTTCATGTGAGAAGATATTTGTGGCAAGAATCTGACCTCTTACTTTTATAAATAAGCTCTATTTTCAGGCTTTTTTATGCACTCTGGCACATAATTATCATTCAAATGGCATGTCTTAATCACTGAAAAGTGTAATTGTGTTCCTCAAAAACTGTTTACCAGATAAAGAACAAATTTTGATACATTTTAGTAGTTGTTAGTAATTAGTATGGTAGAAGCCACCCCCTCCCCCTCCTCCCCCGCCGTGGTTTAATGCAGCTTTAATTAACCGGCCAATCAGCACAAGACCACAGTGAGACGTTCCAGTGCCCTGTGTCATATCCATGTGACACACGACAGGGTTGGGGGGGGGGGGGGTGATGGTGGTTGGATGGGGCCGTGTGAGACAGGGAGAGGGGGGTGGGGCTCTTGAGGCCGAGAGCAGAGCCAGTGTGCGTTAGCCTGATGCGACCTGAAGGGTTGCTTAATATTACTGCTCCCCGCTGGGACCAGCAATGCCCCCCCACCACCACCAGGGCGGCCCAGTAAATAAAACAAGGGGCCACCAAAGTGCTCGCCATGTGGCGGTCCCAGGGGGAAGTGGATGGGCGATGTGGTAGGGGGTACCTCTGTGTCCTCTGTCAGTCACAACACTACTTTGGAGGAACAGTAGAAGCAGAGAGTGTACACGTAGTTCCCCCCCTCTTTCCATTGCGAGTGCACGTCATCGCACACATACACACACACACACATGCACACACACACACGCATGCACACACGCACACACATGAATGGTTCCTCAAACAAGCCTGTCGGAACCAATAGCTCTCTTCTCTGGGCGATGGTTTTCTGTGTGTGTGTGTGTGTGTGTGTGTGCTTGTGTGTGTGTATCTCGCCCTCTATCGCTCTCTCTCTCTCTCTCTCTCTCTGATGGGTTCCCATACTGCTGCATCAGGAGGCCCCGGTACTGCGGTGGCGTTGAAACTATACTGATGATAAAGATACAGTATCAAACTACTAGAGATCTCAGCGAGCTAGGCCGTTCATGGACACAGCGCTACTGAGCATTTGCTTGCCCAATCAACTCATTTTTAGACTGTATATTTATTTATTCATTTTACGAAAAATAATAATCATAAAAATAATAATAGTCATAATAATAATTATAATGATCATAATAACAACAACAAAAAGTACGATTTATATGGTAAGTATTCTGCTTATTGTTAGAATTGTCTATATTATGGTTTATGTCCTTGGTGTCTCCCACTTCCAGGCTTCCCGTCCAGTAAGTGAGGGCGGTGTTTGCGGCCCCGGGTTGATGGGTCGGCCTTGTCTAAGCCTTCACTTAACCAATGAGAAAGAGTCGTGAAGGCCTCGCCTCATTAGTCAACGGGCTAACGAGCTGCCTATTGACATCTCCTAAAGACCTGCCCCCTCGTCAATCGGATTTCCTGTTAACTGGCCCCAGGGCACGTGGGGGGGGTGGGGGGGGTAGAGGGGTGGGTGGGGGGGGGGGCAGAGGGAATCGAAATGCTACAATTAGTGGCCGGCCGGAGGAACCAGTTTGAAAGGCATGGCTGCAGTGTAGATATTCATTAAGATAAATATCGGCCGTGCCTCGCTCCCATTGGCTAGCAGGCTTAATATGCATGCCCAAGCCCATTCATTTAATGGAGCCCTGTCACTGCGCCGATTGGCTGTAATGTGTGTGTTGGGGGTGTGTGTGTGGGTGTGTGTGTGTGGGGGGGGCTGAGCTGTGCTGTCCAGCGCGATTGGCAGGGCAGCTTTCCGTGGATTGGCCCCCCAACAGAGGATCCCCCGTCCAGCTCCTGACTGGGTCTGGCCTGCCGCCTAGCCCTGTCCTGAATCCTTGCTACATACTCATCACTGCTGTTGAAGAGCAGACTGAAAGTGGATCATACACATGTTTTGGGTATTCATTCGTTTTTTTTCTATTCTGGAGAGAAATCAACCCCCCCCCCCCCCCCCCTCTCCTTCCCATTCCATTCCATCCGGCCACAGATGTGGGAAGTGATTTGTGAGCACAGCTTGTGTAATATTCATGGCGCACGACTCTTAGTACCTCCAAAGCACTGTCTCTCTCTGTCATGTTCTATCATTTCATTAGAGAATGGCGCTTGAGGCTCTCCCTCTCTCTCTCTCTCTCTCTTGTTCTCTCTCTCTCTCTCTCTTTCCCTCTCCCTCTCTCTCCCAGCATCTCAACAAGTCCTCAAGAGGAAGCAGGAACAAGAGGAGCCGAACTGAGCGAGAGAAGATAAGGACAAGCGACACACGGAACGAGGGACGCGGCACGGAGTGGCATGACAGATGGCCACAAGCTGGGGGTATTTAAAAAGTAAATACGCCATTATCATATCATGAATAATGTCCTTCTTCTCGCGTCCGCCGACATTCTGACAGCTTTTGCGCAGAAACCCAGGAGTGGGCCGCTCTGTTAAGAGGCACCTGTTAAACCAGCGCTCATTCATACATTCTCTTCGGCTATTCTTGCCTTTTCTCCTTTGGCTCACAATAGACAGCTCACGGCCATCCACAACGCCAACGGGATCAGCGGAAGGAACGAGAACGACAAGAGAAAGGAGAAAACGGGACACACGAAAAAGGGAGAGAGAGAGAGAGAGAGCGAGAGAGCGAGATTGATAGAGCGAGAGAGAGAATAACAGACTCTCTCTCTCAACAGGGTGTGATCCAGAGAGTGGAGCTCAACATATTGATGCATTAACAAGAGTGCCATTAGTGGAACGGCTGCTGGTGTGTTTTTTCTTCCTCTCTATGCTTTCAGCAGTAAAAGTGAATAATTCCCGTGTGTATGCACACACATACACACCCATACAAGGGTGCGCACACACACACACACACACACACACACACACACACACACACACACACACACACACACACACACACACACACACACACACACACACACACACACACACACACACACAGCCACATATACACTCAACCCTTTCCATTACTGTAGGTGGGGCGTGTGTGCTGGGTCGATGCGACTCCTGGATGCCAGCCACAGCAACTGTTTATGGACTCAGATATGTTAAAGTGGGGCCACTTTATCAAAGGGCCCCGGATGGATGCAGGCTCTTAATTTTTCTCTCTCTCTCGCTCTCTCCCCCTTGCTCTGTCTCTCATTATTACTCTCTCCCCCCCATTCTCTCTCTCTCGCTCTCTCCCCCTTGCTCTGTCTCTCATTATTACTCTCTCCCCCCCACTCTCTCTCTCTCTCTCTCTCTCTCTCTCTCTCTCTCTCTCTCTCTCTCTCTCTCTCTCTCTACCCCTCGCTCTCTCATTGTTACTCTCACTCCTCCCCCCATCCTCTCTCTCCCTCTCTCCCCCTCTCTCTCTCTCTCTCTCTCTGTCTATACTGGGCTTTCTTTTCTCTTTTTTCTCACTTTGTCTCTGTCGTTGTTTATTTCATTCTCCCTTCTTCTCTTCGTCTGTCTGTGTGGGGGTTTATCGTCTGCCCCCCCCCCCCCACCCCCCCTCCCCCAGTCTTCTCTCAGACAAAAAACACAACAACAACAACAACAACAACAAACGCAACAAGAAACAAACGGGAGGGAATTGGAATATTGAAAGAATGGGGACACCGTATTTGTCATGGCAGAACTGCAAGACAATACCACTGCTAAATAAATCCTTTTTTTCCCCTTTTCTTCTGCATGGTTAGAAAGAGCTCAGAGCGATGTGGAGAGAGGCTGGTGTGAGGCAGCATCCACCACTGACTGACGGTATGGAGACCGTGCAACTCTTTGCTCTGCAAGAGCTTTGAAAGAGCACAAAGCCAGCATGTGATACAATTCTCTGTATTCTCTGTATATAATACAGAGAATAACAATAAAGTCGCTTTAATAAATACAAATATACTGTATTTTGAATTGGCAGCATCATTTAGTCTAATATTGCCAGGCGACTCCCACGCTTTGTTTTCGAGTCTTGGTTTTACTATCCTGTCTGGAGTGATATAGCTAACATTTGTATTCATTAATCATTCAAATCCAATTATCAAAACACTGTTCAGGTGCAGTTTTGTAACTTGTAAAGTTTTGTAATTTCACATGCTTGTATACCGAATAAAGGATCGATGTAGCTACCCTTATATCCCAGTAAGTCATTCAACTCTGTTTAAGTTAAAAAGTCATTCAACGTTGTCTGTACTAGTTCACTCAATGTCATAACTTAACAATCATTAATACATTTGCTACATTTATTTACGATTGTAATTGTGTTATATCTTTGTATTTTGCTGTTTGTAAAGGTCCTAGCACATTGTTCAAAGTGGTAAGCAAAAATAGGTAAGATAAATAAAATACTGTACCAGAATTTTATTAGAAGTATTTGTAACCATAGCAGTACTTTATTTTTAACTTTTGCTCTCTGAATAAAGGCATGAAAAATGATTCATTTGACAATCTGAAACCAACAACAACAACAACAACAACCAAATATTTGCATATTGGCAACAGTTAGTATATATATATTATTTATTTAACATAATAAATAATTCTATGATTATCTACATCGACATTACAATCGATCATGTTTGGTAGATTGCCTAATCGATAATAGACTTTCAGCACTAATGTATTACATTAGCACTAATGCACTACATTAATACACTGCGGCAGCTTTGGTTCACATTAGTCCACTCCTCTGACCTTAGCGAATACAGGACCAATTCAAAGGATTTCACCCTGATTACTCTGTGCGGCTCCAAATCTAAAAGGGTCTGGCTTGGAAAAAACTGGCAGTTTGATCTCTGCAGTGCTATCATCTGTATCTTCCCATCATTTCTCTGTTCTATTCCAGAGCCCGGCCTCCACAGTTTCATTTACAACAATCATTACCTCCCATTTAGCCTCTGTCTTAGAGCCGTCTCTAATTCTGCTTTGTATGGACTTACACACACACGCACACAAACACATACACATACGCACGCACACACACACACACACAGACACAAATACACGCTTGCACACACACACACACAAACACAAATCCTCCGAGACATGCTCACATTCATGCATGCAGTTGCATGTGCGCTCGTGCACACACACACACAAACACACATACAGTACACACACACACACACACACACACAGCCCATTAGAGGCCTGTACGTAAAACAAGCAGGAAATACAAGCTCCTTGCACCCCAGCGATGAAAATGAATATATGCAAAAACAATGAGCTGCTTGGGCTTTTAAAACATCAATCGCCTTCTAGTACAGAATTAGAGAAGCAGATTGGATGTCAACAGGTGAGCAGAGGGCGGATACACACTGTCAACAGGAAGCTCAAGGTCACAGACCTGCACTTTAGAGAGATGGATCAAAATTAAGCAAACCTCTTTAAATCTCTTTGAATGCATTTGTGCTTTAAATTTTTGCCAGAGGTGGTTTCATCAAATGTGTATCCATTTATTTGTCCTTATTGAAACTGCGACCCCGGGTTTCACACAAAGACAATAGGGCAGCGGCTGGCGGGGGCACGGTGCTGTGCCCGCCACGCCAGCTCAATACGGGGGTCCGTTCACAGCGAGCGGCTCTGGTCACCCTTAATGAAGCCCTTTACGGTCTGGGCGCACCATTACACTGGATTAGATCGCACCCCCGTAATGGTTGGCGACGCAGGGTCCCGCGTTAACCGCCGCCGACCCCGTCCTCCTGTGATCCGCGGGTTGAGTCACGGAGGTAAAACTTTATCGTTTCGACAGTACAAAAACAGATAACAATGTTGTATGAAAGGCAAAGCAAAGGGCTTTTTATAAACATAGACTTAGATTTAGACTTAGACTTAGACTTTTCTTTATTGTCATTCAATAAACACACCATCAGTGCACACATTAAACAAAATTTTGTTACCTTGGCTCAAGGTGGAGTGGAGTGGAAATGTATCCTGTATTCAAATTCATGCAAGAGGAACCGATGAACCTACCGGAAACATTGTGAAATCAAACACTACCAGCATGCACTGTGCTGAGCTTTGTTAGTAAGGTATGAGCAGGGATGTTTTAGAACACTATTTGGTGTATGGTTGATGGCAATTCTTTGCTCTCTTTCCCTCACTTTCTTTATCTCTCCCTTTCTCTCTCTCTCTCTCTAGCTCCAGTGTGTTGCAGTATGGGGGGTCTGAGAGCTTTGGTGCAGGCTGTGTGCCAGGTCTGTCAAACTCCAGACAGCGGAGTCAAACAGAGAGAGAGATAGAGAGAGAGAGCGAGAGAGAGAGAGAGAGGGAGAGAGAGAGAGAGAGAGAGAGAGAGAGAGAGAGAGCGAGAGAGACAGACAGAGAGACAGAGAGATAGAGAGATAAAGTGACAGAGAGACAGAGAGAGAGGCTTTTTAGGGTGTGGGTGAGTTTGTCTGATAGAATACCCATTTGAGAAACCCCCAGAAACAATGTAAGTAACCTCTCCTCCCCTCTCTCTCTCTTTGACACAATCATTTCAGTTAAAAATCTCTATTAACAGCAACATACATTTACTTAAAACATTGATTGGGGCCCCCAGAAAAGCTTGCCTAATAACATTCTGTCCTTATGATGGGTTTGCTGAGCAGAGTCACGCTGTCTGCAGGTATCTGATTATACAGGAGGTAGCCAATGGTGAAAATGGTGTTGCCATTACTTCTGTGAAATTAAAGTGATGGACAGCAGGATCTAAAAAGGTTGTAAAGTACCCATCACCCATCACAGAGGGATGGATCCAACCACCTACCCAATCTCACGCTAAAAAGGAATATTCATTTACTTCTTAAAGTTAGCCAATATACTCGGTCTTGGAAAGACTCAGGATTGAAGCCCCCCCCCCACCCACACACACACACACACACACCTTGCAGTTTTGTGTAGTTTGTCTGAAACGCTGTGGCTCGGTTCAGCTGCACTGTGGGTGTAATGTGAGTGGACGGTAATTGGTCTTGGCTTGGCAAGGTCGCCAGGAGGGTCAGCAGACTCCACCCATTAAAGCTGCTTGGAAGGACTTAAGGAATTAGAGGGAAAACGATAGACTTGAATTTACCCGAGATTGAACGGAACATCAGTTTCTGATGCTTAACACCCACCTGGATAACCCTTCATGCCAAGATTAGAAGTAAGGCACGGATTTCTGTGGTCCGTCACTTGAGGCTTCACACTCGTGTCGCTTGTTAGATGAGCACAGGGGAAGTGCCACAAGCGAAACACCATTCTGCTTGTTTTTCCATTGTTTGTCCGGTTTCATGACTCCCCATCTCATGATCCCCCCCCCCCCCCCCCCCCACTCCCTCCATTTCCTCTCTCGTCTCCTAAGGTTCACACCTCGGAACCTCGCGCTCTCCAGACTCCAGTGCAGCAGCATGCGTCGGTTCGGCGCGTTCATGGGTAAAAGTCATCAATTTATTTATAATCCCAGATAAAGAGATGGGGAAGTCTGCTGTCGTCTGCAAAGTGCCATCTGTCCTTCTCACTGTGTCTGTGAGTGACACATCTGTCCGTGTAATGCCTACCTCGACCGGCTGGAGATCCAGCAGCTCTGTTCAGGCTGTTTATTTTGATGTGTAATTTACGCTGAATTATCCAGGTTTTGTGTCATGAAAGCTAGTGAATCCTGTGCGTATGCTAGGTCGTGGCATCCTGTGTGGTTGCAAAATGAGCTCCTTTTAAGCTGATTTGGTCATTTTGCATTTATTGGTTTGGAAGGATATTTTATCTGATTGGAAGGACATTTTGTCCAGTTGGAAGAATGTTTAAAATGCCCGGAGTTAACTTTTGGTTTATTTGGTGAATGAAAACAAACAATAGTTTTAGTGAAGTTTACTTTTTAGGCGCTCGACCCTGAAATCGTGTTTTATTTACAACGATTTTAACAGGACTAGACTTTTGCGGCCAATTATGTCGACCTTTTTTCAGTTCATTGCCCAGAATGACCAGAATATTAATCTTCGTTTTTAGAGGACGTTGTAATTAGACCTAATTTGGCTTAAACCTTTCAAATATATCCTCTTCAACAAAAAGAGTGTTAGGGTGAAAAGAAGAGAAAAACCCTTCCGGAACCGCACAAACATGATTGGTTTGCAGCTAAAGATTCTACTTATACAAACACAAAACCCATTTCCTTGCCATGTTTTTGCTGAACTTCTTTTCATGTTAACTTCTTATCTTCTCCTGCTCCTCTTAGTAAGGCAAATTGACAGTCACATGTGCATAAACACATACACACACACACACACACACACACACAAACACAAACACACCCTTATAACACCCTTGCAGGTATTTTCACCTAACGTAAATTGCCTGTGATGTCAACCAAACACAACTGATAAAATTAATCACACTTGCACATGTGTGTTCATTTATGTATGCCATTTGCTTGTGCTTCTTGTAGTTGCCTGTACTCCAATCTATGATTGTTTGTATGCATATACGCTTGCATTGTTTTTGTTTTGAGTGTAAATGCTAAATGGAGCTGTTAAATGGTATTGCAAAAGCGCTTTTCAATCACTGACTCTCACTCACCAATCACACACACAAACATGTAAACACCAACACACACACACACACAGACACACACACACAAATGCCCTCTGGTTCCAGTTTACGGTTATTAGCCTTGCATAAAGTCACCTTTTGCAAGGAATCAAACAAGCAATCCCTCGATCATACCTTGCTTGTGTTTGTGTGTGTGTGTTTCTTTTTCTCTGTCCGCATGTGTGTTGATTGTGTGTATGTGTATGTGTGTGTGTGTGTGTGTGTGTGTGTGTGTGTGTGTGTGTGTGTGCGTGTGTGTGCGTGTGCATGCGTGTGTGTGTGTGTGTGTGTGTGTGTGCGTGCATGCGTGTGTGTGAGTGAGTGTGCATGTGTTATCAATCTCTCACTGCAATCGCCACATAGGATGACATTAATAGATTTGTCGAACAGCTCGCCTCGACTCAGTCTCAATTGCTGGTAAATCTAGATTACATCTCACATGAGAGTGCAGTAGTAGTAGTAGTGTACATGCAGACATTTGCACCTGAGTTAAAGTCTGTGTTGCAGGGTTAATTTTTTTTTTTTGTGCAATTTGCTTGTTGGTAATAAACATTTAAACGGTTATCCATTGTATTTAATGTTATTGGGTATCACAAAACAGAATTTAATATGAAAAAGAAGGTACAATTTTAGTGGTTTACAATTGATTCTCATTTCCCCCACAATGCATTGCATGACGTCACGTTGGGGAGACGACAGACTGAAGCCCCATTGAGACCCTTGAGAGTAGAGACTAGTAAGAAAGTGTTAGATAGATAGATAGCCTATTCAAGTATTTATTATTGCCAAACTACACAAATCGTCGGGAATTCATTTTGGTGATTCGGTTCACACAGGACAGTAGGCTACAAGACCACACAGAACAAGGGAGACAACAAGTCTGACTGGACATACACAAAAGACATCACATTAAAACTAGACAAATGCGTTGATAGATGGATATAGATAAATATGTTATGTTATATATAAATATTTTTTGCCAAGCGGAGCCAGCCAGTCCTGTGCTCATATGCAAATTAGCCATGTGCGCCAAACAGAAGAAGGACGTAATGTTGAGAAATCATACTAAAAACGGATAGCAAGCAAAAGCTAAACCAGAGTGTATCACTCACACACTTTGGGTCCATTCTAACTTAAGGTAAGAGGCTATTTAAATCTTTGCAGTGACTGAATGTTGATGGTAGAACTGATTGTTGTGCATAAGATGAGTATGTGCGACTGTGCGTTGTGTCCTTCCCGGCTTCGCACTACTGCATGGTTAGTTGTGGTTGGTTGAGGTCTTATGCCGCTTTTCCACCAACAGTGCCAGCTCGACTCGCCTCGACTTGGCCCGCCTTTTTTTGCGTTTCCATTGGCAAAAAAAGTACCCGGTACCTGGTACCGGGTACTTTTTTTAGTACCACCTCCGTCGAGGTTCCAAGCAAGCGGAGTAGGTACTTTTGTGTGACGTAAACAGGCTGCTGGCCACTGATTGGCCACCGGCTGCAAACGGGAATAATCACTCAAAGTTAAGTTGTGTCCGGTGTGGCTGGAGTCCATGGACCCGCTCCCGATGGGGGCACAGGGCTAGAGTTAGGCTGCGCGTGGTTGTGTGTGTCCGGAGTGGTTGTGTGTGTCCGGCATGGCTGGAGTCTAGTGATGGCGAGATGAAGCTTCATAACACCTTGAAGCCTTCCAGCCAAATGTGTTGAAAAGAGGTTCATTTCTCGAGGCTTCGGATGCTCACTAGGGACACCTAGTGGTCAATCAAATACCAGAAAAATAAAAGTCTACCTTTGGTCTGATTACACAAAGTCTCCCATCCTAACACAGACCTCTCCCAGTGCTGCTTAGCTAATGTACCAGTGAGCAGTCATACCCATTAGGCTATGGTCAAACATGTAAACTATTTTAGTGTGTACTATAAGATTATGCAGTACTTCATTCATAAATCTAGATATCAAGAATGGAAACTATAAAAACTCTTTTTAAATATATATATATTGTGCAAAAAGTGGCTACAGGCTATCAATAACCCGAAGTTTGGAGAGGACACAGCCATTGAAGCACTAAAAAATCAGACGGTGTGCAGTCTACATTTCAAGCCAGAAGACCCGCGCTTGTGGAAACCGCAATTCCATCGATATTTACCTTGCCAGATGATGACGACGAACAGCCAGGAATGTCTGGAACTAGCAGTGCTGGCTGCGCTAAACGCATTTGCCTGGAGGTAAGGCTCTTTCTGACTCGACTCTATTAGCAGCTAGTGGCTACTGAGAACACACACTGATATAGTCGTCTGCTGTAAAGCAGCACATCTCATATGATTTGGCTGTTTACAAAGTAAATATCTTGTATGTTTTGGTCGCTTGTTGTTCTAATGTGTTTGCCTCGCTAACTCCACTTGTCAGCAATGAGGAAGCAAAGTTAGCAATGTAACGTTAGACACTTAGCTAGGTCCTACACGTTCTATATAAGTTTGTTATTAGCGATGTAAATCCACCATGTTTTACTGGGTTAGTCTGACGTTATTCAAATGTTTTAAAGTTATTGAACGTATGACATTTCAGACTCAAACAATGACGTCTGCTGCAGCGTTGTTGTCCTCATCATCAGAAGAGGATGAACTAGTCAAATCTTCATTCAGATATCTGTGTAATCATTATAATCCTTGTCATTTATAGGAGAATCAAGCAGGTCTTCTGCAAAAAGTCCAAGCAATGGATAGTCAAGAAAGTCTATAAGCCACACACCACCAAGTTCATCCAGACGCTAATTGAGAAGGTCATAGAAAACGACGCAACCCAAACATAACATTCAAGGACCCAACCTCCTCACTCACCCAACCACAACCTCCTTTGCCACCTAACATTGCCCCTGTCCCAAAGCCGCCAAAGGAAGCTGCAACGTCATCATTCAAGAGCCGCTTCTGAGACGTCAGCTCTACAATAACCCATTCCTCACCAATATTTTGTAATATTACCATGTCTTATGTCTTATATGGTCTTTTGACCTTATCCTTGCACTGCCTTACCTGTTTGCACTGCCACCGAGCACCTTACATACCCAATCACAGGGTCAATCTCTTTTTTTAATAGTGTGGATAATGTTGTTTGTGTTTTGATGTTCATGACAATTCTTTCTTTGTGAATTAAAAACAAAATGTCACTCCTGTTCTCCTGTCTGCCTTCAACAAAGCATAAACTTGGAAGGAGGTAACTGATTTGCAACAAATTTATAATGCAATGTATACTTGTAATACTTCATAATTTATAGAAATTATAGGTATGACCACCATTCTGTTATCTTTGTCATCTGAGGCAACAGTAGCTGAGTAGTTAGTTTTGAAATGTTGGTCGTTCAATAACTCGAATACACATGGAGCAACACTACAGCAACGTAAATTTGAACCATTTAATTAAATAACTATATACAAACAATACAACTGTTGAATGAATATACAAACAATGAAACTATAGATCCTCCTGAGCGTCCTCCACTTCTTGGTGCCCGCAGTACTGGCCGTCTGGAGCTGGGTATTTCTGGTGGATAGCTTGTACGACACAAGCAGGTAACACGAAGCCCTCTGCCCAATCTCTCTCCTTGCAGGATCCACTCAAGAAAGTGCCAGTAGACTGTTAGGCGAAATTGTCTGGACAAAACATTGAGCACAAAGTCAGTGATGGTCTTTGAGCCTAGCGTGCCACAGTAGCTAGCATAACTGCAAGCTATTTGTGCAATGAACATGCCACGTTCGCGTAAGAGTACTCCTTGACATTAGTAACAAATAAAATAAACTTACTTTACAGAAAGACGTCCATTTGGCCCTGTAGGCTTTGGCTGCCGTTTCCAGTTGACCTTAGGTATTCTAAAGTAGGTCTCCAGGACGCTGCTATCCATATGGGGTGCGAAACTCAGGTGATCGACAACACCCACGTCCGTGTCATCCTCCGATTCCGTGATTTTGTCCAGAAGAAATTGGCACCGCTGGAATTCTCGGCAGCAGACACACTCTTGTTCTGTGTCCATTGGCTCACAGTGAGAGCACGGGCACCACCAATCTGCCCCAGCTCGAGCCATTGCGGGCTCCTCGTCCGCGGCAGGCAGGTCGTCTGCCTCGGCTGTAGCGGCAGCAGCTTCAGCCGCCTCCTGTTCCTCCATAGCCCTCAGCTGCTCGTCGCTATATTGTGGCTCATAAAGGTAGCCACGAACACCCGTTTCTACCATAACTTCTTCAAAATCCCAATCCCATATTGTATCCATCTGCGTATTCAGTACCTTCGGCCATGTTTTCTGCAGGTGAAGCCTAACGCACTGGCACTTATCTGTGATAGGTGTGTTAGCGCATTAGGTCCCACCCCCTATGGGCGGGTTTGAAAGGGTGGGAACTAGTGCTTGTAGTTTTAATAGAAATCCCCCCCCCCCTCTTACACTTCCTCCTACAATGACGTAAAACGACGATTTTTGCGTCATTGTAGGATGAAGTGAAATAGGTAAATACGGATTTCTCCCGTCTCAGAGGAAAATGAGAGAGTTCATTCAAAAGTATGACTGGGTTTCTAACAATGCAAAGCTTAATGCAAATGGGGCGCCGCGAATTAGAAGGATTCTTCCATCGATTTTGATGTAGGCCCTGTCAAACTCAGATAGGCTACTTTCAAGCCCTTTAGATACCTCTTACAAACATACTAAATTGAAGTTGTGATTTTGTAACACAGAAACGTTTTGGTCCGTGAACCAGACTCTGATACTGCGTTCCGAAACAGTCGTATCAGAGTCGAGAGGGTCGACTCGCGTGGGTCCTAAACGAAGCTTCAAACATCTCACTCATAAACCGAGGCTTCATTTGTCATTAGTCTTTTTTTATGGGAACGACACAAGCCTCGACACAAGCTTCATTTGGAACTCCCCCTTTTGCTCGATACGTGCTCCATTCATATTGGCCATCACTACTGGAGCCCGAGGACCCGCTCCCGAGGGGGACACGGATCAGCGTTTCACTGTTTCGTTTTTGTGTCGTTCCTTTCCCAGGGCTCGAGTTTCGCCTCGATCAACGTTACCGTATGACAACAATAGACGCGCAGTCATTGCGCTTTTTATTTTATTTTATTTCCCATCATAACCTTTCCCGGGAATCAGGAAATAGTCTTGATCAGATTCAGATTTCCCGGGAATCCCGTCTCCCGGGATTAAAACAAACCTAATGACGACCCGCCCATGTTGGAGAGGTTCTTTTCTACGACCCGCCCACATTGAAGAGGTACTTTTTTAGATGGAAACGCGACGTGCCTGGAACCAAACCGAGTCGTGCTGCGCTAAGTCGTGGCGAGTTGAGCTGGTACTGTCGGTGGAAAAGCGGCATTAGTGAAGCAGCCTAGCCTTGGAGTTGGAGAAGTTGGAGTGGTTGTGTACGTGCTTGCGTGCGGGCTGTCAGCATCCGCTGGGTTGGACGAATGTGTTTTGTGTGTCAATGATGTATCTGTCTGATCGTATTTGCTGTAGATGGATGGTTAAATAATGTCAAATGATCGGTCATACTGCAGGCTCTCATTTGCAAGTTCAATGATTGCGTGTCTGACTATAGACTGGCTATATACCTGGCTTTTATTCAGTTGATTGCTCTTCTAAATGCGCCAGATTGATGCCAATTATTGTCGTGTTTGCATTGTAATGCACATCTTTGCCTCTACTTGTTATAAAACAACGTGCATCGAAACAACTTTAGCCAATGCAGCCTTCTATGTCAGTGTTGCTTTACGAATACTATAGCATATTGGTTTATCAAAATTGTTAAGTGTGAGTGTGTGTGTTGTCATGTAGGCTATAGACTGATTGTCTTGGCTTGCATCAATGAAATAGTGTAATTTTATAGGCCTACTGCATATTGAGGAATGTAGATCGGTATTAAGCAATAATCGGGAGATGGGACCAAACAAATATTGACGGGTATTTCGCACACTGGGTAAAAGCTTAGAAATAAACACTAGGCAAAGATGTTGTTAGTGGAGCTAGTAGGCTACCATCAAAATGTGGGATAACTAATCGGAAATGTGTTTACAACGTCGGGGGGGAGATTTGATTAGGGATTATCTCGGGGGGAATTTCACAGGTGGGACTGGCAAGTTAGCCCATAGCTAGCATTATGCCTTCTATTTCTAGATCATCTGACTAAGTACCGGTACGTATCTGAACTAACAACATAATCACTGTCACTAGATATGAAGAAAACGTTGACTTTCACTCACGCTATTCACTGACAGTAAAAAAAAAAGTGTTGTTATTGTATGCACTGCTGTTCATAGACTAGCTCCAGCGCTCGTTGCTGCGTTGCTAAATGATAGCTACTCTTCACCCATTCTCCTCTGACCATGCATTTAAATGGCTTCGACGGCCATCAGTTCTCGACAATTCCTCATTCGCCCTCTCACGTCTGACAGGTTCAAAATTATACGGTTGTGGGCCATCATACATGTAATTTGTGGTTCTTGCCACTTGCTCTTCCTCATCCCAGACGCCCTAGTTCTAGTACTAGGCTGAGGCTACCTTCCACCACGTCTTCCCAACGTGACGTCATCTCCGAGTTATGGTAGAAAACACCCGTTACTACCAAAAACGACAAAAACTGGACTTTAACGCTATTTTGGAGACATTTTATTAATGATATACTTATTTTGAGTGTTTTATGTACCCATTAATCGAAACTTCCGGTTAACCTGCAACATGGGCTTTAAATGTGTACCGAATGTGGCCATTCAGTTCATCTGTGCATGGACTGATGTGTAATTGTATCAAAGTGCCTGTGAGACCCACTGGGGTTGAATGGAGTTTGTGTGAAATAGGGTGTGGAAAAGAGACGCAGGGGGATAAAAAGGATTGACATTTTTGGGAATTTTTGGCATCGGACACAACACCAACAACCCTCTGTTGTCTCTTAGCAACTGTTTGGCTTGATCTTTGTAGTTTGTCTCCCTCCCACCCCTGTTCCGAATTAATCTCTCATGCTTTATTCTGTGCTCCATCATTTTGCTCTCTCTTCAAACATGTGAAAGATACAAATTTCCACTGTTATCCCAGCATGTTAGGAATGTACGGAAGTACAAAAAGTTGTGCACATGTGCAATTACAAAATATACAGCAAAATAAATCCTTCCACGCGTTAACCAGATTGAAGCCTTGATGTCGAAAAAGTCAGCTTGACCTTTGATTGGTCTTCAATGTGTATTTCAGCACGTCTGCCTGGAGAGACCATCAAAATAGCTTGCATTTGCTCCACAAGTTGTTGTTGTTGCTATTATGAAAAAAAAAATGTCTCGCTCCACATATCCATACAGCTGACAACATAAAGTGAGTATTCAACATGGCCAGGGTTCACTTAGTTCAGAGAGATGTGAGTCTTCCCCTTCCACCCGACCCTCACCGACAACATGCACTGGCAAGAACACGGTGCTAAGATTATCCTTCGCCTGATGTCAGTGGTCTTCCATTCATGCACACTACAATCCAACCCCTTCATTAATATTAATTTGATAATTCAATGATTCACATTTAGTTATTAGGTAATGGTTAATGACAACGGCATTGTGTTGATTCAGTTGGGGCCTAGATACGTGAGGACAATACATGTATGTGTAAGCGATAGTAATATCTGTAAAACTTTATCTTAAAAAAAATTATAATCTATATAAATCTTCGGCCCAGGCTGATGCTCACTGCCAACACCTTCCAGCACACAAACACGATTGAAAAAAAGATCACATTCAATATTTGCAGCCTTCTCTGTCTCTATCGCCGACCACCTGCTTAGTCCCGAAAAGTTTGAGTCACTCCATGTTAGGCCTGGGCGATATGGCTGAAAGACATATCACAATATAACTTGATCATATATTGATGATCATATTGATCATCTAAAAGACCGCTGGCGACATTACCAGAAAATAGTGAGAGATGCCAAAAGAAATCATTTCTCAAATATCATTCTTTCAAATTATAACAAGCCCCAAGTATTATTTAAAATCATTGACTCAGTCCTTAACCCCCCGCAGACTGCAGGTATGGAACCATCTCCTGCCACTTGTGAAACCTTTTTAGACTTCTTCACTGGAAAAGTCTCCTCATCCAGAGCGTCAATTACTCCTCCTGCCCATGATCCCTCCATCTTGGTCCCCTGCTCTGCTATTTTTAATGAGTTCGAACCTGTTACTATGTCCCTCCTACAGGAGATTGTTGGCCACCTGAAACCCTCCGGGTCTCCAAGTGATGCGGTCCCTCCTAGACTCTTTAAAGAGGTCTTTCCCTCTGTAGGTCCATCTGTCCTCACGCTTATAAACAGTAGCCTGTACTCTGCAGTTTTCCCGAAACAGTTTAAACATGCAGCGGTCCAGCCTCTGATTAAGAAACCAGCCTTGGACCCCACAATCCCTGCAAACTTCAGGCCTATTTCTAAGCTGCCATTTCTTTCAAAAATCCTTGAGAAGATAGTGTATAGTCAATTAATGGCCTTTCTGGAAGAACACAATATTCTCGAAACATTCCAATCTGGTTTTAAAAATCTCCACAGTACAGAATCAGCCCTACTGAGAGTTTTTAACGATATATTTTTAGCTACCGACTCTGGGGACAGTGTGATTCTTTTACTTTTAGATTTAACGGCAGCATTTGATACAGTGGACCACAACATTTTAATTTCTCGTTTAGAACACTGGGTGGGTATTAGGGGCTCAGCATTAGAGTGGTTCCGATCATACTTAGCAGACCGAACTTTCTGTGTCAACATTGGTGATTTTATGTCTTCCTGTGCGCCCCTCCCATGTGGGGTACCACAAGGTTCGGTCCTAGGCCCTCTTCTGTTTTCGCTATACCTGCTCCCACTGGGGTCCATCCTACGCAAACATGGCATATCCTTTCACTGCTATGCAGATGATTGCCAGATTTACCTGCCCCTCAAAAAGAATAATGCATCTTCTTTGAAACCACTTTTTAAATGTCTTAATGACCTAAAGGCCTGGATGGCACTCAACTTTTTAAATTTTAACGAAAATAAAACTGAGGTGATGGTTTTTAACGGCACTGCTGGGACTCCATCCATTGATCTAGGTTCACTAGCCCAATACTCAAAACCTACTATCAAAAACCTTGGGATAAAAATGGATCCTGGGCTAAACCTTGACAGTCAGATCACGGCAGTTGTGAAGTCAAGTTTCTTCCAACTGAGGCAGTTGGCTAAAATAAAACACATTCTCTCAAGGCAGCACCTAGAGATGACCATCCACGCTTTTATAACTAGTCGGCTTGACTATTGTAATGCCTTATATGTAGGGGTTAGCGCATCCGCCATCACCCGTCTTCAGATGGTACAAAATGCTGCTGCACGCCTTTTAAGCGGCATAAATAAACGTGAGCATATTACCCCCATTTTAACTGCACTACACTGGCTGCCCATTCGTTTTAGGATTAATTTTAAAATTCTTTTATTTGTTTTTAAGTCTCTTAATGGCCTTGCCCCACCATACCTTTCTGAGCTGTTAGAACCTTACGCCCCTACACGCCCCCTCAGGTCAGCTGACCAGCTGCTCCTGAAAGTCCCGAGAACGACCACCAAACTTAAAGGGGACCGCGCTTTTTCAGTTGTGGCACCAAAGTTATGGAACGACCTGCCTCTTGATACCAGACAAGCTCCATCGCTGCATGTTTTTAAAAAGCGCCTCAAAACTCACCTGTTCTCCATAGCCTTTAACCCCGTTTTTAACTGATGTCTTTTATTCTGCTGTCGGTTATTTGTTGTTTGACTCACCTATGCGCTATGTTTTAATTGTTTACTTGTTTTGTATAGTGTTATTTTAAATGCACTTTATTTTATTCTTTATTATTTTCTGTTGTGTTTTATGTACTTTTTGTGTCTTATGCCAATTGTATATTTTGTGTGTGATTTTGTACAGCACTTTGGTCCACTGGGTTTTTAAAGTGCTTTATAAATAAAGTTGGTATGGTATGGTATGGTATATATTCATATAACTATTGATAATTTTAATTATCTAAAAACGCATTCCCGCCCTGTTTTACCCACAATTCAACCCCCGGTGCATTCATTCCTCGTCGCGTCAGCATGGCTGACGCCTCGTTCACACTACCTCCGTCAGTCGACGGATGGGTGAGGGCGTGTCTGACGTATGGGGGAGTAGTCTTTGTGGACGCAGCCTGCCGCCAATCAAATCGCTGTACACGTACAGGGGCAACACTCTCCTTGCGCTCTCCTTGCACCAGGCGTTATAAAGCCGGCTTTTTCCTGCGTCTTCCTGCTTGTTGTTGTTATTGCTAAATGGATCCCGTAGTCGCAAGGACAGGGTACCACAGCAATACCACAGTACGTGTACCACAGCAATCGCCCAATTCTTAAATCCATTCTTAAATCCTCCGCTGCCGGCCGGCTTTTTGACATTTCCACGGCGGGTTGTATCACAAAGACCATTTCATTGGACAAAGTCCAAGTAGCGGCACACTAGTGTATTTTCATAACCGCGATCTGATTGGCCGACAGACCCGTCGACGGCTAAAAGATGAATAAATAAAAGGTAAAAGGGCCACATGTTATTGTGTGAAAGTGGAGTTGTTTGTTCAAAAAGAAAAATGTTCCATTCACCTATCCTGTATTTGCTAAAAAAAAAAGACCAATGGCTAAGTTGCCAAAATTGTTTAGAATTAAATTATTTTTTTGGATGTCATAAATAAAAAACAAATGTAATATCCACTTCTTGTCATTTATCTTTCTATTCTGAGAAGAGTACACAGAAAATGTGAATTTAGGATTGTGATTAATCGAAATTAATTCAAGAAACCTTGTGATTAATTAGATTAAATTTTTAATCGTTTGACAGCCCTAATTTGAACACTTCTGTTTAACACTTAATATGACCCACTGTTCTTCAATGATAATTACTCCAATGTCGATACAACAATGAAAAACACTCAAATATTGTAAATAAGTATGGAACCGTGGTTGTATAACAAACCCAGCAGCTAGATTTGGTGGTCCAGTCCCTTATCAATATATTTGAACATGTTTTATATTGATATTGATCAAAAGTCTATCACGATACGATAATGTATTGTTTTATTGCCCAGGCCTACTCCATGTTATATAAACTCAATATTTTCCTTCTATTTTTCAACGTGCGGGACTGCGCTGCTCGCTGTTCCGGCTGGCCCCAAACAAACACAATGATCGATCGGCTCATTGGACGAGCCCAAGCACGTTCTGCAGGTTGCTGGCTTTTGACAGAAGGTCATCAATCTGGTTCACACGGCAACAGCATGATGCGGCCCGTGAGGCCCCTGAAACCAGCGGACAACTTTCACAGTATACGCCGTAGGGTGATCCGAACATCCTGCCAATTCTCTCTTTTCTGTGGTGGGAGCACATTGTTCTTACGCCGTCCCTGGTGTGTGGAGGAGGACTAGTGGTTAGTTCTCCATGCCAAATATGCCAACTATATGCCCAAATGAAACCTTTGTACCCCCCCACCCCTTCATTGCCTGAGCTGTTGTGGCAGCCGCAACAGTAAACAGTGAGATGATCGCACACACAGATTGTAATGCGGTGCTAGTGTTGTGATGATAGATATAAAGCTGAGAGATATGGATGTTAGGTGCTAGGGAGTTGCGAGTACAGTGAGGATAGACATAGAAATCGTACTTCTGTGATTATAGATACAGAGATGATAGCTGTACAGATTATAAATACACAGTGGGTAGATCTAGAGATGATAGATACAGGGATGATGTAGAGATGATAGCAATAGAGATTATATATAGAGATGATAGACACAGAGATGAGATATAGCGATGGAAATAAAGATGATGGCTTTAGAGATAATATAGAGATAGATGCTGCTCCTGTCTGAAGTTGCGGGTCCACCCAGGTGTCATGTTTCCCTCACGGCCAATCGGAGCTGGAGCAGATAAATACTGCAGTAGACTGACCCGGGAATTAGGGATGAACTATTAATCAAATTCAAATTGCGATGTAATAGAATGCGATATGCAAATCGCAAAGGCTGCATTTTTTGGGGGGGATTTGTTACCGTTACTGACTGGAGATCAGTAAGAATAATATTTATTTTTCTTTTACAATTCAATAGTTAAATAAAGATGTTATAATAGCAATTCATCTCAACACATCGGCCTGGCCTAAAGGAAAGAGACGTTTATATGTAGACTGCTTCCAATGTTGTGTTGGTCATACTAAAGAATGATTTATTGCTTTTTTTGTGAATAATACAGAACATAAAGTACTAAATAAATGTAAAAAATCCAATATTGGTCAAAATAATCACAATTCGATTATTTCCCCAAATCGTTCAGCCCTACCAGGAACGAATACCGATCGTCACCTTTTCCACTAAAGAGACAAGCCAGATGTTTGTGGGTGTTAGTTGGCTTATTATCAAATGAAGAAAGGGCCTTGAGTCTCAGAGAATTCACTCCACATAATACGACTGGCTCTGTTAAACAAATTTGATGCAACTCTTTACAATTACACTGGGGAAAGCTTTTTGGAAGCTTTTTTCTTTCATAAAATGTGTCAGACATCAGTTTTTTGGATACTATATATTTTATTCATTAGTAAGCTACATGGGTATGCCGTCTTTCAGAACCTTTTATTACCTGCACTAAAGAGAAAAAAAAGATTGCATCCTCATTGTACCCAGCACTTCTGAAAATGCACTTTCGAATGCGTCTCTGTCCCCAGCACATTTCAAACCAAACTGACGCCCATGCGCATGGGGATAATGTGAATTGGCAACGATGTTTGTGTTAATAGATATTTGCGTCCAATTTGTGTAAAAGTGGATTACATTAAACTTGCTTCCGCCTCCAAGGAGGCCGCATTGCATATGGGCTCTTTGCTAATTTTGTTTTTGCATGATTGCCTCTATAATTTCATGCTGTAAATAAATAAATAAATTAATAATGTATTTAATGTAAAGTTACAACTAAAATCGTATGTGATTAAACAGACTGCTACAGTACAGGAATACACTGATGTACAACAGGTTGAAAATTAAAACAGGCGACTGAAAGGGTTGTCGCCACTAGTGCATTAAATCCATTGTTTCTATTCTCACATTTCTGTTATGGAACAAGCTGTGTATTCTCTGTGCGCAGAACCAGTAAGATGGATTTGTTGGCTAAGTGCAACCCTACGTGAGCAGATGTCTCTTACGAGGCCCTGCTATTTCACATTCAAATTCCTCCTTATTGACGTCTACAGCCAAAGCAGACAACTAAAGAGACTTTCAAAAGAACTGCAAGGTCTCAAGAACAAGGAGCCGAGAAGGTATTTTGTGGTATTTTGTGTTACATGCATCTCTGCGTATGTCCTCGTTTATATTATTAGACGCTTATTAGACGAATATTAGACGCTTTATAATAGGTTACATTTTCCCTTGTTTTATGCTGTGAACTTGAAAAAAAATTGTAAATGTATTTTTTACTTTGTTCATTCACAATGACAGTTTGCCCGGTGTGATGAGGGTGCGAATGCGTCAGAGAAACAAGACGTACGTTAGATATGAAGGCCATTTCAGAGAGCGTGGCTGTGTCTGTGTTGTCGTGAAGAGAGCTTCAGAGACAGGTCCGGTTTTGTTCGACTATGCACGGAGGCGTGATCTTCGTCTCAGCATTGAATGTAGGCTTGTGTAACAGCACTGTGAACATTCTATACAAATCAAAGGTCCGTCTATTTAAGTGCAATATTCATTTTGTCATTCACAGTGCAAATACAATATAGGCCATGAGCGTACCACTCAAGTCGAGTGAACTGCATTGTAGACGGCAGCCCTGTGGGTTAAAAAGTGTTTGTCTTACATGTTGTAGAATCACCAACCCACTCTCACCACAGATGTCAAGGCATGAAAAATAGATAGAAGCCAGACCTGCTTCTACAGACACTCACACATGCACACGTACATGCATGCACAATCACACAAACACAAGGGCATAAGTGGCACAGACACACATGGCGCATTCCTTGTTTTCTCCAGATTCATGAGCGATATGGGACCCTTTCTCGGACTCTCCCTTACACACACACGCACACGCACACACACACACACACACACACACACACACACACACACACATTGCAGATATACCAGCTGTTGACACTGTCCAATTACAGATTACAGGCTGCAGATCAATGGCCCTGTCGCTCTTTAGCGAGAGGTCATTAATGTGCAGACATGCACGCGCACACACACACACACACACACACACACACACACACACACACAGGCACATGTGCGTGCATGCACACACACACATGCACATGCACGGACACACAAACATGCGTGCATGCGCACACACATTCACGTGCACGTCGGACACACAAACCCGCGTGTACATACTCACTCACAAATAAAATACAACACGTATACACA
>NC_140289.1:8205747-8263247 GCF_964030765.1 Micromesistius poutassou
AGCAATAAAACAAGTTACACAACAAACCCTTTTTCAGTCTTGTGTGTCGGCTCCTCTGAGCCGGTGTTGATGTTTAACGGCTCTCACACGTGTGGAAGAGGAGCTGAACTGCACCGCTGGGAAATCTCTCTCGGAGGGGTGGAACAGGGGTCATGGGGCACAGGTTCACCGAAATTGACAGGAGGAAAACATATAGGATATGGAGAGCTTGTCATTCTTTTCTTCCGATCACTTTGTACGGTCAAGGTTCCGCCTTGTGCCGTATAGTACATTTTTAAATAAATAAATAAAACATATAAAAAACATATTTTCCCTCACCCCTATTGCAACACATAATTTCCAATGTATATCATTGTATAGGATATCCTGCATTTTTAAATACGTCAAACACACTGCAATTTTATGTCATGGACAGTCAGGAAATTCTGACCATATACAGCATTATCATCATTTAGACATAATACAATGTTCCTTCTCCTTATTTAGACTGTATCATGCAAAAATGATGTCACAGGAGTCACATTCAGTAAAAAACTTCAGCAGTCAATGAGCTGGGAACCTCCTTCCATTCAGCTATGACCAGCCGGGGCGAACGAATGGCTAAGTTATTGGCATAATAAACTAAATAGTTACATCTTTCTCTCATTCGTTTTAATGTAACAGCAGATGTGACTGCTGCGACACAGTGGATATTGCCCAACTGAGAATGACCAAACCAAAAGCTAAACGGATGGTAAGTGACATCATCTGGCACCATTTCAGCCAATCAGAGAGCATGAGTATGTTATGACTATAGGATAGTGTTCCACCAGAGCTGGTGCTGCCTCCTACGGTTTGATTTGATCTTCCTCTTCATTCTTCTACACCTAATTAGTGTGTCTTTTATTGCTTTAAAGTTTAAGGGAACCCCCTGCTTTTTCAGCTAAAATTTGAAGACTGTGAGGTTTAAAGAAAATGTGTTTTGGGCTGAGATCTCTAGGAAGGAGGCGGTGGGTTATCTCCAGAGTATTGGCTCACAGAACTGTGTTACACTTTTCCTCAACAGAAAAATGTTCTTTCATAACTGAGGTTAATGAATAGTGCCTATTTCACCATTTCATTTACAGCTGAGGTTAAATTGATATGCTTTTGTTGCACTGCTGCAGCTGTTGGGCTTCAAGGTAGCAGTCCCTTCAATCTTTTGGCTGACCCTGACCTGGATGAGCCAATTAAGAAGCTGAATGAATAATAGCCTAATCATAATGACCATAATCAAGGTTTAGGATGACAACTGGGGTCTCATTAGTATTAGCAAACAGACAATGTGCATGTCATTTACAGCCACAAAGTCCAGCACGCCTACAGACGGACTGCAGATGGGAACAGGTTTTTATTTTTTTTCATTTCTAATGAATCATCGCCGGACTGTTCACCCATTTGCAAAGGCAGGCGCGTACCGGCCAAAAGCGGCAAAGCAAACATACGACCGTAAACGTTCCAAAAAGCGCACACACAATCAAAGCCGTCGTCCACACAGACGCGTCACTCTCCGTGCAAACACTCGTGGTGCTGAACACACAGACACTCTGCATTATGTATACAGCGAGACACACGGGCCCACACCGGAGCCCGCCCTGCATGTCCAACAGTCAGCAGCAGCTGGTCTCAAATCACTGTAGCATGGTCCGTTTGTCTGTTCCGAGGACCAATGAGAGACGAGGAGAGGCAGATGGACCTCAGATGATCCCAATTATGACTGTGGCTCTTATAAATCGATGAGGCCATCTTAGGAAACGCATTGCTCTGAATAACAACATGCCAAGGATTGACCTGGCAACAGTTTACTTATGCAGTCTGCTATATTGCAAACTCACTAAATGTCATGCTTAGGAGGTATCCATACGTTACCCTACCAACCACCCCGACCGGTGCCACACCCACATACACGCAGAGTGCTACTACCACTCTCACACACACACACACACACACACACACACACACACACACACACACGCACACACACATGCACACACACACGCACACACACACACACACACACACACACACACCACCGGAAAGAGAGAAAGACTCAAAGACAAAGAGAGAGACTTAGAGAGAGAGAGAGACTCAGAGAGACACACAGAGAGAGAGAGATTTAGAGGGGAGAGAGAGGGAGACTCAGAGAAAGAGATAGACAGAGAGAAAGAGACAAAGAAAGAGTAATACTCAGAGAGAGAGAGAGGGAGAGAGAGAGAGAGAGGAAGAGGAAAAGGAAAGCGGCACAAAGTGCAGAAGTGTAGAGAAGGATTGTAGTGCCTCTTCTAAAACTTTGCCAGACAGGTGAAGTGTGTGTGTGTGTGTGCACGTGTGTGCGTGCGTGCGTGCGTGTGTGCGTGCGTGAGTGCGTGCGTGTGTGTGCGTGCGTCAGATGACTGAAGGGGGGTGCAACACTAGGGCAAGATCAAAACAATGCTGTGTAATACAGACATGGTTCCTGCCACACACTCCCCTATAGGCTCTGCACATTCCTCAATGTCGGTTTGACAGTGCTGGAAAAGAGAAAAATATCAATTGTATTTATTTATGATGGACTTCCTTGTGTCTCTCAACCACAGCCGCCTTTGACCCAGTACATTTTTCTTAAACAGAGGACTATCGAGAGTGAGCTAGTAGGCCTCAGTCTCATACTGGTAAATGTCAATCCATGTTGTTCCTTTCACAGACCAAAGAAGCCTGTTAATAGCATTTCATTCTCTCATTGCTCTGAGTTGCATTGCGTGCGTCAAGCCCAGATCGATAGCTTTTTGCTTCTGAAAGCGGCACTAGCCTCCCGTAGCCTAACTCTCTCTGTCTCTATCGCTCTCTCTCTCTCTCTCTCTCTCTCTGTCTCGCTCTCTCTCTCTCTCTCTCTCTCTCAATCTCTCGATCTCTCTCTCCGCCCTTGATATATCAGACGGCACTGGCTGTGAAATAATCTGGCCTTTCAGCATGGAAAACGATCTTTAGAGATAAACTTTTAGGATATTTGACAAGAAATGTCTCCGACAGCCCCTGCCGACAGCTCTGCAGCTTTGAGTGTGTGTGTGTGTGTGTAGCGCTGTGTTGGTTTTCTATCTCCTTCAGGCAGAGTTTGTATGGCATTCCTGTCCCCCTAAAAGTGTAATCAAACAGCCGTGCATAACTGCATGGTTGTGCACCTTTGGCAGTAAATAAGAATAATGTCCTGATTAGAATGATAAATACTAGCGTGCATAAATGCGTGATTCCATCGATGTATTGTAAAGATAAATCAAAGTGCACACATATAAAGTGTTAAACATGCTTGGTTTAGTGCTTTAGGTGTGTGTGTGTGTAAAGGTAATATAAATGTATTCACAGGGGAGGAGAAGAGAGGCAGAGGTGGTGGAGATAAGAAACCAAGGGACAAGGCTTATGGTAACTATTCCACATGAAAGCATTTTTAAGGTTTTATAAAATCACAAATTTGAACTATACTTCTTACATGCAGTATAAGCACCCAACACATTCTCATATATACACACACATACACACACACATGCACTCATATACACACACATACATACACATACACTCACACATACAAACATATGCAGACACTAGTAACAAGATGCTGTAGGACTAGGCAGCATACAATTTGGTGTGCTAAACCGTCAATAGTGTGGTCTATTTAGTTGATTAGTAAATGCAACACATCCTAGTGTATAAAGGTATCAGCCTTTATATTCCCTGTTCCAAACCCTCCTTTGTAGCCACGATAAGATGAACGCCTCCTCGCTGCTGCCTCTGATCTATGTCTCATCCAGCCCAGATCGAGACCTCTGTGAATCAAGGCCCCCCTGTTGCTTCCATTAGGCAAAGTGGTTGTCTGGCTGTTGTTAACCTCAACCCACTCGACCCGATACAGAGAAACAGACCGAGCCTCACCGCCTCCTACTGCCGAGCACACAAGACGCACGATCGCTATCATCTCCGTCTCCTTATGATCATCGGGGCGGCTTGGTCCAATGGCGAGGGTAGCTATCCAACCGTCCAGCCACAGACGTTCTGGATCCACGGCGGTTTCAGTTCCCACTGATGGTATGGGTGGAGGCTGGGGTGCAGTCTCTTTTGCACGGGGGCCCACTTTGAGTCTACCCAACGTTGTGCATCTTGATGCCCACAGCGAGATCACAGTGATCGTGTAAGGCCACTAGAAAGCCAGGACAGGGATGGGAATGCAAATCATGTTTTTTATTCTTATGATTTATGAAATGGTCAATGTTTTTTGGGGGTATATAATGTGAATGTCACATTGACATTAAAACTAAATAAACAAATACAATTAATATCCGTCCCGGTATTTTCAATTGTTTTGCAGGTTATAGTTTATTGTTCCGACCCATATAAAAAAATGGAAGAGAACATTTTCATAGGCTCCGGTTTCCAAAGGCTCCACGTTTCCATGGCACTAACAGTCACTCGCTCACTTGAAAATCACCTTGAGTAGCTGGCATTGAGACTGCCAGCTTAAACTCTGCTTCTTGGAAACCTGTGATTCTGGATCCATGGAGGGTTTCCCTTTAGGCATGTGGAATATCTAAGCCTAAAATATGCAACAGATAACTCAACAGCTAGTTCTGCGGTTGCTCCCATTTTCACTTTACACGCACACACACACACACACACACACACACACACACACACATACACATCAGTTTTAACTGTCAGCTCTCTTAAAACAGAAAACAGAGTGACACATTCACATTCACACACACACACACACACATGCACACACAGACACAGGCACACATTGAAAGACACACACATTCACACAGACACACTGACACACACACACACACACACACACACATTATCAAACTTCTTCTTCGAAGTTACAAAGCTCTTAACTTTCGGCCAACTGCTGAGCTGACAGAACTTGCCTTCTATCAACCGATGACATGTCTCAACATTTTTTTTCCTCAGTCTAGAAGTGTTACCCCCCAACCCACACACACACACACACATACCCACACACACCCCTCCCTTTGCCACCAACATCACCCACACATCCAACCAACCCCGCATCTGCTACACCCCCAACCCACCTCCACCACTGTCCTCCCTCTCTCTCATTTCTCTCTCACGTCTTTGTTACGATTCGTCTCTTGACACATACACACACAGAGACGCACACACACACACAGACACACACAGGACGCCACCAGGCATTGTCTCCCTCCACAGATCTATGAGGCTTACATGTGAACGTGAAAAAAACTAAAACATAACATGACATCAACGCCCCAGCTTCAAACAAAGACGCTCCACACAGAGTGTAGTGCCTTGGAGTCTCACCCAGGAAACAACACGCCCCACCAGCAGTCAAGTGCAGCCGAGACGCTCATTGAGGCATTGTTGTTGTTGCTGTTGGTGGTGAGGGAGGGGGTGGAAAACACACCAGGTTGACAAACGAAAAACTAGGGTAAAACATACTAGCAACCCCAAAAAAAAGACAGGAATCCAAATCCCACCACTGATACACTCAGAAAAGGCACAGATCCTTTACTGTGACAGAGGCAAAGCTTGGTCAAAAGACAGCAAAGGAGGATCCGGGAGCAATTGCTGATCAAAATGCAAAGCATCTTGCCTGGAGCACATACACAAACAAATAGGGCTGAATTGAACGGCACACTGAAACAGCAAGCCCTACCCTTGTATTGTGCAATAAAAGAGGTACTTAAAGTTGCAATACTTAACTTCAACTAGTTTGTAGCCTAAAAGGACCTGGACATACATATCTATAGTCAATGCTGATCGAAATATCGATTTCGGAAAATGTTAACAAGAAAATCACATCCAGCAACTGATCTATTCCACAATAAAAATTCTGTACAGCCCTTGTCTCTTTGTTTACGAGAACATCCTTCTGCGGGGTCCTGTCTCACCTTACTATGGACGGACACGCCCATAACCCCCTCCCACTCACGCCAGCCACACAGCTGTGCGGCACTGAGTCAGTCACTCCGCATCACACAGTCGCCCTGCCAGTTAGAGTGGAAGGAACAGAGACTGAAAGTCTCCCGCCTCCTAACTGGGAGCGGCTCAACCTCACACGCCTCTAACGAGTAACAGAAGGGCTCTTACTTGGTGTACTCGGCGTTGTCCCGGTGGCAGCGTCCGTCCTTGTGCTTCTCCCAGTCCTTGCCGTGCTTGCAGGTGGTCAGCAGCACAATGTCGTCGCCGTTGTGGATGTGATACAGAGCGTTCCGCGTCTCCGACCCGATGCCGGTCAGGTAGCGTTTCCCCTTGAACACCAGCAGGTACTTCCTGTTGGGCGGCACGTCGTTGAGCACCACGTAGCCGCCGCTGCCCCCGCCCCCGGCCCCGACGCCACCGCCAGCCCCTCCGCCGCCTCCACCCCCTCCGCCGCCACCGCCGCCTCCGCCGCCGCCGCCCCCGCTTTTCAGGGGGTGGTCCTTGGAGAAAAGCGGGATGGACACGTCAAAGTTGGGCCGGAAGCTCCCTGAGTCCACGCTGGCCCGGGCCAGCATGGCCTGGCCCGCCTCGAAGCCCAGGTCCTCGGTGTAGTCGGGCCACGTGCCCGAGTACAGGTTGAAGAGCAGGTGGTTGCGGCCGTCGTTCCAGGTGGGCGTGGCCTGGATGCGGGCGCGCACGCTCTGCACGTACTGCGGCGAGAGCTGGTCCCGGTCCAGGGTGTCGGCGGCGAGCACGAAGAGGCAGGCCCGCGCCGCGTCGGTGGTGTGGAAGCGGGAGCCCTCGATGGCGGCGAGCACCTTCTGGTAGCTCTCCGACGCCTCCTCCCGGCCGCCCCGCTGCGGCGGGTAGATGTACACGGAGAAGCCGTGGCGCTGGCAGCGGGCGAAGTCGAAGCAGGTGTCCATGCGGCAGCGCCGGCTCTTGTGGATGTGGTCGCGGATGGCCCGGCGCTCCCGCGGTGACGTGTGCTGGTGCTGGAGACGGGGGCTGTCCTCCTGCGGGGAGGTGGGGGGGGTGGGGGGGACGACACACACACACGCAGACACACAGACACACACGCATGTATGTACATACAAGCAGGCACACACACACACACACGTGCATACACATACACACGCACACACACACACACACACACACATGTATGTAGATACAAGCAGGCACACATACACACGTGCATACACATACACACACACACACACACACACGTATGTACATACAAGCAGGCACACACACACACACACACACACACACACATACATACACACACACACACACACACACATGCATACACACGCATGATGATAGGGTGATTCAATTTGCCACAATTTGCACAAAGATAAACGTATACGTATATATATATATAATCCTAATATTAATCAACATATTATCACCTCACTGTTGTAACATAATGTCCTACGACAGTGTGGTCAGACAGATCAAAAGGGTGGCTTAGGAGAAGTGGCCGATGGGATTGGTCAATCAACTTTTTTTGTGGGGGGAAACGTGCCATACCCTGTCCCCCTCATGGACACGCCCCTGTCGCTGATCCTCCCGACGCGACTTCAACCATCAATGATCATCAATATTTTCATTGTCTTCCATACCGAGCACGACATTCACAAACACACACAACGTAAACAAGCGTCAACAGCACATACCTCCTGCTCGCCGCCCTCCAGGTAAGGCTCCAGCTGCTGGCTGGACTCAGGCCGGTGCCAGGGCTGTCTGGAGGGCTCCCGCTGGGGCAGCGGGCTCAGGGGCTCGGGCCGGGGCCTCCGGGGGCGGTACGCCTCGGCGCTGGACTGGCTGTAGTCGTACTGGTGGGGGTGGTGGTGGTGGAGAGGCGGGGGCTGTGGTTGGGACTGCTGTGGCGGCTGGAATTCACCAATCTGCAGCCCCCAGAGGTAGACGAGCAAAACGAGGCCGGCCCCCACAGACACGAGCAGGTAGCGCTTCCTGGCCTGCATGTGTGCTGCGGGGGGGGACGGGGGGACGGGGGGGGGGGGGCGGGGGAGGGGGAGGGGGAGGGAGGGGAGGAGGGAGTGGGACGGGAGGGAGGAGGGGGAGGGGAAACGGACTTGGATTGGAATGGACGAGGTGGGAGAAGGGGAGGGTGGGGAGGGTGGGGAGTGGGGGAGGGGGGGGGGGTTAGTGGGGGAGTGGGGGAGGGAGGGGGGGGAGAGACGAGGAAGGGGTGCACCAGACCAATGGAGGTAGTAAATCAAAAATAGAGAACAACAAGAGAGTGTGGAGGTTGTTGAGGGGGGGGGGGGGCGGGGAGAGGGGGGGAGGGGGTGGGGGGGTTGATGGTGCAGCGAGAAGGATGGAGGGCAGGGGGAGCGGGCAGGGGGACAGACAGAGGCGACCCCAACGGAATGTGGGGGGAGGGGGGGGGGGGGGGGGCTAGGTCGCTGCTACCCACAGCTTTGCATCCTGCCACTTGAAGTCACTTGAATAAAATAAAAAAATAAAGGAAGTTTGTAACTTTTCGAGAGCATAATGCCTTTCGCATGATGAAATGTTGAGAGCATAATCTTCATTCGTTTTCAATATAAAGAGCGACTGAGGTTGGCTGTTCTACACTTCAGCATTGTCTGAAGATATGCCTGGCTCGAAGCCAAAATGCGGTTTCATTCATAAGTATCCTGAATAATGAGTTATAAACTACATTGTTTATCACAGATAGATTATAACAATGAATGGTGGGGCCAATAATGCTAGAGTCACCATGTCACACATCACATGTGTAGACCGAGCATTGCATTTACACAACGGCTACATTCACTCATAATATTTACAGTTCAGGTTATTATGATTTCGCTTGGTCCGATTTTACCTTCGGATGATTGTTATGAAGGATTTTTTTAACTGACTTTTCCTACTTTCGATTGAGTTTAAAATGAGTAAAAAAAAAAAAAAAACTAGTTAGCTGTTCGATCTAAAATAACAATCACGACAGATATCCATATGCGTGTTTAAATGTTCGTTTAAAAGGTAATAGAGGGAAAAAAGAACATGAAGCCTACCTTCTTCAAGAGAACACCTGTAGACGCTGAGAAAATGAACCAACGATGTTCTCTGCCGCCGGAGGACAGCAGATACTCTGACTCCACATACATGGTAGAACAACATTTAAGAGATTATATTCCTGCTCACAATGAACCAAAAAACAACGCGCTGTCATCATCCCCACATGTCCAGTTTACAAACTTTTTGGAGGGAAAAGTGCGCTATATATGCACTCCTTCCACCACCCCGAGCAGTGCCTCCGTTTGGCGGGGTGATCCGTCGAGTGTCAACACCGCCCCGGCACATGGGCTCAGGGTTTAGACTGAGATATGGTCCTCTTGTCAATCATTAGAACCACGCCACCACAACTATGGCGATCTCCCCCTGCAACGGATCTCTTTGTAGTTTCAGGACGTGTCTTGCGTGTGTAAGCGGGGACTCAGCAGCCTATAGTTGGTCATCCCTGCTAAATAAAACCCCCAAACTCTGCGCGGTGTCTGCGCGTCGCGATCCGGAGCACGTTGGTGGAGACCCGGCATCAGGTGACGTACCAGACCCCGTTAAAGTTAGGCAGCATTGATGTTTTGGGTGCCGTGTCCGTTAGACTGGTTTAAAAGAAATGAAAACTAATCCCGCCCGGAACGTGTTGTATTTTGGTATCAGCGGTTGAAACCGTGAGGAACGCAAATTAGGGATGAGAAGAAAACGCAGATCCGCTCCGATAAGATCCAGTGGCTCTCCGTAGTGCGGGAGGCGACTGGTGACGGTGAAGGACACAAGCAGTGGCTATAATCCGACCGGTGGGTTACCGTGGAGCGGACACGTTATCCCCAGTGTGTGTCCCCCCTAAAAGTGTGTGTTCTTGTCGGGCTCCGCCGGTCTGGGTCGGGGCTGCCGCTGCCGCACGCGGGGCGCAGGGCGCAGGTGCGCGGAGGCGGCAGCGCTCACACATCACACGGGGCGCAGAGGGGGATCATAAATAAAAGACTAAGCGATGCGAGGCGCAGAAATATGTTTTAATCAAATGTGAAAGGAAGCTAGGTAGGCCTGTGGAATATTTTTTTATTGGATGATTATTTATATTCATCAAAATCAAAGGCACGTGTCATCAGTCATTTGAGTCAGCCTAGTATGAATGTGAAATGTAATTAAATAAGCTACATCGTTTGTAATTACACGTTATGCCTCAATAACCCAATTATCCCCAATATATTTGGCTATGATTAGCCTATTGTAAAGATATTTTTTTTAATATAAAATAAATGTTTTAAAGTTCAGAACATTAGCCTATGAGATTGGCCAGTTTGCTACGTGTTCCCACTTTTGTTTTCTCTAGTAAAGGTTCGTCCTTCATTTCAAAGCGTAGATTTCCCCACATTGAAGTGAAGTTCTACTTAATTAAACCACCGACACCGAGAACAAAAATATGTTACTGGTTATGCCCTAAATGCCCTAAATGTAAATGTAAATGGTTATGATGCGTCGGAAACTCATAAGAGCTTAGGCCTACTAGAAATGAAGACAGTGAAGTTATTTATGATTCATGGACTGACTGACCTACCCGCTGGTCTGCACACAAATAAAGACGTGCCAGCACTGCCAGGACAGACGTGCTGCTGGTGCGCGTACGGTGGGAGCGCGTCGACAGATTATGCAATATACATCGCCATCTGGTGGCCGGTTTGAGTAACAGAAGCACACGTCTAATGTAAAAAATAAGATAAATGCCAATTGACATAACATGAAAGCGGAAACAATATTACTGGATCTAAAGATGTGTATTTATTTTTATCGACACCACAACAAACAAATGGTAAGTGTGAAATGCTTCAGAATAAAAAACATCTGTTAAGTTATAACTTTAATGAACTGCTTTTATTGAGCGTTGTTATTTAAAACATAAGTACACACTGAGTCTGCCTGCCTTGAACAAAATGGTTATTGTTAAATGAAGTACTGTCTAGAATATTAATGTGTTGTTGTTGTTGTTGTTGTTGTTGTTGTTGTTTAGAAAGGGGGTGGGGTTGTATTTCTGTCAGGCTTTTAAGGCTTTTATATTTATGTTTAGCTTAAGAAATTGAGAAATAAAAGAAAGGAAGGCTTTGTTTGTCCTTGCACTTTTTAATTGGCTATAGCAAAGCATGTGGTGCTGAGTGTTTCCGATCAACTTTAGGTATAAAGCTTTAAAGCATTCTAGATTTTAAGGTTAGGAAACGGTGATTATGCACAAGTTCACGATCTGGCAGAATTCAATGTATCATGGTACACCCATGGTTGCATACAAATTACAAATTGAGGGGATCTAAACTGACCCATGTAATTTTTGATCAGTTTACCAGACCATTTTAAGTATTTTTGCTAGCAAAATTTAATATATAATTGATATTGTATTGTAGTACATATACATAGAACCAAAAAGGTGAAGAAAGAAGTAAAAAAAAAAAAGGCTGTATTAATATATTGAGCTTCATAAAATATTTTTGCCTCGCAACCATCAACTACACAATCCTTCAACAGTAACACTTCCCCAGAGCCAGCCTTCCGTCCAGTATAGGCCAACCAAGCTCCACATAGGCCTCACAACCAACAGGAAGGGCCGCAAATGTGTTACAGAACATATTGGTTATTGTAATCTGGCGTGTCAACACTCTGTAGCCTATGTAAAGTGAATAGGATAGGTAGCCATTACTGTGGCTAATGTGATGCTGTGGGAACAACCATGTGATGATGGAGCAACCTGCACCGATAATGACTGCGCTGGTTGTTGGACATGCAGAAAAGTGGCACTCCTCGAGGGTACATGACAATAAAGAGAGAGAGAGAGAGAGAGAGAGAGAGAGAGAGAGAGAGAGGGAGGGGGGGGGGGAGAAGACAGAGGGAGAGGAGTGGAACAGCAGTGTGAATAGAATTAAAATACTCGCAACCTGCCTTTGAACCCTGGGAGAGCCCTAAGAAATAGTATCCTGAGCATCTGAGTGGTAATGGGGTAGGACTCAAGTAAACCATTGTTAACCGTGGCCAATTAGAATCAAGAGAAGAGGAACTGTCTGGTGTTCTGACCTATCGGAATGGGCAGAACTGTGCCCTATCACTCATCATTGTACTTGGGTAGAGCAGGACCCAGTACGAAGAAAAGGGACAATATTAGATGAGAGGACCAAACTGGAATGAATATTGGCCAACTATGAAGCCAACGAGTAAGATTGAGCTCATACGTTAGTAGATGGGAGACTTTCAGAATTAATACAACTCAATGACAGTGTTCTGTCCATTCTAACTGGCTGTGCAATTGTGCATCCAAATTAGCATAGCTCGGCTGGCTGGGTGGTACAGAAAAGTACAGGCTGGCCAGCAAGACATTTTATATATCAGTTACAAGATGTGTTTATATTGATATTGATAATATGAAATCACGATCGCTCAACATTGACTACTGATATTTCAAGTTATTTTAAGCTAAAAGCTAGTTGAAATGTTGTACATTGCAACTTCAACATACACTGTTTCACCATCAGCAGTAGACACACTCAACTAAGGCGACTTAAAATGACTTCAGATACAGGTTTTTATGGAGGGCCACAAACACCATAGCCACTATCCTATCCTGCCACTTTAGGATTGTGTCACACTCACTCTATCATCCAGAATGGAGTTTTCCCAATGCAACTCAGACCCAAGATTGGCTAAGCCTTGTCGTGAAGACAATCTAAACAATTACGTTTTTCGCACCTCACCTCACCTCAGTTCAATTGAGCGAGTGAGTCTGTGAATGCGAAAATGTTGCTGACTGCAGGTTAAAGGAACTCAGTTTAGTGCAAGTTGTCAATACTGACATATGCAATGAATAGGCCTGTTTGGTCGGCATTCCCTCGGGCCTTTTACCACATCACCGTCACATTGTTAAGGTCCTCTTACTCAACAGGTACAATCAATAGACTCGCTCCAAGGGAAGAAAAACGTCAACAGAGCGTCAATTGAATGTGAGCATATCCTTTTTCCACCTTATTTGGAAAGTCTACTTCAGGCACTTTGTCACCAAATAAATGCCTATTAGCCATAATAAGGATGTCAGTAGCCTTGTTGATGATCCATGCCGCACACAATGGGAAATAGGAAATGGAGTGATTTCGAATAGTGCTTTTTTTTTTTGTTACAGTCAAACAATAGCATTTGGCATCGGTTGCTTGATGCCAATTAAGGGTGAAGGGAGTTTCAAAAGGATGTGTTTTGAACCTGATTGCAGATTATTTTACAAAGCCTAAAGGATTAATGTTGGGCAATATTCCAAATATGATAAGGGGATTCCCCTCTTTCCATGGCTTGGCTCTTCCTGCAGACTTTGACCAGGATCAGGTTTTAATTTGGATGCGTAGAATGATGCATTGTGGGAAGAGGAATGGTCTTGAAGATGGACTGGGCAAGACCACAGGGCTGGGAGTGTTTGCCCACTTCTGCAGCTGGTCATTACAGACGACTTCAAGGACTGCCGAACTGGGTACGAAGCCCCATTGGGAAGGCTCGCAAATTATGCAACCAGCTGCATTCAATCCAAGCTCCATATTTAAGGATGCCTCTGAGCCTTCGGTTTGAGATTCCAGTCTTGGGCCAGTCGACGGTCAAGCCTGTAATTGAGGTTAATGCCAGCAGTATGGTAGAACTCTGCTGGGAGGTTCAGGCACACAATGAACTCATCCTCGCTGTCAGAGACAGACAGAGCGAGAGGGGAAACCATCTTATTGGGTTTCCCATTGTGGCAGCGAGTGATGGATCGCACACCGGTTGAGGAGGTTGCTCAGCTTCTTCTCCTGTGTGGTGGTACCTATGGTGTCACCTGACAGACCTCCAGCTATCGATATCTTTATCGATATCTTCTGATCTCTTAGATAGCAGTGGAATGTTCATTGAAGAACTGGGCTTAACTTCACTTGCCCTTTATATCCTACATTTGTCTCACTCCTCTGGGTGACATTGAGATGTGCTGACAACAAGGGAGATAAAGAAAGATATTAAAGTAAAAATATAAAATATAACAAATAGTTTGTGTAAGCCTTGGATAGTAAAGACTAGGTGTGGATGCTGAGTATTATCAGATTGCATCCATTCATCTTTGGTTCCTCCTAATAGTAATTCTCGATCTCTTCATGTGAGCTGTGGACATCTGTTCACGGTCCCCGGAGCAAGAAGAAAAAGAGGATGAGAAGGAGGACAAGATAACCGAAACTCAGAACCCTCCCTCTCTCTTGTCCCTATCAACACGGCCTTTATCAGGGTTCAGATCTCCATCTTGAGATGAAGGCAAGGCAAGGCAAGGCAAATTTATATAGCACTTTTCATACACAAGGCAGACTCAAAGTGTTCTATCTAAGTCTAACTATATTCAAACTCTATGCCTAAAATTAAACCTGTTCAAGTTTACGGCTGAACTTGAGCCTTTGTAACATAATGTATATTATTAATATTAATTAATATTAGTAATATATTAGGTTGGTATAGGGTTAGGGTCAGGTCTCCATGTCTTAATAGTTAACACTATCATCAGAAGTATCCACTCTCAACAGGAAATCGTTTTTGGATGTTGTAATGTAAACAAAAGCTGGGCGTAGGAGTTTATAATGGACAAAGTACACACTAATTACATTTAGATTGACCAACAGTGGTGGATGGACAGTTAATGGGTCCACATTGTAGGTTTAATATAACTTATCTTGACCAAATCTGACATTGGTTCAGATCAATATGTTGTGAAGAGTTGTGAACAGTGACGAGAGAATGGGGTTTGAGTTTGTAGCAGGCAAAGTTTGAAATTGTTTGCTCTTTAGCAATTGGTTATATTTTCTCAAATAATACATTTTGTTTCACTTTTGAAATCTTCTCTTGGTATGCTCTGTGGGAGAGTCATCTAAATGCTAACGATGTAGACTGAGTCCAATCTTAGGCTGGTAGCATGTAATGCTGAGGTTTACACACACACACACACAAACATAAACACACACACACACACACCCAGTGGATTTGCAAGTAGAAAAATCAATAACCTTGTTCTGCTGTGCTTGTGTACCATTGCATAAAAAGTTGCAGCCTAAAAGCTTATTTAAAACAACTAATGTAAAACCTATGCATTCACAATCAAGCACAAACACACACCGAAGGCAGCCAGCTGGTATGCATTGTGCATATACACAAACAGCATAACACACATTTTCAAAACATCTAGCGCTATTCAAACTACAATACTGGGTCAACTTCCCCATTATTACAATTACAGGAAAATATAACAATTAATAATTAAAAGTCTTGACAACTGGATTCCTTGTTACTCATTTGAGACAGGAACCAAGAAAACTAAAAAGTATACACATCTGATTTGACAGTCCTCTCCCATTTCCCTCCCATTTCCTGAATATCAATTAACCTGACCTGGCATCCCAAAATAAATCTCTCCTTCCAAGCATAATTTAGATACAATTTTGATAAGACTGCATACCAGCAAGACTATGAATGATCTTGGTAACATTTTAGAATAAAAGCAAGTTTGAAGGGCTAATAAAAAAATCTTAAATTGTGAATGCATACTGGATTGAAATGTATAAAGTAATCTTCATACATGAAAACGCATTAGTAAGCCATTAATTAGTTCTACATTATTCAGATAATGAGGAAACAGTTCATAAGGTAATTTATTAAGCATAAATTGAGGATTTACAGACTATACAACTTTATTATTATTTTTAAACACTAAACGATGCTGCAATTCATCATTATTTCAGGTAGTTATAAACCATATAGTTAACTGTGTTGAAGTGCTTTTTATCCAGAAAAAATGCAGCTCCTCCGTATCCTTGTATTTGTTTCCAGGCCAGCCTTTGCCTCTTGAATATGACGATAACGTAGCCAGCAATGGGTCGAAGCAGTCAATGTGGCATCTATGTATTTGTCTTGTGAATCAGAATGTACCTTGGGATTTTTGGTTTCACGATACTTCGCCATATTGAGAGGACTCAAGAGATGTAGTACTGTAGGATCCTAAAATGATGGCTGATGACAACTTTATTTTTCCATGTCTTGCACAAGAAACGCTGTGGCATTATTAAACACATCAATGTCCCCCCATAATGACAAATAATTTCAAAATTTATTACTAAACAATGACAGCTTCCAAAATGGAGGCTGTCATTGTGAGGAGACTTGGTGATGTGATGTGAGTTGTAAAGGATTAGGTCTTTACAATTTCAGGCTCTACTCAACATATCCTACTGCAGTGCAGCAGTAAGCCACAGACCATCACCAGGCTTAGCACTGCCATCTGTACATAGCTGAGGCCGGGGGACTTTAGAATCCAGGCATGGATTTCCTGGTAACAAACTTTGTAATGAAGGACACTCATCCAGGATGCTGACTAACACTGAGTTGCACTCGCACTCACCGCCTTTGTCATTTTGTTTGGTTCATAACTATTCTTCCATCCCTCAACCCTCCTCTCTCTCTCTCTCATCTCTCTCATCTCTCTCACTCTCGCTCTAATGTAGTCCCATACATGCAGTGTAGTTCACCTATTTGCGGTGGGTGAAAACTACTCATAAGTAACCATAAGGACCCACCCCCACCCTATTCTTGCCTGCCTATCAATTTATACTCTTATATACTCATTTATACTCTATTCAGTGGGGTTGTTTACCAATTTGCAGTATAGGTTCAAAAGCTACTTCAGTGTCAGTTACCCATGAATATCCTGGCCCTGCATTGCCCTTCTCTTTTTCGCCACACAACACCTTGACTTTAGCCTAACCCCCTGAGGTGTGACCTTCTCTCTCCGTGGCTGGTGGAAGAATGTCAGACAATGGCTACGATTCTGTGACAGCTGAATTTACCAAGTGGCCGTTGCTATGGAGACACTGCACCACAAAAAGGAATGACACATTTCCAGATTTGATCAAAAGTCCAATATGGACGTGAGTGTGTGAGTGTGTGTGTCTGTATCTGTGTCCTTGCACATGTGCGTGTGTGTGCATGGGTGTGAGTGCGTGAGTGGGTGAGTGTGCATGCGTGTGTGTGATTGTAAGGTCTTGGGAGCTGTCATGATTCTAACTTGGCCCTGTTTGAAGCAGATTTAAACAATTCAGTCAAAATGAATGAATTGTTATTTTCCAATTTTATTGTCAGATAACAGATATAGCGTTTCCTCTACCTGCATCAGCGCATATCTGTGGCTTCCTTTCTAGATCATATAAGTTAGACACATTTGTTTTTGTCTGAGATATATTCAACAGCCAACAGACCCTGGTTGATCACGTATTGGTCACAACTATCCAGATAAGCAACATGAAGGCATATTCAGTTCCAGTTATTTCGGAACGTTCAAAGACCCATAGGCCTTCTTTCGTGATTTTGCAGTTTTCACTACTTAATAAATCATTGGTAGCAGGACAAGTCCATTACAATACAAACACACACACACACACACACACACACAAGCGCACACACACACACACACACACACACACACACACACACACACACCCACACACACACACACACAGGCTTCTCACTAACCATAGATCAAGATTTATTAACACTCACAAGTGGGGGGGGAACACATCATTCTTTGTAAAATCGTTCCTGAATTAGAATATTTAAAATGAGAGCCATATGAGCAGATCTATAAAGGAGACCCTCCCAACTACACAGAAGTATGGTCCATGCACACAAAATAACCACAGCCTCCTCCCCAACAATTAGTATTGTTTAATTAGCAAAACGAATTGCTCAGAATTTATTGTTTTGCATTGTGGTGCCCTCTTTAGTCTCAATTTAATGTCTTTGTAATTTACTATCAATGACTGCATTTGCATTCCTAACCAAGTTAGATACTTACTTTCAATGTTAATTCATTCTTTCTTCCCTCTACCCAGTGGGGAATATATATTTTAGTCTCTACAGTTTCCGCACTGATTAAACTTGCTTCCTTACTATATGTTTCTTACCCATCCCTGACACTGGCATAGTATTGAATGATATTTAACAATTATTCACGGAAGGCGAAGTGATTTCACGGAGCCTGAGATGAATAATTGTTTTAGTATATACTACACGTGAACACTCCAAAAATAAAAAAGATAACACTTTTTGCGGGATTTATTTGTTTTTATTAACGTGACGCGATGAAAACAATATCCCGTGTTTGAGATCTCAATCTCGGGATATTGCACAACATCCCGAGATAGCGAACCAATCAAATTGCGCCATCTTAGGAGGTTCACGTGTAGTATATACTAAAATTGTTTATTGAATGGTAGTATTGAACAGTATAACCTAGTATTGAACAGTATAACCTAGTATTAAATTAAATAACCTAGTATTGAATGGTATAACCTAGAATTGAATGCCATAACCTAGAATTGAATGATAAAACTAAGTATTGAATGCTATAACCTAGTATTGAATGGTATTACAGAGTATTTAATGGTAAACATTGTATTGAAATCTATAACCTAGTATTGAATGGTCAGACCTAGGTTTTAATGTTGCTGCAGAAGAGTCCAGCATGTCCATGAACAGATACTTACGGAATTTGTCTTGCTCCACTGTCCCAACTGTTCCTGCTTTGTGAACACCCCGGAGTGCAGTACCACTGTCTGTAGGCACCGGCCCCCCAGCCTTTACTACAACCTTAAATTCCAATGCCTGTTAAGGTACTCCATGGGAATTTTCATGAAGCACCTTCTGTCCCACATGCCATAGGTACAGAGTTAATGGCACCATGGACGGGAGCAATATTAGCACACACAAGCGTTGGAGATTAATACTTAATAGGCCTCCATTAAATATTGATCTCACTTATTACCATAGTTGTAATATTAGCATAGACATTTTATTGAGTTGGATCAATCACAAGGGGTTCATTTGCATGTATGGAGGACTGATGTAGCGTGATAATAACCAGGAAAAGCATGGAGGTGTAATTGTAAGGGCAATCTCATGACGTTAATTATGGGCCCTGACACGCCCATTCAGAGCCATAATTAGCCTAACTAGGTGCACCTGTTTTTGCTCCAACAATAAGCCTATGTGGCTGTCAGCAGAGCTCCCTGTGAGTTTGCTGTCAGCAAACTCATACAATTCTCATACAATATTTAGGGGTGTTTTATAATATATGTAAATTTGAAAAGAGAAAACTATAAGACCATCATTTACAGTGAACTTGCCATCTTCTGGAAAGCCAAAGATGTGTGTTTTAGCATCAAGACACAGGTTTTTGGGTTGCAGTGAGGTCTCAAGATGTTTATGGGAACTGTTCAATTCAGGGGACTTAGCGTGTGATTCTATAAATTTAGCCTTGTGATTCTATAAATCTTGCACTCTCAAGTTTATGGTCTATATTGACATTTGCTGCATCTAAATGTTCATGGATTGCTTTCTGGTATAAATCAACTCAATTTTAGAGTTATTAAATTCATTTATTTATTATGGGAACTGTGGAGTCCAGTTAAATTGAAGCAGCCATCTTGAGGTGTTTTAATTAACACTACGATACTCTCCGTCATTATGACAACTTTAATCTTCCAAGTCAGCCTGATAAACCAGCATGGACACACACATATTCACACAAAAAAAGATTTAGCAAACATAGATGTAAATAACTCAAGCCATGTTTGATTTACAGCACCTGCTGTGTTGCCAGCCAAGCCACTACATAGCTTTCCAGCCAACAGAAATCATAGGACTTTATATTTATACATTTTAACCAAGAGGTTCTAATTTTAATAAATTTTCCCTAGCAAAGTAGGGACCCATGCATTACAGTAAGACATAATAATATAATCCTGTTAAGGAAATCACATTAATTCCTTAACAGGATTCAAAACTGGATGAATACTTACATAAAATACTACCCTCCGATTTTAAACCTCAAATCCTTTTCATAGAATGGGATCGAGCTGTAGTTAAGGTTTTTCCCCAAGGTGTTGAAACAGATAACAGCACTCTCTTCTGGCCTGGGAGACAGGCAGGAGCAATATCCCAGCATGCTTTGGGCTCGGGCGATCGAGGATTGAGAGTATCCCTCAACTTGTGAGGCAAAACTGGAATCCGATGCAGAGATAACACGATGTAGTGCAGGATGAGTCAGGTCGAGGCAGGGACCAAACTTTTTGTCACCTTTGCATTGTTATAGCCACCTTGCCGTCTTGGGCGTTCAGGCGAATAGATGCACAGAAGGTGAGAATGTGGGTGAGGTTGTGTTACTGGAACATATGGGTGATATTAATAACCTGTCTCTGGTTCTCCCTTTGGGCGGCAGACAATGCATGCTGGATGCTGTTTCACGCCTTGGAAGCACTGCACTGCTCGGTACAATCCTGTCTCTTTCTGTGTACCTGGCAATAAAAGAGTTAAACCTGAAGGTGCCATTGAATTGCCTCTTGTCCAGAGTTTGAGTTGTATCTCGTACTTTTTGGCCCCACCTTTATGATTGTTTTTGGGGGTTCAGAGCTACTTCTGAAAGCCCTCTTGTTTGGTTTGGTTCTTGGTTTGTTATTTTTGTTGACATATTAAATCACAGAACCAACTCCTTTCTCTCTTTTTTTCCACTTCTCTGCATGTGGGTACTACTGCCAGTCCCTTTACAGCCTGTACACGTGGCTGGTTTTGCATGTTTTGTCACTTCTGCATCTGATGGATAAAATACATTTCTCCGTTTGCTCCCACTCCCACACAGTGGCTCTGGTCCAGAGACACTCTGCCAAAGTGCCCTCACGGAGCCCCTACGATGGAGTAAAATGGCCCTCACGGTGCCCCTACAATGGAGTAAATGGGTTTAGGGCCCTCTGGGGTCCCTGCGACAGAGAAAAGGTTACAAAGTGCGCTATAGAGTGCCCCTATGCGAGAGGAAACAGCGAGAAGAGCCCACTAGGCTGACCCTATGACGGAGGGAATAAAGGATGCCCCTCTGGTAAAGTCCACTCTCACAGAGTTACCTCCCCGCTGCTCCTTTGGTGCACAAAACTAAAGACCTCGACACACGGCAGACCTACCTCCCAGCTCTGTATCAATCAGTTTTAGATCAGCGTGTGTGTGTGTGTGTGTGTGTGTGTGTTTGTCGGAGCGAGCTGGGGCCTCAAGCTAAAAACTCATTATCCCATCCTCAGGTAATAAAAACACACAGTGTTTTTCTGTTGACGTCGCCACATATGCATAATCCAAATGGCTTTGTGCACATCCAGATGGCCGGAGTGCAGCTGCGGACCACTGCCGACTCTGCACACACAGAAACTCTCTCTCTCACGCACACACACACACACACACACACACACATACACACACACACACACACATACAATCACTCTCTCACTCACACACAAACAAACACAGCAAAGCCTTTTCCTTGAGGCATGCCAAGGCCAGAGAACAGGTGCACGCTAATAAACAGCACCGTTTGACTTTACTGTCTCATTTTATAGCACTCGCAATCAATAAATCTGTCCTTCCCCTGAAGATATAAGCTTTTGCCCCCCCTTTTTAACCTATCAACTACATAAAGGTGTCTTTGACATTGTTTCTTCAGCAGGGATCTTTCACACACGCACCACACATGAAGTCAACGCTTCCCCTTTCGTTTCTCTTTGTCTCATCTCCTGACATCTTGTTCTTTTCCTTGTTCTTTTCATCAGTTTGATGAAATACTCACACATGGGACACTTTGCAGTGTTATGGCACGAGAGAGGGAGACTAAATTAGAGAGAGAGAGAGAGACTTGGGGTATGAACAGCACGCCATCAAGCTCAGTAAAACAAAGATGCACTGTAACCACAGCAACAACAACAACATCAACAAGCGGAACGATTCACTGTAATGAAAAAATGGATCAACAATGGAGAATTGTTTGCGCAATATTGGAGCTCTTTGGCGTTCTGTTCCGAAGCTGCTGCTTGAACAAGGATGAATCCATCTCTGCAGCTCGCCTGCTGCCACTAACTCATTTCTCTGTCAGGAGAAAAAAAAACTGAAGACAAGAAAATCAATGGATCTTTTTCTCGCCTGGCTGCTGTGGCGCTGGAATTAATCTTTCCTCCCACCAGAGAGAGAGAGAGAGAGAGAGAGAGAGAGAGAGAGAGAGAGAGAGAGAGAGAGAGAATAGTTGTTGATGGTGTGGAGTGGGGTGCGCAGAGACTTTGGGGTGGGGGGGGGAGAGGAGCATCTGGGATGTGGTCTGAAGGTTGGTAATGGGATTAGAAAAATGATGGTGAGAAATGGATGGAAGAGGAGCGGGGAGAACCAGGTCTTGTCTCTGGGAATAATGTAACGACTTTGTTTGTGTCAACACAGGATTTTCTCATACCACTCATACCCACGAGGACAAACAAGACAACGAATGGTCTCGTTGTCATTGTTGTCACACTGCTCCGCTGTATTCTTCATATTTTATCGAGTATAGTTCAAGGCCGCGGATCGTTTAACGGCGTGTGGTGTGCCCGTACGTTTCATAAAATACAATGCTCATTTTTGCAATGAGATTTTACACAGGCCTTCTGTTTTTCATCTGAAAATTGCACGTGACACATCGCTACCTCTGTTGATGTTTTCTCTGTGGCTATTTCGTGTCAACCATCTTGCTGTTATTTCTTCAAGCTTATTATTATCAAATTTAGCTGGTTTCTGTGCAGAGAAATAACATAAAAAAAACATGAAGCCCCCATCGACTTAAACGAAATTGAGTAGCCCTCTTTTTATATACCCATAGCCTTATAGTTCAATTTTGAATAGCATTACTGTTAGGAGCTGTATAGGTAAGACATGAGATAATAGAGTGTAATTTGATAGAAATGTCATTGCATTATATTTATTTAGTTGACGCTTTTGTCCAAAGCGACTTACAATAAGTGCATTCAACAATGTCGATAAATACAATTAACCAAATAAGCAAATTGCCTTAAGTGCTACATTATAGCAAGAAGAATTAACGCACGATCTGGAACTGGACCTGAATCATCGCAGCGGCAGAGTACGTTATGCCAGGAGATGAAAGCTGGCAAAGCACAGGCACATCCAAACCCTTCTACATGGACGATATTTCACCTGGAGAGACTAAATTAATGATAACGCTGCGCTTCTTGGCAACTTTGCGAGAAACAAATGATGAACGAGGTGAGATCTATTTGCGTTACATTGTAATAATAATCAGTGCCGCCGCTCCCCATACGCAGAGTACGCAGAGTATGCAGAGCGCGTAGGGCCCCAAGTACCTGGGGGGCGGGCCCAAAATGAAGGTTGATCATTTTTACATTACAATTTTCAACATATATAAATGAATTACGAACCGTTGTTATTTCTCAATTGCGAATTACACTCCCCCGCCATCAACCAGTGGATGTACAACCCCCCCGCGCCAACAACAAGCACTTTTGTTCTGCCACAAACAAGTCAACGCATTGTCGGTGTCGTGATCGACAGGTTGAAACAGCGGGATAGATACGTCGATACGGAGGATGTTTACACGCTCTGCAATTAACCAGTTCACACAACGTTTGCTACTGCAACGTCGTCAAACCATCGCGCCTCACTGTTAATCTCATCTGAAGCGGGCTCCAAGTGTTGCTTAGTAGGCCACACGTGTTCTTTTTTAAGAACTGCACATGGAGAAAATTCGACATTGGATGACTCAAGCAGCAAATGTGATTCCATTAAACATGCTTGGACACATTCTCACACACCCACACGCACAACTTTCTATGAACATGTTTTGTCCTGCTTCTGAACACACTGGAAGTCCTTGTGTATAAATGTGTGCCCCTGCCAGTGCATTCCAGGGCAGAAAACCAAAAGGAGGAAGCAAAGGGTCTATCATAGAAGAACAGGAATTTATACTGCTAATAAGAACATTTTCTTGCTCAATACAACTCTTTGGTCAAATAAAAGTCTTTAGATATTATTCAATAAATATGTACTGGAATATCAATCATTAATCCTTGTTTAAGATTATAATCCCCCTCTTTGAGCATGCATGTCTGCTAGTGTTGTATGTTTATGCGTACACACCTGTGCATATACACACCCCAGCATGTATGGGTGTGTCGGTCACATTGTCTGATATACAAGACCATATCATTGGAACATTTGGAAATAAAACAAAGAAAACATTTTTGATCATTTTATTGTCCAAACCAATCATTAGTTTAGATGTTTTTATTCAGGCAGTGAAAGACTGACACAATGAACGATGGATTAAAATGACACCACACAATGGTGGACGATGGCAGTGTAGAGAGTTAAGGAGCTCCACACAGAACAACAATGCTGCAAGTCCCAAAGTATTTTGTATCAGATATTTTGACACCGATCCCGATGGTTAAATAAACACATATCATATGCATATCGTATCCGTTCGTTCTCATTATGCAGAGCGCTGTTTTGGTTTGAATATTAGTCTAGGATGGTCTGACCTCGACATCCACTCCAACCTCTTCTTGAACGTCACTTCAGCTCACTTCGTTATTCTAGAGGCCAGATGTATGGTGGTTGTGATGGACAAAAAGGCCAAACAAGTCAATTTGCGACTGGTCATGATTAGTGGGAGGCGGGCAGGGTGGCAGACAAGCTGTGGGAAATGATGTTCTCCTCGGCTGAAATGGCTGCCAGCCAGTGCACTCCACTGAGAGAGAGAAACCAGTAGCAGACATGGAGAGAGAGAGAGAGAGAGAGAGAGAGAGAGAGAGAGAGAGAGAGAGAGAGAGAGAGAGAGAGAGAGAGAGAGAGAGAGAGAGAGATGGAGAAGACACAACCCCGACCAAAACAACGTTGTCTGGTCTCTCTAGAACAGGACACGATTTCACACAGGAAATGGGCGAATTGTCTTTCTGCTGCTCACTCATGTGCCTGCGATCTGGCTGACCCGCTCAATCAGTCCCTCGCTCCCTTCTTGTCAGTCTCTCTAGTGCACTCTTCCTCCTCTGGGATCGGATTTGGAAGGCAAATGATGTCTGGCATGGGCTGAAATGTTTGGGCTGTGGGTCTTCATTCATGAAGAAAAGCATTCTGGGGTAAGAGCAAATCGGGGGGACATAATTAACTGGAGTTAACATGAGGACTGATATATATATATATATATATATACATACATACACACCACACTTTTTCTTGTGGACTACAAAATTCCCATTTGATACTATATTTATATATATATCTTTTTTCTTAACAACATAAATCTCAGTGTGGATTTAGCCATACAGCAGGTAGGTAAGCAGGGGCTTCAAACATTCAGTGTTCCATTGAGCTCTGGCTTAGTCACAAATCCAGGTGCTTGAATCAAAGTTACCAGACGATCATCTCTCCCGTTATTCTCACCCGAGAAGATGTCGTTGAGATTGTCCAGCTCCTCCTGCACCCTGAGGAGCAGGATGTCCTGCAGGATCTCCTGCTGGGCCGGGGCCTCCACCCCCAGGTGGTGTAGGTGGTGCCCCCTCATCCTCAGCAGCGCTCGGCCTGGGAGGACAGGAACACAACATTATATTATTTGATATAGTTGATTACAGAGTCAACCCTTACCTTGCTGACCCTGTGATGTGGTATACTGTGCATTTGGTTATAAAACAGTGTGAGGCCTTTGAATCTAATCTAAATGAATTAATAGATAAGCAATGCAGAAAAAAACAGTTTGTATTAAACATAGAAGACTTACTTGCAGACATTTACTTTTACTTTGAATTGTCAATTTGTATGGCTGGGGAGCAAAGGCTAGCTTCATTGCTAGTTGCTAAAGCCTAATTATCCGGGTGGAACTCACAAATCCGTCAGAATTGGCCAGTGGACCGATTCTTTGATGGATAATTGGACGCACTCCCTAACCTCTCAGAGAGAGAGAGAAAAGGACATTGGCTCCTCCTACCTGACACTGCGTGTTGCAGAAAGGCCGTCTGCAGCGTTCTCTGCTGACCCGGGAACTGCTGCTCCACCCACTCCAACACCTCCTGCACCGACCAGTCAGACACACGCTTCGACGATTCCATCCGCCCTGCTGCCGGGATCTCACCCCCAGCTTGCTGCCGCCTGCGTCCGGACAACAGAGAGTCAACCAGAGACGCCATCAGGAAAACCCATCCTCGCTGACCCCGTCTGTAATTAAATGCTGTTTCAGGTGTTTCTTCATTCTGGGGCAGGGCTGTCGGCTGCTGTTAGCCCCCCTGTAAATGTTTCTTCAATTCTGTTTCAATTACAGGGGTGTCGCATCAACTTATGCTTATTCAGCATCCCCATCAGACGATATTATGCCCTGCAATAGCATGTGTTTCACCTATAGAGGGAGACATCTATCGCGAAAAGTGGGGTTGGGATAACCACAACTCTATGGTGATGTAGGGTGGGGTGGGGTGATGTGGGGATTATATGCATACTCTGAATTCTCACCACAAATTCCACTGATGACATCTGGTGATCGTGATGGTAATGTGAAGATGATCGTCTCACACTCATGAATACATTTGTGAACCACTGATCTTCTAAGCTACTAATCTATCTCCATGTTGTTTACGATAAGAATGAACCACAATAAGTAGCAGGAAAGGCAAAGCGTGGAGACATTCACAGTCATATTATCCAAATAGTAGTCATTTGACATCCAAATCAAATGAACCCTCAGGGTTATTTATTGGCGTGGGTCTGTACCCGTTCTGCTATGCAGAGTCACAAGCAACGACACCAACTGGCACTGCAACAACAGCTATTTGACACAGAACTTTAATTTAAATCGACCCAAGATGCACTCTACAGCAAATATTTTCTCCACTGTTGAGTGACCCCATAAAAAACGTGGTGGCTCAAATCAAATTGCATGCCTCCTACGTTTTAGCCCTGAGCTAATTTACTTGGAAATATGTCTGGAGATATTGTGGAAGGCAGAGATTTTGACTTTGTCTTCAAAAGACCAGAATATAGAGTTCCCAACTTGGAGGGAACACATATAAACTATGGGCCAGAGGGTTTAAAAAAGGATGACGTTTAGTCTCACCAGCCAGACCTGGGAGTAAAAGCGTGACAGTTCTAGCCTGTTGTGTATAGCCTCCATAGACTGTCTAAAATGTTTTTTTTTGCCATTTTCTTCAGATTCCTCAAATCTTGGAAAAAGTTCCAGTAATGAGAGGGGGGAAGGGAGAAGGGAGGAAGGGAGTATTTGTGTGCTTCAAAGATGACATTAACAAATTATAAATAAAAACCATCATTTTCTCACAGCCATAAACCTCAGGGGTTACACTGCCCAAGGGAAGACTAAAAACAATGTCTCAACAGTTAACGTGACCTTTTCAGTGGCCTGAATCTTGTTATTGCTGCTATAAATATAGAAAGGTAATTTCCTGTGTTAATTAAAGAAGGACTATGATTGGCCAGGGCAGTTTAACAAGGTCCCATCGGCTGGATTGGCACACACACACACACACACACACACACAAAATGGAGACCTTTACAGCACGACTTGACAAGCATCAACTGGAGGGGGATGTTTTCATTCAGATTCTGTCGAATTGAGAGCTGAATAGTGAGTGAAAAACATCCTTCCGTTTTTATAACCTCCGCGTATTTTATAATTATTTTGAGTGTTAAGTGTTTTCAACAGTAGGCCTACCCCCCAGGAGAGTGAGAATGACTAAACCGTGTGTCCCTGGTATGTCGTTTCCACGAAGCAACACCCAATTGGCAGGACTTGTTTCCGACAATTAAAGTAAGTGTACCTCTCTTTGCCTCAGAGGAAGAGCGGAAGTGGTTTGTGCAGGAGGAGAGGCATTTGGAAAGATCTCACCATAACACAATAGCACCTGAGGCAGAATCTGACGGATATTAACATTTCAAATATCACTTCAACAACAATAACGGAACAAATATGAGCTTTTTTTATTGGTCTCATTTTGCTTTGCCTCAAACAACAATAGATTATGAAACACAGCAACAAGGCACTGGCAACGAGCTATGAGGCCTGGCCAAAACCATCACAGATCAGACTAAATAAATCTGTTCAATTCCGACACCTTGTGGCGATAATTAATAATAATTTACATTCGACTAAAATATAACTTAAATATAACTTAAAAAGTAGTCCTCTTTAGAACTACGGCGAATAACGTTAGCTCAGCTGTAGCTAATTAGTTTCTATGGCAACCACACAAGGCTGTATCTGATCACTAGTTTACTAACGTAGTTGCTACATTGTATCTCGCTTGCGAAACATGTATCGACTGACCCTCCGATAGATTTCCGACACATTTTAGAAACTTTTTTAAACAAGGTTTATTTTCACAATGGACCTCATGTTTAACATTTCTGTGATAGAAATAAAATACAAGCGGCGTATTGATCTACTATTTGATGACGCTGTGCTCAGTCAGCAGCAAGCCGGGTTAATGCCCTCCTCCCAGCCAATCACAGGGTTGCCAACTCTCACGCATTTGACGTGACACTCACGCTTTCAGCATCAATCTCACGCTGTCACGCACACGTAACCAAATATCACGCCAAAAAAAAAAAAAAACTACCGTGAATTTTCTGTTGATGACTTGACTAGACTAGACCACAGCGTATTGTTTTTAATGAAAGGGGAGGAGATTAAGACATCCCCTTACAACGTTCTCACAGCAGTATTCTCACATCCCCCCCCCCCCCCCCCCCCCACCCCCCTCAACAATTCAATTCGGTCAGATTTTACAGTCTCACTCCAGCCAAAAACCCAAAGTTGCAATGAAGAAAATGAACGAAGTAGAATAAACAATAAACAAATATGTTTGTACGGTTGAAGTCCAGAAGAACCTACCTCACGTTTGAGACCTTTTTTCCTGACCAAAAAAGATAACAGCCTACTAACGTCTGCCGGGCGGGTTCCCTCTGGTCTGTACCTGCCAAACCCTCCCAGGAGAACCCATAAGCTCCGCCCCCCAGTCACGGTGCGTCCTGCAGTCCGTCAGTCAACAGCGAACGCACCTTCTTCAGAATCCTAGTCTTAAGGCCTACGCTGTGCGTGTGTGTGTGTGTGTGTGTGTGTGTGTGTGTGTGTGTGTGTGTGTGTGTGTGTGTGTGTGTGTGTGTGTGTGTGTGTGTGTGTGTGTGTGTGTGTGTGTGTGTGTGATAAACGATTACAGCAGCCTTACAGCAACCCTTTTTTTGTATTATTATTAACTTCTTTTTTTTTTTTTACTTTGAATTGTACTTTTCCCAAGTAGGCCTATACTGCACTGACACCATATGTCCAGCAGAGGGAGCCTGTGTCTCCCAGTAGGAAAGTGCATAGCTTCCTTCTACTTATGCTCGATTTAGCGACCGTCCAAACACACACAGAGCAGATAAACGTGTACGCTGGATTTCGGAGATGTGGTCGTCACATGGTGGCATGAGCTAAACCCAAACGAGTGAGCCATATTCCTGCACTTAAAGCTTTGACTCTCGCTGCACATGAATCAGTAGTGAGGGTGTGAGTGAGGCTTCGCACCGTGCACAGTGCTCAGCTCTGCAAAGTCTCTCTGCCTTTTTGCTTCCCCCTCGAGGAAAGTTGAAATAAACTTTGATGACACTTTGACATTAACAGCTGACGGAGTGCGAGGAGTCGTTTTGGAGGCGAATGCGCAACTTTCTGGAGGAAATAATGAAAAAGTCGCACCTGTGATCATATCCAGGTGACAGCTGACAAGGTGAGGGATGGCGAGCTTTTAATAGCCACACGCATCTGTGCTGGAAAACCCTGACATTTCATTTTTATTGTTGAATTTTAACATTGGCTATTATGTGAATCTAATAAAAAAAACATCTAGCTTTGCTATAATTGTCCTGCTATACTTGTATGTCTTATTTTTCGTTTGAGACCTAATTACTGTTTTCTAAATCTGTTACGCGTATTATTTCAATTAGACCTGAAGGCCATATATGAAGCCAGTTAGTAGGTTTTCTACGTCACACGGGCACACAAATGCCCTTTCAATGGAGAGTCTGCGGGGGAAATGTACTGCTTTATGTTTCGGCGCTCATGGATTAAGTATCGTTCCTGTTAATTAAGCGGGAAATGGGTTAATGTGTGACATGGATGAGCTGTCATGGTATGTCTCTCCTCAATGGGTGACCACACACACTCAGTGCGTTAGCAGTGGATCCTGCATAGAAACTTGCGCCGCTCGGCTGTGACAGTGGTGGAGGCGACGAAGCAAGCGGGGACATCTATTTCGGTTTTTGTAGGAGCCTCTTTCTTCCCCTATTTGTAACGAGAGGTTCCTCCTATAGATCGTGTGTCTATTCAGAGCATATAGTGTGGCACCATGTGCAACAGTGTTTCAATACAACGCAGCCGAATTGTTTACTCGCTTCACCTTAGTGGTCACATAGTAAACCAAGCTCGATATAGAGTCTACGTCACAGGATTTGCACACTTTGTTTGGGTGCTTAGTGAAGTGCAAGTATTCCTTTCTTTAGTGGCATGATGGATTTAAGACATATCGTTCACATCGTAAATCAGCCAGACTTTAATAAGTTTCACGTTTTATAGAGACAACTCACTTCTCAGGGACACACATGCACGCACCATACACTCACACACTTGCATGGACACACACACACACGCACACACACACACACACACACACACACACACACACACACACACAGCAAGGCAAACAATGAAAGAGAAAGGCAGTGTCTTTGCAGATTAAATTGGCTCTGCCCAGCTTCAAGAGTAATATGTATACACACACACACACACACACACACACACACACACACACACACACACACACACACACACACACACACACACACACACACACACACACACAATGAAGAGTGCGAATTGGCTCTGTCTAGCCTCTAGAGTGGTCTAACTGTCAACCTGTCAAGCACCTCCTCGCCTATACACACACTTACACACACTAACACACACACACACACACACCCACAGCGCGTACCTAATGAGAAAGTCCAGAGTGAGTGCCTTTTAACGACTTTGTCAAACACTGGTCAGCTCTGCCTCTGCGTCTCACACACTTTCACATGCTGCGTCTCAAACGCTACCGTGCGTTTCGGTTGTCTGCGTGACATGACAAAGTTCTCAATTTTTTTTTTTTGCATGAATTTACCTGTCGCTCTGTACTGTTTTGTGTTACTTTTGCTCAACTAACTGCAGTTCGGGAGTTGTGTGTGTGTGTCTTTGCAGATTAAAAAATCAGTTGAGAGCAACAATGCAAAAGCACGTGGGAGCATGCATCATAGGCAACACAAACGCATGCACGCGCACATACACACACACACACACACACGCACACACAAGGATACTAGCCTTTATTTCCCACCTCTGGTTTAGGTTCATGTCAACGATGAGGCTGATACTAATGTTTCATGTAAACAAACCCCCCCCCCCCCCACCACCCACCCACCCACCTTCTCCTCCCCCTGCCCCCCCCCCCCCGCCCCCCAGCAGGCGACGGGATGGAGAACAAGGCCATGTACCTGAGCACGTACGAGGAGCGGGAGAGCGGCTCCATCTACGAGGACAGCTACGAGGGACAGAACCTCTCCAAACTACACCTGTGTGAGGATGATGGTGAGGAGGAGGAGGGGGAGGAGGAGGAGGAAGGGAGGAGGAGGAGGAGATGGAGGAAATGGAGGAGGTGGAGGAGATGGAGGTGGGAGGGGAGGAGGAGGAGGTGTAGGAGATGGAGGAGGTGGAGGAGGAGGGAGGGGAGGAGGAGGGAGGGTGAGGATGAGGTGGAGGAGGTGGAGAGAAGGGGGCCTGTGTGATGATGATGGTGAGGAGGAGGGAGGGAAGGAGGGGAAGGAGGTGGAGGAGGAGGGGAAGGATGTGGAGGAGGAGGGGGAGGAGGAGGAGAAGGGAGGGGAGGGGGCCTGTGTGACGATGATGGTGAGGAGGAGGAGCGATGGGAGGGGTGAGGAGGAAGAGGAGGTAGGGTAGGGGGGCAGTAAACCCTTACCTCCATAGAAGTTTATTTTGTCTCTAAGTATGTTGATAAGTTGTGTTTGCCTTGATGTGGGGATCAATATTAGATGAGATTATGATCATACATTCCAAGCGGACCAGACCCATAAGCTCAGAGCCGTTGTCGGCAACACCAATTGTTTGAATAATTGTGCCACCCAAAATAATCTCAATTGTGTGTGTGTGTGTGTGTGTGTGTGTGTGTGTGTGTGTGTGTGTGTGTGTGTGTGTGTGTGTGTGTGTGTGTGTGTGTGTGTGTGTGTGTGTGTGTGTGTGTGTGTGTGTGTGTGTGTGTGTGTGTGTGTGCGTGCGTGCGTGCGCGCGCGTGCGTTTGTGCATGCGTGTGTATGTGTGCGTGCGCGTGTGTGTGTGTGAGGAGATGGAGGGATCAGACAGGTGCACGTAGAAAAACAAAAACGTCCACAGACGATTCTCCAGTTTCCCCCAGCCGGTGGCTCTCTGTCTTCGGTGGGAAAAGGCTTAGCAGGATACTGACGGACGAATCCTCTAGACAATCTGTAAGAGAGGTTGCCTCATCCAAGCAGCGCGCCACACATGTTTGTCCCGGTTCTTCGCTCAACAAAGGCCTACTAATCCAAGTAAGGCGTGCCAAAAAAGGGGAGACAATAACCTTTTTTTTTTTAAGAAGGCTTTCCGCCCCTCAAACATGACGACCGTAAAACAAGCTCCCCTCAATAAAACGCAGATGTTTACACCATCTTAAAGCCATATAACCTCCACTTAATCTGCTAGAGACTCAATTTAAAAGTTGAGGTAACGCCAGGAGAGACTTTCCTGGGGTGAACATTCATCCCTGTGGCTGAACTGTGGTGGCGAGGCTAGGGCGGGTTTGTCCCGAAGGCTCAAGACTAATGAATAAATATAAAAAATACATAAGCATGTATCATCGCGACTTCCCTCGAGGGCATGGTGAGGGAACTGATCCGATATGTTGAAGATATTCTGTGGATAATAATGTAGCAATGGATGGCAGCGTCTGCAAATGTCCTGATGATCAATCTAACCCGACACTTTAATTTGAATTCCTCCTCTTTCTCCCCTGTAACTAGTTGTCGCTCCAACAGCCTGTGATTCTCTTTCGGCAGAAATAAAACCACATAAAACCCGTCAGTTCGGTTTGTCGGTTGAGAGTTTGGGTACTTTGGAGTTGAGTTTGTTTGCTCGTGTTTACCATTGAGAAACACTTCCAAGTCTCTCGTAATGGGCGCGCCACCATACACCGACGCAGTCAAATGTGTTTGTGTCTGCGATGAGTGTCCCTCGCTCGATATCGGGTGTGTGTACGATGCAGTGCCAGAAATCCCTCCTCACACTTGTTTGGTGTATAAACAGTTTAGAACTAATTGGGGTCTCAATGACGTGCTCATTTTGTCAAGTACAATTTCCCTCCCCCAAAAGTCATCAACACATTATAGACGTGCATGCACAACAGAACCGTGGGATAGCATCACACACATTCAACTTCCCAGGATCTGTGTAACTCACTGATAATTATCATGTTATTATATAGTATCTATTGGTGTCTATCCTGTTCCCTATGCTGTAAGGTATGCTATGCACTGACTGGCCCTCCCTATCTGGAACCACTTGTTTCTTGGAAGGCTGGCACATAAACAGGCGTTTTCTAGTTGCCCATTTTGATGTACACTATTTTCCCTATATTATGGTTCCAAAAAGGAATTTTAGTCTGTCATTATTCTCACATTATACTTTTAGGTTGATTGGTCGAGTTAACTCAGTCACCATGTTCCATGCACATTGGCTACACTAAACGGCCTGTTCTTTGGCGCCGGTTTAAATGTGACTTCATCGTTGTTCACCAACATTATTTCATTCTTTATATTTTTGATTATGTTTTTGGAAACGGGCTGTGAACTGAGAAATAAGAATTGTTTAGTACACGCACACAGTACACCTTATGCATCTCATGTCTTTAATAGTTTGCTCCGAGGCCTGGTATGTCCTTACTCCATACATTCCATCTGCCTGACACACATGTGCTTCACATGCACACGCACGCACGCACGCACACACACACACACACACACACACACACACACACACACACACACACACACACACACACACACACACACACACACACACACACACACACACACACACTTCGGAGCCAGCTGTGTTTGTCTTAGACTGGAAGAGAGTGTGTTCTGTAGGATGGGGTAGATCGACAGGGCGAGAGGAGAGAGAGAGGATCAGTTGCGTTCGGGTGTGGTTGTGGGTGTGGGTCGCGTGTGTGTGTTTGCAAGAGAGAGCCAAAGTGTCTGCATTTCTGACCTTATGCAGGTTCACATGTATGCAAATGTGTGTGTGTTATGTCTGATTTGTCTGGGTGTTGACTTTTTCTGTGAGTTAGAATCCACAAACCGTAATCCCTAATGTTAGTTTACGCACACACTCATAATCACACACCCTACCAGCAGTGTCAACCACGCAATGCCAGCTATACTGGCCAGCTCATTGGGAGCAGCAAGTGGTTGGGGGTTGGTTGTTTTGCTCAAAGGCACTCAAGGCAGAGGCCGGGATTGGAACAACAAACAGCATAAAAACAAGGCCAGACGCTCCAATAAAATGTCTTCATAGCCCTCCTATGAGTTTAATGCCAAGCACCGCCAGGTGGCCACCGACCTCCCCCCCCTCCACACACACACACACACACACACACAAACACCGTCACACCTGATGTCACAGCTCCATCATCTATGAGGCCTTGAAGACCCAGAGAGCGAGGTTAAGTGGTAGCTGAAGTTGTAGATCTTGCTCTTCTGCATACGTGTGGGTGTGTTTATACTGTGTGTGTGTGTGTGTGTGTGTGTGTGTGTGTGTGTGTGTGTGTGTGTGTGTGTGTGTGTGTGTGTGTGTGTGTGTGTGTGTGTGTGTGTGTGTGTGTGTGTGTGTGTGCGCGTGTGTGCATGTGCGTGTGTGTGTGTGTGTGTGCACGCGAGCGTGCGTGTGTGCTTTAGAGTGTAATGACGAATGACAACGTGAAAAGTGTTTTCCCCCTCCTGAGACAACTCATCACATTAAACCTCCCAAAAGGCACGTAAAATCTGCTCTCCTCTGTCCCAAAGAACACATAACTCACTTTAGTCATTCCAGAAAAACTATTTGTCTGGCTAGCATTCTCTCGCGCCGCGGTCAAGGAGCCCTGCGGCGTTATCAACCTCACAAAAGTACTGCTATCTTATAAATTCTGTTTTGATATGGGGGGATTCAAGAGACTGACTCTGCATATTTACCTTCATCCAAAGCGCCTTGGAGTGAAATCCGATACAGGTCATTGAAGAGCAGGTAGGGGGTAAGGCTGGGAATCGTGCACCAGGATGTCTACGGGTCAGTGGTGGACATTGAGGATCCGACCCAATGCCTTTGGGCTGGGAGCCCAAATCCCTAACCACAAGACTATCCTGCTCCCTCTTTATAGTGTTGGTGAACCCCCTGTTTCAGCTCGTGTTCCAAAACTATGGGATTTCTTTCCAAGCACCTCAGAGAAGGCCCTTCGAACGACCCGAAGAGAACACAAGGTTCAGGGCAGAGTAAAATGTTCAACATACTGAGAAAGACAAAAGGCAAAAACAAGCATTTTACACCTGTTTTCTCTTAACAACTTGACTCCTATTTGAGTAACAGGGACAAAACGTCATTGATTACTATGTTGAACTTGAACTGAAGACCAAATGTTTCTGGGTTCTGGGTTCACCAAAACACTTATTTACACGTATTTATTGTCGTTGTGTCACTGCTGTCCACCGCAGGCTCTGCAAGGCGGCGCAGGAAGCAGGAGCAGTGCTGCGGTCATCTCAACTCCCTCTCCGCCATCAAGTACGCCATCGTGTCCCTCTACATCCTGGTGCTGCTCACCATCTTCGGCCTCTGTCTGGCAGGTAGGATGCCGTGCGTGTGTGTGTGTGTGTGTGTGTGTGTGTGTGTTTATGTGTGTGTGAGGCTGCCTGTGGGTGTGTGACATGCCAAAAAAGCCTGTGATTGATGACAGTGGTGGATTGCGTGTGGGGCAGTCGGCTAAACTAGCCAATGTTCCCTTGAGCCCACCGGCCGACTGACAGCATTTCCCCTAGATCATAATAAACTCTCACACACATATACACACACACACACACCTACACGTCCAGGAAGTCCCCTTGAAGGTTTTTTGTAAAATTATACACACTTATATTTAAATGGCGCTTTGTGACTGCAGTTTTATGTGGTTGTGGTTGTGGTCAAAGGCATTTTACGAACACGTTATTAAGTTGGAAAGCTACGGCCAGCTTAAGTGATTGTTTTGCTGCCTCAAGCAATACTTTTTTAAGGACCTATACTCTTATGAGTTTGATCCATGAAAGGTTGGTTGGCTATGGCAATAAGCTCCATATGGTATGCCCCTGGTAATATTCAAAGCACATTAGAGTTGTATTTCTGCAGGCCTAGATGTCATTCATTCAAAGTCCATTAAGTTGCACCCCAAAAAAAAGAAATACATTTTAAAGAAACTTTGATTGTGGACCCATACCCAGAGGGCCACATATGCCTTACTGTAATTGTTTGGATTCTAGCATTCCTCTCTCTCCTTGTTTTGCAACTACATTAAACAAACAACCCACCCACAAACCCAAACACTAATAATCAACCCTCATGAAACGGAGAATGTTGGCGAAAGTGAGCTTATACTTTACAATGCTCTGTGCAACATCCATATCTATACATGCCTTTTCATTCATCATTTGTTCCCATTTTAATGTAAAGCGTAAAGCCTTTGGGACATCATTGCTGAGGCATGATACCTGCACAGGGAGGCTGCCAGGCCCCTAATGGCTTATGCAATGGATGATGTGTGAAACTTAAGTGGGTCCGGCCCGTCTCTCTGTGTGTGTGTGTGTGTGTGTGTGTGTGTGTGTGTGTGTGTGTGTGTGTGTGTGTGTGTGTGTGTGTGTGTGTGTGTGTGTGTGTGTGTGTGTGTGTGTGTGTGTGTGTGTGTGTGTGTGTGAGAACAAAGTGAGACAGAGAGAGGTAGGATTACGTTGATGACAGCGTACACAGAATGAGGCATGACGTTGGTTTGGGCCCGTCTGTGCACTCACTGCAGCGTTCCCACACAGCTCTCTGTGGCCGCAGGAGGAATGAGGGGCCCCATTATGGCCCCTGACAACAGGTTGGCCCCTCCCTCACTGGGTTGGTGGACTGTAGTGGATTCACACTGGGTATGGGGGGTATGGGGGTCCATTTCCCTGAAATTTTACTTAAGTGACTCAAGCAAGATGCCCCTTGAGCAGAGTCAGCGAGTTTGAGGTCATTGTTTTATATTTGTTCATAGAGTTCAGTGACTGAAATGTAGTTTTGTTTGGAGTTTGGAAACTGAACTTTTGCTGTGATGGAAATAGGAGCTATATCAGTTGGTCTACGGGCCTTCGCCGCCATCCTACTTTTTTATGTACAGAAAACGTACAAACATTTTAAATAGTAATGGAAATTAGAGACTAAATGGGCTAAGCCATAATGAACAAATGCCATTAATGGTTAGTTATTATTGTTGATCAAATAAGCAAGCAGCTGTCTCTAAAACAAAGCTAACCATTAAGGTTTCTGTGTTGGGATTTCCTGTGACCACATTGCACTCTTGGACCATGACAGCTCCAATGTCCTCGTCAGTGGATCTTTCACTCTCTCTTTCTGCGGCAGATGTGAAAAAAATATAGATCTGGACCAGAACTGTAAAAACAAACTTGTTGAAGACACGTTTCCAAGAAATATAATTAGAAACAAATGTTGACTTGTGTGAGGGAGGTCTTTTTGTCACAGTTGTGGTTGTGTTAAGGGTGAGAGTGCTACATGGAAACTCCCATTAAGATCTGTGCGTTATGGAAATGGGCTCAAGCTGTATTATTTAATGTGACAGAGCTTTGTGACCCGATGGCATCATAAACTCCAACCTCTTCAGTACTGGACTCAGCTGCCATTTCTTTTTTTTCCGAGTAGATTTTGAAAAGCCCCTGGCAAGTTGCCACACAAAGCCTAGTGGCCATTACAACCGGGCAACAGCTTGTGTGAGTATGTGGTGTGTGTGTGTGTGTGTGTGTGTGTGTGTGTGTGTGTGTTGTGTGTGTGTGTGTGTGTGTGTGTGTGTGTGTGTTAATGTGTTTGTGTACATGTTTGTAATAATGATACACACACACAGAAATTGAAGGAGGTTGTGTATTGACAGAGTTAAAAAGAGAGGAAGAGAGAGAGAGAGAGAGAGAGAGAGAGGAGAGAGAGAGAGAGAGAGAGAGAGAGAGAGAGAGAGAGAGAGAGAGAGAGAGAGAGAGAGAGAGAGAGAGAGAGAGAGAGAGAGAGAGAGAGAGAGAGAGAGAGAGAGAGAGAGAGAGAGAGAGAGAGAGAGAGAAGGAGAGAGAAGAAACAGCTGGAAAGGGGTTTGGATCCCTCTTTTCTGTGACCCTTTGTGTCCCTGGTCACAAACTTCTGGCGATACATGTTGCTGCAGGACGCTATCTGGGAATCCAGCACAATTGAATGGCTAATCACTACATTACTACACATATGACTAGCATAAATGCTAATGCATATAGCTATAGGCTGTTAACCTATAGCTATATAACCTTAATAATAAGAGGCAGCAGAGAGAGAGGTCATGTTTCTCCGCTAGGCAGTGGCAAAAACTACTTAATTCATCATTGAGGTCTAGTTTATTTTATTTTATTTCATGATCATAATACTTAAGAATATATAGTTTGTTTCCGTCAACCTCCATTGCTCGATTCAACAATACATTTTGGCACTTTGACTACCGGATCAGACCGCAGCGAAAGATCAACAAGTTCACTCAACGCCAAATGCTAAGCTTCCCAAAGCTAAAGTCAGCCGTATTAGCCAATCGCTGAAGTTTACCATGCCGCTGAAGAACCGGTTCCTGCCACTCCAAGAGTCCACGAACGCGCCTGTCACCCATGCACCCCTAAGCCCCGAGATGCGTCCAGACGGATGGTGTGGACAGAGACCGACCATGACCCTGTCACCAGAGAGGCCAGCTGCGCATGCATCTGCCACCCGTGCACCCCTGAGCCCCAGGATGCGTCCGGACGGACGGTGGGGACAGAGACGGAACAAGAACCAGTCGCCACGGAGTCGAGCTGTGCATGCGTCTGCGACCGCCACTTCAAGCCAACAAGGGCCCATCTCACAGAAAGCATATGAACCAGACACTCTGATAGTAGGAGACTCAACCATAAAGGATATAACCGGTAAGAAGATCAAAACATGCTACTTCCCAGATGTGACGGTTAGTGATGTCAACCAGAAACTAACCGGAACAGTCAGAACTTCTGAAGAGGGATTTCACTAAACTATTGGACATACTGAACAAATTACACATTAGGTCGGTGAAACCCATACCAACAGTTGACAGGGAATAAACAGATTCAGTCGTCTACTTGCACTGAATTACATGGCTTTCAAGAGTCTGCAATGAAAGAGGAAGGGGCTTATTGACAATTTCAACTTGTTCTGGGGGCGTATATATCTTTTCAGAGCAGATGGTTCTACACCCAAACAGGTTAGGCTCAAAACTGTTAAGGGACAATCTCTTCTCACTCTCCCACAAATCTACCCTGTCATGCCATGAGAAGAAGCGAGACTACAGCCTACCCCACACATCTACTGTCCCACTATCTGACACACAGATAGCAGACAGACCACAGACCTTGAAGAGAGACAACAGCCTGCCCGACACCATCGACACCATGCCTCCCCCCTTTGCTGATGCTGGCTTGGTGAGGAACGGCCACCCCCCTCCTCTGCACTCCCCCATCGACGATGACCTCCAGCTCTCCTCCATCGATGATGACCTCCAGCCCTCCCCCATTGATGATGCCCACCAGCCTCATCTCTCCCATAGCCACAACGACAACTCCAGTTCCACTGTCTCCTCTCTTTATGATTTTCCAGATGAATTTAAGAAACTGAGAAATGTTGGCATCAAACTTGCATCTGCGTCAATGATACCATCCCCACGTCATGACCACAGTCTGATAACACCCAAGCGGAGGGCGGTTTATTCCTGAGACAAAAAAGGGTTCAGCCGTAGACACAGCACAAAGGAACTTTCGCATAATCTGTTGAACCCAAGGTTGCCTACATCGAAACATGCCAACTTTTGCATTCCTGCTGTAATCACTAAGAGAGTAAACAAAGGGAAAGTTAGACGCACTGCTAACCTCTCAAATCTCATACCTATTCCCTCCAAACCAAAATCAACCTTAAAGCCTATCAATAACACCATCAGGATGGGTCTACTTAATGTTAGGTCTCTTAATAACAAATCTTTTTTAGTTAATGATTTTATTACCACTTCTCAACTGGATTTTATGTTTTTAACTGAAACATGGCTAGAACAAAATAACGTTCTGATAGAGACAGCTCCTCCAAACTATAACTTTTTTGATGTATGTAGATCTGGAAAAAGAGGTGGAGGGGTTGCTGCTATATTTAAAAATGTATTTCAGGGGAAACAGATGCTATTTGGTGATTCTTCCATCATTCGAATACCTTTGTGCTGTATTGAAATGTTCCCCCAGAGTTCTCCTATTAATTATTTACAGGCCACCCACATACGCTGCAAATTTCTTCGATGACTTTACAGAATTATTGTCTAGCATCTCCACAGACTTTGACTGTCTAGTTATAACTGGTGACTTCAATTTTCACACTGATGATTTTAATGATAAGTGTGCAAAAAAACTTTTTACCATTTTGGACACATTTGAAATGTCTCAACATGTGAAAGAGGCTACTCATTGTAAGGGGAACACTCTATACCTGGTTATCACAAAGGTGACTGATCCTTCACTGTCAGACCATTTCTGTGTTTTCTTTAATATATCTTTTATTCCCGACATACAGACAAAATCAAATACTGTAAAAAAAAAAAATGGTATATCAATGAACATTCTAATGTACTTTTTAGGCCATCTCCTTGCTACCACCTCTCAACCCATGTTCTGCTGATGATCTTTTAGAAAACTTTAATTAATTTGAAAATTTTGAAAGTCATAGATGTCATTGCACCTTATAAGGTTAAAACGATTTCTGGAAAGCAAAAGGCACCTTGGAGAAAAGCTGCTTTTGTAACAGCCCAGAAAAAAAGAATGCAGGAAGGCTGAACGCATATGGCGTAAAACAAAACTTCATATTCACCATGACATCTATAAAGAGAGCCTCCGTGCCTACAATTTAGACTTAAAAAGTGCTAGAGAAACATTTTTCTCCAATATCATTAAAACCAATACTAATAATGCCAAAACCCTATTTGCAACTGTTGACAGACTGACCAAGCCCCCAACACAAATTCCACCTGACCTTCATTCCACGCAGAAATGCAATGAGTTTGCAGCATTTTATACTGATAAAATTGAAGGCATCAGACACGCCATCAATGTCTCCACTTTAAACAAAAATGTTGGACTACCACCCTATTCAGGCAAAAGTAACGTGGCAATGACATGCTTTAATGTCATAGACTCTAAAACTCTTGTGGAAACTGTGACACAACTGAAGCCATCCACCTGTTGCCTTGATACTTTACCTACGACATCCGTCTTAACACAGACTCTGGCAAAATCTCAATACTAATGCTACTAGACCTCAGTGCTGCATTCGACACTGTAGACCATACAATACTTTTGGACAGATTAGAAAACTGGGTGGGGCTTTCAGGCACAGTCTTAAATTGGTTTAGGTCCTACCTACAAAATAGGAACTACTTTGTTTCCATTGGCAACTTTGTTTCAGAATCAACAAACGTGACATGTGGAGTCCCACAAGGTTCGATCTTAGGACCCTCTCTATTCAACATCTACATGCTCCCACTAGGGCAAATCATGCAAAATAACAATATTGACCATCACTGCTATGCTGATGACACGCAAATCGATGTATCGCTATCACCAAATGACTATCAGCCAATAGATCTGTTGTGCCAGTGCATTGAGCAAGTCAAAGACTGGATGTGCCGAAATTTCCTTCAACTAAATGAGGACAAAACCGAGATAATTGTATTTGGTGCTAAAACAGAAAGGCTTAAAGTTACCCAACACCTTCACTCTCTGTCCCTGAAAACCTCAATCAAAGCCAGAAATCTAGGGGTTATCATGGATTCAGATTTACATTTCGACAGTCACATCAAATCAGTTACAAAATCTGCATATTATCACCTTAAAAACGTAGCAAGACTTAGAGGGCTCATGTCTACCGAAGACTTACAAAAACTTGTACATGCCTTTATCACTAGCAAGCTTGATTACGGCAATGGTCTCCTTACAGGTCTCCCAAAAGAAACTCTAAGGCAACTACAGCTTGTTCAGAATGCTGCTGCTAGAGTTCTAACAAAGACCAAAAAATTTGAACATATTACACCAATTCTTAAATCGTTACCTTGGCTCCCTGTATGTCAGAGAATTGATTTTAAAATCATGTTGCTAACCTATAAATCCCTACATGGTCTAGGGCCAAAATATTTAACTGATATGCTTCCACTCCATAAGCGTTCTAGGCCACTAAGATCCTCTGAGACCAATCTGTTAATTATCCCCAGAGTCAACACGAAACATGGGGAAGCAGGATTTAGTTACTATGCAACAAATAGCTGGAATAAACTCCCTGAGGATTTAAGACTTGCCCCAACTCTGACAGCTTTTAAAACAAGACTGAAGACTTTTATGTTTGCTTTAGCTTTCTGCTAAATCTTAAATCTACAATGCTTCTATTTTTTTATTTTATTAGTAACTTTGCCTTTATTTTCTCACTTTTTTTTTTCGCATTTTTTTAACTTTGCCTTTCTAAAATGTTTTTTTTTTTTTTACTTTGCCTTTATTTTCTATCTGTTTTACTTTTTACGTATCTATTATTTTCTTTTATTGTATGACAATGTTTATATGTGAAGGAGTCTGTCTTGTGTATGAAAAGTGCTATATAAATAAAGTTGCCTTGCCTTAACAGTTTTCCTACTCATCACGTCATTGCAGCTTGGAGAAAGAAACATTATGTGACATCACTGTTATGTTTTTGTGTTTATTTTAACATCGTACTGTCATAGCCGATCCATTTATAGCCGACAATTGCATTATTTTCTGTTTTGCTCTCCAAATCATCTTTGCAGCTACCAACATAATGGTTAAAGATAGTTGTAGATACTTATGATGCATTTAGATAGAGAAACATGTGAAGGGGATCTTGCAGTGCAGACCTATGTCAGTCCAAGCATCCAAAATATACGTGTGTTTTGGATGATTCATCGTGTAATGAATCATAGAAGAAATTGCTGACGGCTTTATATACGCTGAATTGCAACCACATCCTTGGCTCCAGGCGCCATTCCACATTTGCGGGCGGCACAGCTGTGATAGGAAGCAAGCCAGTTCTGTGTCGGTGTAGCCTGTGTAGCTGCGCAGTAGCCTAGCATAACAAAAAAAGAGAGGGGCAATGCTGAGCGATTAGTATTTTTGATCAACATTGTTCTTCATTTTTTTTTTTCAATGAATCAAAATTGGGCATAGAATATAACAATATAAATCCAAATATTACATAAATATCAGTTTTTATTGTGAAATAAAATAAAAAGTAAGGTCCATTTTATGACTGAGGGAAACATCAGGGAAACACGGGGGGGGGGGACTTGTACAATTTGAAAGGTCACAGGTTAAACCACCAGAGAGATCTGCTGTTAGTCTCTTGCCTTCACCGACACAAGATCACAGGAAGGAGTTTCTGTGAGGATTGCATTAGTTAAGAAGTTTGTTAAGAAGGATTTGTTAGAGTAATGTCTTGTCATCTACACAACACATGTTTGGCTGTAACTTTAACTTTAATTTTGGAGGAATGGGAAAACAAATAGAGCTTTGCAACAAATATGTTCACACTAATTCACCTGGAACAAATTCAATAAAACAAACTTGGGGTTCAGATAAGCCACAGCTGAGTCTGATCTGTAAAATAAATCCCCAAGGTGAATCACTTGTTTTCGTTTCTGCCGTCTATGAAATATGCTATAACTTATTGTGCAAGCATTGACTCCCAGATGATAAAGAGCAGTTCACCATCTAAATGGAATCACATGGAGACCATACATGGAGATAAATACATGGCAGTTGAAGCTTAGATCACAAACTCTTGTTAAACTCTGTGTGTGTGTGTGTGTGTGTGTGTGTGTGTGTGCGTGTGTACATGCATACACACAACACAAGTTGTATATGGTTCCTTATCCGCTTATTGCATGTGTTTGAGCCCTCGTATGTTGACCAGACATCATTGACATGTTGACTCATCACCTGTGTGTGTGTGTGTGTGTGTGTGTGTGTGTGTGTGTGTGTGTGTGTGTGTGTGTGTGTGTGTGTGTGTGTGTGTGTGTGTGTGTGTGTGTGTGTGTGTGTGTGTGTGTGTGTAAAGAGGGGATGGGGATGGGGGTGGTCCTGTCGAGAAGGAAAAACAGCCTTCTTAAAGAAAAGGTCACAGCTCAGAGCTGAGACAGCCAAAGCTGTTTCAAGAAGAGTTAGCAGAGAGAGAGAGAGAGAGAGAGAGAGAGAGAGAGAGAGAGAGACCCCTCTACTACTACTACTACTACTACTATTAACTTCTAGTACTACTACTACATCTAACTATGGGAGAACACAAAAATGGTGATGATACAATCATGTCTGTCATCTAAAAACTAATCAGAAGAACCAATATCTAATTTCAATCTTTATATTTTCATCACCATCACATCATCAGCTTTGCTGTGGCGTTATTCAAAGCTGTATCACTCATTCACCGCCACCATCATCATCATCATCATCACCATCATCATCCTCTCACTCCTTTTCTTATTCCTTCCACACATTTCAAGTCATTTCGTCGCTTTTTATTCGTGGTTTTGTTGGTTTCGCTGTCCGGTTATTTGTTTGCAGTTTGTAGAGTTGTAGCTACCGGACATCCTTCTCACTCAAGCCAGCAGTGCTGATGTTTGATGTCTTCTGAACTTCTGGTGTTTGGTGTTTGGAGGTCGGCTTGTGTAGCCCGTACTGCAAGTGAGAAGAACCTCAGTTGAACATGGTACTACCCAAACGTTGGCTGGGATAAATACAATTATGAAGCATTAATTTTAATGCTCTTGCAAACACACGTTCACACACAGGCCCATGGCCATTCACAACACATGATTTAATGACCAAGTGCATTGCTACTATCCATTATAATGCAGATTTACTGCATCTTTTCGTCTGTGTTTAGTGCGTTCAATGAGTTTCTGTTTGATCCTAGTAAATGTATCTGTTATCTGCTAAGAGGGCTTGTTGTCAAGTTTTATCTCTGCAATTGGTTCCAACTTTTACTCAGAGTCTTATGTATCCCTAAATGTGGGTCAGATGTCGGGTTTTGTGAGGCGAACATGTTGTTGTCCACATCTTGGTTGGGTTAGGTTCACATTGAAGAAGGGTAAGGGTGGGAGTTGGAAATCGATCCCGGATCCACCCTGGTGTAACAGGATCCAAGATTTGTTAGTAAGTAAGTATGCAAGTACAATTATTTATAAAGCACATTTATAACAGTTCGCACTGACCAAAGTGCTGTACATAGTGCATTCAGTAGATAAAAATGAAGGTAAAAAATAACAATATTACATAAAAAATAAAAAAGACATAAAACCCAGACATCCACATATAAACAGAGATAGTAGTGCAGAGGTAAGATAGTTAATGGGGAGAAAAGGCCAGGGTGTACAGGTGGGTTTTGAGCCTTGATTTAAAGGCAGGAATGGAGGGGGCATCACGTATGTGAGGTGGCAGTTGGTTCTTGATTGGTGTTGCACGATCCCTGCCTTGTGCATCATCTTTTGTTTTTCATTTGTATCCTCTAGACGATGTTATGCATGTTTTAGGTTTGTTGGTATCGTATAATGAGCTTTAGTTAATGAGGCTTTTATCTTCTTTCGGGGTCGCGAGTGTCTCTCGCCAGCAACCTGGACCTCATTCTCAGGCCATCTGGTTCCAAGGTGGTCCCTGAATGAAAGAGTTTGAAAAGATTACTTCAACGCTCAAGTTGAATTCTGTGTTACGGTAAGAAATCACTCTGGAATTACTGGTTGGAGGTGTGGTTTCCCTGACCGCCTGTCTGTAAACTGGAAACAGACGCCGCCTGTCAGCTAAAGGAATGAGACTAGTTCCTCTGAACTTGAAGTGGCGACGTTCTGTACGGTGTTAGTGAAAGAGTCCCACAGGTTACTTCCAGATTTATGCCTTTTAGGATTTCTAAAGACCTCTATTAAATCTTGTAAATGTAACGTTGTGCTTCTTCTTAATAATGAACTTACACAGGACTATAAAACAAAATACTATAAAACAAAGGCTAGCGGTGATAGCCTTTGTTTTATAGTCCTATGTAAGTTTTCATGACCTCTAATGTTAATTAGATGACCAAATGACCAAATTCAATCTTCCTTCCACATTTCCTCAGTGGTTAACCTCTAAAAGTGTCTAATGTCCTTGTTAACTGCATTTGTGTTGCAGTCAACATGGGCCAACAACCGTATTATCTATTTATGCTAATGTTGTAAATACAGTGTGTATAACAGGGTGTTTTCTTTCTAATTGATTTTGGCCTTTTGCGTGGAGAAACGCCAATAGCAACCATCATTAGTTTTATTTCCTAGCTGATTGTCGAGGTGTCCCTGAGCAACCTAATACTAACTGCTCCCTCTTGGCTCTTTCCTAGCATGGTTTACTCTGCCGTAAATGTGTGTATATGTATATGTGTGTGTAATACTTGTATGGTTGACTCCTCCGTATATTTATGTGAGTTTTGTAAGTTTCTTTGGGTAAAAGCGTCTGCTAAATGCCCTAAATGTAAATGTAATACCATAGGTGAGTCAATTCCTCCAGTCATATATCCAGCAACATGTTTGCGATTTGTTCATATTTTTGTTTCCTTCGGACTGTAAACCGTTGGAAAATATTATGGTGTCATAGGTTTTCTACAAATCTTTTCATATCCACATGAGCTTTTAAGAGTTGATTTATTTCTTTTTTTCCCCCCGTTGTATAAATTGATCGTGAACAGCTATGTAAAAATGTCCCTGTGAATCGCCACGGAACAAACTGAGGTCTGTGTGGCTCCGTGCCTCAGCTTATGTTTACTGTGACTGCATACACTATATTCATTTCCATGGGTTTTTCTTAGAAATATCCCCCACAACATTACAGTTCCCATTTTAAGGCTCATCTAGTAAATTGAGCAAGAAGTTTTTTAGTTCAGAAAATAGAACAAACCAACACTTCACCACTTTTAAACCTGTCCCCTTACCTGACCTCCAGGGTCTAGTCTACAGTCTAGTCGATGATGTCATATTACGTGCCACATTGTTTTATCTGGTGTTTTACAGGGTGTTGTTTCCACTATATTTTCTTTAATAGGTTTGAAAACTACCATAATGACGCTAATAGAAGAGCAGGATGAAAGGCAAGGGTAGAAGGAAATCTTTAATGTCATTGACACCAATGAAAGTCAACTCCTCTCTCTCTCTGTCTGTCTCTCTCTCTCTCTGTCTCTCTCTCTCTCTCTATCTCTCTCTCTCTCTCTCAATCAGTTGTATCATTTTACGACTCTCTCTTTTACAACATGCTAACTGAAATCGTTGCACCATACGTGTCTCACTTCAGTATAAACACTGTAAAGGGAATACTTGAAACCACGAGCCCACAACACCCCTATGAAAACACTAACACAGTGTATATTTTTATGTGCGTATCGTGAGGTCTACTTTTGGAGTGTTTACATTTGACAGCCATGGGAAGTCTCCTATGGGCCCCCCCGTCAAAGGGCCAAAGAGAAGCCCTTCCTCAAACACGTGTCACCACGGCAACCGGTCAGATAATGCCCTTGAACCTCTAGCATGGCCACGCACACACACACACACACACACACACACACACACACACACACACACACACACACACACACACACACACACACACACACACACACCCATGCATCCTTCTAGGCCTCTCTAGAGAAGGCCTCCTCAAAGTTTGGCATCACGCCTGTTGGGGGGTTGTTGTAGTCGAGTCAAAACGGGAGTACACTGAACACTGATCAGACCTGACTTTGTTTTGTGATAGATTGAGATCTAGTGTCAAGGTTCAAATGACAACATAGGTCACAGAAGGAGCCCCACACTAATGCCCTTATGAGGAGCCTAGCAGGATACTCTTGTTTTCTAGAGTGCATGCTATATGCTGGCTGGAAAGGCAAGCTGAGCACAGCCAACTTAGGTAGGATATAGACAAACGGTATCTGTTGTGACAGAGGCATAGGCATATGTTGACAATCATACATTTGAAAATACGTCTGCGTGTGTTGCCTGATCGATTCCCTGCTTTTTTCTGAAAGGTACACATCGATGTGTCCACCTGTTCGCATTATATGGTGTATTTGGATCGATTTTCTGTCCGTTCAGTCGAATTTATATTTGTTTTATTATTTGTATAAACCTATTCGCGTTATTTGTATAAACCTATTGAGCTTCATAAAACATGCGCGGCCGCCTGAGATGAATGAACATGAAATGGCTGGGTTCAATCCGTGAGGCTATTTTGGGACAGAGCGAACGCATGGCCAGGCCCAGCTGCACTCGCCGAAGCAGCTCTCTCCTGCGGTGTGTGTTTGACAACTGTTGCGCCACAGAGGTTGTCCTAAGGCTGCCCTGCAAGCAGAATTATCAAGGGAGGAAGTTGTTGTTGTTGTCCGGCCACAGTAGATTTTTTTCATTGAGGTGAGCCAGTATGTGTTTACGCATTTTCCCACATGCACACACACCCACCCCTGTTAAACACATTGACTCGTCATTAGATGTTTATTTGTCATCTTCCTATCGTCCGAGCGTCTTAAGTCTCTGACTGTTGTGCGTTAATGCGTTTTGTTCTGTTTCGTCGTGCTGTGTTGCCTCCACGTGAACTCGCGTCTCACCGACGTAGGCCCCGAGCTCCACCCCACCGCTGATCCACCGGGGGCGGGGGGGGGAGGCAGTGTGCGGAGCTGGAGTGAGAGGCATACCCCTGCCATGTTGTCTTTACCGAGCTGCAGCGTCGTTGGGGTAACTCTGGACCAAAGGGTCAGACGAGGCCCCGGGCTTCAGGGACCAGTTTGAAGTGAAACAACAGCTTTATTTGTCTTGGTTTTCCATTCTTTGGTTTTAATAATGTGGATGTTTATGGAGCTTGTAAACAAAAGGTATCGTATGACGTTGCTTCCCCTGAGGGAATCGTGAGTCGTCAGAGGCCTTTTAAAGTTAGAAGCGGTCCGCTCGTTAGGTAAGTATAGAGCGTTCGCTGGTTAGAAATGGGGTCGCATGCGGTCTGCATTATTAAGTATTGACCATTGAGTTAATAAGCAAGACATTGAAATTATTTCCGGGGGCCAGCATCATAACCAGTTTAGACTTTTGAAAATAGTGAATAGGTATATTTATTTTAGTTGTATTTTCTAGCTGCTACTATACCTCTACATCATTCTATTCTATTCTATTCTATTCTATTCTGGCGAGTTGTATCAATTTGGTTGGAAAAGAAATGCAACACCCGTGAGAGTAAGTGGCCTCCTTCATTTAAATTCCCAAATACTTACCCCACCGGAAGCAACCGCAGGTGGCTGAGAACAGGTGCATTTCACACTAACACAGACAGACACACACACACAGACACACACACACACCCAAACACTCACTTACACACAGACATACACAAAAACACACTTCAATAGCCTCTCGCAGCAAGAGCTCCACTCTGATCCCAGACAGCAGACAATGTCCTGGGTGAGAAAAAAATTCCACCCCCCAACACACACACACACACACACAAATACTCTCTCCTCCTGGATGTCCATGCCAGCCGACTGAAGTGAGTGTACAGCTGTCTATCCGCCAGGTCACAGCCCACTACCCAGATGTTGCGGTGCGTGTTGGCTTTTCGTTTCGTACCATGTTCCAAAGGTCTTGTTCCAGAAAAAACAAAAACAAAGCAAAGAAAATATATGTGTGCTTCCATTGAATGACGTTTTGGTTTAGTGAGTATTTCCCCTTGGGAGCGTGACCTTTTCACTGTACAGGTTATGTTAGGTTAGGTTATGTGCTGGAATTGTAATAACCTGATCATCTGTGATCATTTTTGTGATCGTCACAAATCGAGGGTCTAAAGTTGCACCACAGTGTTCGTTAACGTGACGAATTGGATTTCAATGCCGGAGCATATGTTTTATTCCTTTGAGCGAGACGGTTGGTTAAAGCAATCAGTGTAGGCGCAACTCAGTCTAGCACCTGCAGGGTCCGGGAGTCATGGCAACTGACGACAACAACGGCTGTAAAACAGTGGGGAAAACGTAGAGCTACAGCTGAATGGTAAATGGGGTTTTCAGACTCAGCCTCTGATGGCGAGGTACCAACTGTTCGGGTGTTTACATGCGTACGTCTAGAAGAGCATTGAGATGACGCACACTACTGCAGTATTCTTCGTGTCCTTAAAGTTATACGCAGGGCAGTAAAGCTTAAAGAAGAGAGAGGCGATGTTATGTTAATTATGTCATTTGTACGTTCACAATTGTATGAATACAGCCAAACCCATTGTGGTTGTGGCTGTTAAGATCTTTTTTATATTGTACTTGGATAAAAATGGCTGTGAACTGCGTCAGGAGATGTTGGGGTTTGGAGGATTGGGAGGGTGCACTTGGTTCATGGTGGAAGGGCCCGTGCTTCTCATGCTGACCTTGCATCGCCGACCGGTCTCCGCTGCTCGACAATGGATTCCTGTTTTCTTCTTTCTTCCTTTCCCTCCTTCCTGTCTCCTGGCACGCCATCAGAGTGAAACATAAAGTCACTTTGCCATTGCCTGGAATGAAAGGTGAATGAATTCCCCTCGCTGTTTTCTCTTCATTTCTCTCTCTCTCTCTCTCTCTCTCTCTCTCTCTCTCTCTCTCTCTCTCTCTCTCTCTCTCTCTCTCTCTCTCTCTCTCTCTCGCTCTCTCTCTCTCTCTACTATCCTTTGACAGATGTCGCGTTGGTATCTGGAATTGTGTTGTTGCAGGATAGCAAAGAACAAACCATCCAATGTCGAAGACTCTGTCATGGCTGGCACACATCCACAACAATTGACACACACACACACACACACACACACACACAAACACACATAGCGGGTAGATAGGGAAGTGTGGGAATACAGAGAAGCTCATTCTCTCACCCGGTTTTATTCCTCTGATGCAGGTCATAGCCGGGACGGGCAAGGTGAGGTTCAACTCCCCCACTAGGCTTTCAGTTGGTTTTGGTTTTTATTGTATTTCTTAGCGTAATGTCAGAGTGACGTTACTTCAGGACATGATGACCGGGGAAATATGGGACACAGACCTCGTCTTGACCCATGCCAGTTATCTAATCTTCATTGGGATTAGCTGGTAAGCACAGTAAAAGAACATCACGTTCTAAGTGTGTTTTGTTCTGTGTTCTGGGTTCGGATCTGATACAATATCCGGCGGGGAAATGATTCCGACCCGTAACCCTCCAGCGTCAACATCCTATCTGCTGCAGGCCACATGGAGACTATCTTTTTACCCGTCAAAGATACAACTGAATTTGTTCAGACTGAATAAAGGTTGGTTAAACGCAGTCCCAATCAGAGGACCAAAGTAAACAACCCAAGTGGAACCCAAAATAAGATCCCTCAAGGTGCTGCGGTGGGGTTGAATCTCAGCCATGCGCCGCAGGGGGCCAAACCTTGATGCCTAAGGGGACATATGTGTGTATCACCACACGCCACATTGTATCTGGGAACCCAGGACGACCGAGGCTGTGCGGCGTATCATTTGGTGTGGGGCCGCACCAGCACTTGGTTGAACTTTTCCCTTTGAATTGATTATAAAAGTCATATATTTTCTAACTTCAGTTTATTTATTTTTGCACTATGTTTAAGAATGCTTAAGAACACATGAGCACGTACGTATTTCAGGAATTTATTCATTTGTATTTTTAAGCACATTTTAAGCGGTCAGGAGCGTTCGTAGACTTTCATTTATATACACAAGAAACAAGGTTATTTGCTTAGTATTATTAATGTCACATGAACCAACCTTATTGTTATGGTTTGGTCATGGTTATGGTTATGGTCATTTTCTGTCAAGGTATTTATTTTCAATGATAGAAAGACGGTTTGCGTTGGCTTTGGGTTTCCATAGCAACCCGTTTCAGTGGGGGGCCATGCAGCAGCTCCTCCGCAGTACAATAGCAGGTCAGCTTCTCTACGAGTGTGAAATGTCACTGAAAGATCAAATGAGTTCAGGCAGGCACTAAGTTTGTTTGTAATGGCCCCTCGCTATCAGGTAGGAACAAAGCTCTGAGCCATTTAAGGACCCTCGAAAAACACAAAGACACACACACACACACACACACACACACATATCCTTATCTTTAACACAGACACACACACACAAGCACACGTAACTTTTCTACAAACACACACAAGCAATGAATACACACATTAAAACCTCACGTCCACACGCACTGCAAAATACACAAATGCAAAGGCATACTTACAATCCATCCACACACACACACACACACACACACACACACACACACACACAGATGCACACACACACACACACACACACACACACACACACACACACACATACACACACACACACTCACACATACACATACACACACACACACACACAGATGCACACAACCTTACAATTAATACACACATCCCATTAAGTGATTTTATTAAAAAGCTGTGAGAGAGCTGAACAGAGAGATTAGTAACCATGGGTCCCCGGGCCACAAAGCTGGGCCACAAAGCCGGGCCCTGCAGCGAACACTTGACTTGTTCCGCACTCGATGAACGCCCAACAGCAAGAATGAAGAACAGCTGCTCCATTGGGGGGGGGGCAGCTTTGCCAATTCCCTTCTTGCCAATTTGACGAAAGTCATGGGTGGAAATAAAAGACAGAAGGTGACAGCTCTCAGACGTTCTATTATATTAACACCATTGAGTTGGGTTATTCTTGTGCGTCGTCTTTTCTCGAGGTTTGTTGGTGTTTTCTTCCTGATCTATTTATAACAACATGGATTTTACTGAGATAAAATCATTGCTCACTTACCGGACCTAACATATTTGGCATTGCACATTATAATTGACTTGTCATTCTCTATAAAACAAATTCAACATGTTGTTGTTAATCGCAGGTGCAAAAACTAAACTATCAGCTGTGCATTTACCTCAACTCATTATTATGAGATGAGAAGTTATGATAATCAGATCAGAATGGAAGAAATTATACCATTAGCTCGATGTCATGTGCTTAGCAGGCATCTTTAGATCTTTAAACATCTGAAACACGAAAAAAAAAAGACTCTGTCATACCACTTCCAGTCATTTGACCGGCCGGGCAATGAGGAGATGGCGGGAAACGCACGTAGACACTTGGTTATTGAACCGCAACCAAAGAACAACACATCAAATTAAACTCTTCAACCCTCTTAACCCAACTCACTCCCAGATGAAGCAGTACAGTCATATCTCAAGCATCTCGTACTTTCTGTGCTTAAGCCGGGGGCGGTAACAAGGAACAAACGATGTTACTGTGTTGTGTATGCCAGGAGAGAGGAGAGCGTTGTCACAAACGGTGTTGGCGCGGTGGAGCGGACATTGCTTGTTTGGAATTGTTCTTTCCTGTAAGTGCCTGTTTCTAACGGTTAACGGCCCCGAGTTAACATGCTGTTAAATGGGCATGACACGCCCACGCACACACCGACACACACCGACACACACCGACACACACACACACACACAACCACACACACACACACACAGCCCATTACAAAGTTTAATACAGACCAGATGGTCTGGGCATCCCGACGCATCCTGAAAAATAGTCACACACATGCACGTGTTCACACAGGCACACACACACACACACACACACATAATTATTTCTTAATACTAGGAAACCAGACAAAACAAATAAGGGCACACATGCAGACTGACGCCCAAGGCGGATGTGACATGTTTTCAGATAATTGAGCAGTCTCTATTGACCCTGACCCCCTGGGGAAGATTCACCCCCTGCACATGTCTGCCCCCCCCACCCCCCTGTCTGCCATCAACCATTACATTGTCCAACCAAGCCTGTCTATCCATCCAGGAATGTGTGTGTGTGTGTGTGTGTGTGTGTGTGTGTGTGTGTGTGTGTGTGTGTGTGTGTGTGTGTGTGTGTGTGTGTGTGTGTGTGTGTGTGTGTGTGTATGTTGGCTCCTGCAGGAAAACGAGTTGATAAAGAGATATTTATTATACACCACAGAATAAAATGGTCAAGGTTACTTCATTCGGTGCTTCCTGAATGTCTGAGAGCGATCACCAAGGGGCATATTGACACCTTGTTTGTACAGTCTGTCAAGTTCAGGACTGAAACGTGTGAGAAATACTTCCACGCCAAAAACAAATTCTCGAGAGCAGGCTTTTGTTTTACAAAGTTAAGTTTTACTTAACACAAAGACCCCTGTGAACTACTCATCCCAAACTGGACTTAAAATGACCCAAAGCTGAAACTTAAAGCACCCTGAGGCTCCTCCAACAAGGGAAGATCCACTTTCTTTCAAAGTAGTGAGCCAAGAATTGTGAATTTCCTCAGAGCTCTTTAGAGCTTTAGAATGGTGCAATACGGCCAGAGTAAAATCACGTGTAGATGATTTATATGTATATGTTATTTAAATGTCACTCCAGCTGACGAGCTATCCCTGTACAGGGGTGTGTAACACGACAGACACTAGTGTACCCTACTGCAGGACACTAGTTGTGCTCTTGCTTTTGAGGAGATAACTACATGTCCAGCACTTTCAGCTGCACAAATACCTCATTGCATGTACAAGAAAGCATAGGACAAAAATACTGGTTAAACCAGGATTGATATTGGCAAATTTGAGAGTGGGAGAGAAATTAAGAGCTGACACAGCTCTTCACAGAGATTTGATATGACTCTAGCGTGTTGGCTCTGGCTGCTGGTTTGTTTTGAAAGGTGGCACAGTTGCAATGATGTTGTTATTTTTCTTTTGTTAATGCCCATGGAGGGGCAAATCTTGGACATTGTCAGTTTATAAATGGAATATGAACAGGTTCCATGGCAGCAGGCTTGTTTATGGGAGCATGTTCCCACTCCTGTTCAAGAGGCACTTATTGCCTGTCTCTCGACAGCAGAAGACACAGCTGTCTCTCGTGTGTTTCCTCACTTCCACACGATCCAATCAAACCCATTCGGATCCATTTACAGTCTTCCCGGTTTTCCCACGCTAATATCCGCTTTTGCTGGCATATGTAGTGTTATGAAAGTGATATGCACCCGACTTTTAGCCAGTAAATGTTCTACTGTCCTTCTGCTCTATGGACCACAAACCATACGGCATACTTTAAGGGCACCTGGGACAATTCAGGTGAGTCATTTCACAATCTCACATAACCTCAAATATATATACTGTATATACCTGTATATATATATATAGGCTTCGTTCTCTTTACCGCCCTCAAGTTCCTCTACTTAAAGGTATTATGAGTCATCTCTGCAGCTAGGGGGCGCTCAATCAAAACAATAACAAAAAACCTCATTGGATGACGTCTGAAGGAGCGTGGGAACGTGGGAGCTGTTGGCGTCACCGCCGCCCGCCGTTGGTACAGATCTGTCTGACGGGACCCGGGCAGAAATACTGTTCACGGACGACTTAATGTGTTAGAGTTTTATTGATGTTATGCTAACCCACTTTTATTCACGTTATTTTATTTAATTCTAATGAAATTGCCGCAAGTAACTCTAACGCTATGTTGCTTACTTACCATGAGATGAGTGGACTAGCTGAACAGCTGTAGGTAATGTTATGAGGCTAATTCAATCATGGGGCAGCCTAGCGCTGTTATATGTGGTTGAGACAATCATACAAAAAATAACTTTATGAGCATGTGGAATGTGGTAACTTAATAACGTTACAATATACATTACAGTGTTTCCCACAGAATTGGATTCTACTTACCATACACTTTCAAACATTGAAAGTGTTTGTTACTTACTTTAATTTGTTTAGTTGCAAAGATATTGGATATTCAACCAATATTCATGCTCTGAATTACAGCGATGTGACGCAGGAATCTTGATTCCCAGTATGAGTCCCGTGTGTCTGACGGTATATGCCTGTCCAGGAGATGGTCGGGCAGCACCATTATAGGAGCCCATTGTGATTCCCAGTCTTACGTCTGGAGGCATGACCACAGTCCTCAATGAGCTCACCGCCTGGGTTTTCAAACCTGTCCATGCACATGTCTCTAGTCCCCCACCAAGCAGACTCACCTCTGCACTCCAACACCCTCACACCGGAGCACAACTCTGAGCTTCACCACAATGCACAATCTCAATTCCAACCTACTCCCCCCACACTCCCTGTGTATCCATTGTAGCTGAGTTCACGGTCCGTTGCCTTCCTGTGAATATAGACCTTTATTCACGGTCTGCGGTGATAGTGGATGGTTTCTTTGTTGGCGGGGGGATATGTTGGTAGGACATGAGTTTGTCCTCACCTCCTCCCTCCCTGGTCCCTGTATGTCTCCTCACCTCCTCCTCCCTCCCTGGTCCCTGTATGTCTCCTCTCCTCCTCCCTCCCTGGCCCCTGTTTGTCTCCTCATCTCCTCTCCTCCCTGGTCCCTGTATGTCTCCTCTCCTCCTCCCTCCCTGGTCATTGTATGTCTCCTCATCTCCTCCCTCCCTGGCAACACACATCCCTCTTTAACATTGGATGTGTTATGATGTATATATTGTGAGTCCAAAATTAGGCACAATGTATAAAACCTCCTAAATATTAGCAATAGGATGGATGCGAATAGGATGTAAACCTCACATTGAAATGTAAACCTCACAAAGAGCTTTTTGAAAAGTTTCATTTGGATAAGGACGATCTACGTTTCAGCAACAGTGTGTGGGTGAAGCAACCGCAGGAATGTGACCTTTCAATCAAAGCTAATACTTTGATTCACATACACAAACCTCTCTCTTAGCCTCGCTCGGCTCTTAATGGTACCAAAGCTTCACAGTAAATAAAATAAGTGCATTTAACTATGTTTATATAAAATACAAAGCTTTTCTATTTGTTTAAGGTAGAAACAAGTGCTTTTTTGTTACCAGTGTGTTTACCTCGCTGAAGAAATGCAGCAGCGTGCAGAAACACATCCAGCCGGGTCACACACACATGCTGCGTCCCTGCAGCTGTTGTGGGCTTGGCTCTCCCAGGCCAAGTCCTGAGCCAGAACACATGATAGAGGGAAGGATACAGTGTCAGTCACACAGGGGACGAGTCGACCAATGGGAGCGCAGCACTGGGAGGCTGTGGAGACGGCGGATCTGGATCAGAGTCTGGCTGATCTGGTTTTAATATTTGTTCACTATAACCTTGCATGGCGCTCTTACACACATTTCTGGTTCTCAAAAG
>NC_140289.1:8265747-8268247 GCF_964030765.1 Micromesistius poutassou
TGCCTTTAACAGAACACGGAACAGCAAAGCTTGTTCTCATTAGACACGCTTGAGAAAATACCTTACTTGTCCCGCTTTTTGCCATGGCCAAAAACAAGATTAAGGGTCACTGGCAGTAAGTTAACTGTCAACAAATAGTGATTTAACAGCTAAATATACACTCTAACCAGAACAGTATGGTGGCAGGGGGTAGTCTGTTTTTGCTGGGGGCATTAAGTTGAGTAGATCACGCTAGCTCTTCAGAGCCAGGCAAGATTACGACATTGTCTAAATGAACTCTCTCAGAACATGTTTTCTGTATGTTTACCTCTCCTTGGATCCGTGACTATATCCGTTTTCTAGTTTGCACTTGTCACGATGGTAACTTTTCCTCCATTGCCCAGGAAATGTTCAAACTTGTCCTAGAATCATTAAGAAATCGAAGTTGTCCATGTACATCATAAAAACATAGATCCTACTTTAGTCCGTGTATGTATGTATGTATGTATGTATGTATGTATGTATGTATTTGCCAATATCAACAGGGCGTAAGTGGCTTCGTAGCGCGTATACGCAGCGCCTGCTGAAAACGTAATAGCAGTGACATTTGACGCGTTTGTTTGGTTTGACTAATGCACCGTGACCAATGTGATGCAGAGCAAGGAACAGCGCTTCCTCTCTCTCTTCAGAGTGCAAACAAACTCCAAACCCTGTTATCAATTTTGCATTGTTGTCCCAAAGCACATTCGGCTAAAGTTACAGAGCCGTCCTCCTGCGGTGCTTCTGGACTGAGCATCCTCCTATTGCTCCCAGGATTATGTCCAAAACCTCTATCTTAAGAGAGCCAGACAGGAGAAGTCAACCAACAAACACAAATCTGATCCACTGCAGTGTTTGGCGTCCTATCTGCCTTTTGCTCGACGGACGACCCGTTCTGCAGATGCTAAACAAAGCTTTTGGTTTGTTCCGTCTTTGGGAACGGGCCCTGTTCTCCTTGCCCTTCTTTCCTTGTAATGTCTCTCCGTCTCTCCGTCCCCTCCCCCACAGTCTCACGCTCCCGGGTCTCTTCCGAGCACCCTGAGGTGCTGATGGAGAACGCAACGCGCATGTCGGAGCGTTCGCGGCAGCTGACCCAGCAGCCCTCGGGCGACGCGTCCACGCAGGCTGACCTGCTGGAGAACATCTGGAAGCTGGAGAACCTCTTCCAGAACCACAGCGACTGGCTGCAGAGGCTGGAGATCCTCATCAAGGTTTGGACAGACTCTGTGGAGCCCGACTCACCTAGCGGCCATGTTGGATCTAAACCAATATGGAAGGGGAACATCGGCCGTTCAATTAACGTCCACATTCAGTTGCGTCTCCCCAGCTACTGTTTTTAGACGATAGAGCTTTTACGTGGAAATGTGAAGCTAGTTCCTGTCGACTGCATCTACGTCATGAGTTTATGGTTGTTTATTACCAAAATTCCCTTTAGACGGTAAAAAGGTACAAATCAAATCAAAAATGATGTAATGGACTCTATGTGATCTGATCTGAACTCAACAAATCTAAACTAAATGATATGTAAACTAATCTAATCCAACAAAAATACAATCTTATATTCTATCTAAACCAGTCCAACTCTAATCAAATTTAAATCTGGGGGATTTAGAAAATGATCTTTAAATCATTTTCTAAATCCCCCCCGTCACCCCCAACACACACACACACACACACACACACACACACACACACACACACACACACACACACACACACACACACACACACACACACACACACACACACACACACTCCCCATGTAAAGCTGTGGGTACCTTAGTGAAGCGCAGTATAAATGCAGTGGATCAACTCCAGCCTGATGGACTCCCCTGTGATGCTGTTTGCGGCAGGGCCTGGAGACGGAGCTGCGCAGCGCCCAGGCCCACTCCCTGCAGGCCGAGGGCTACCTGGTGCAGCTGGACGACAGGCTCTCCTCCCTCAGCAGCTCCGCCACGCGCAACCTGTCGGGCCTCATCGCGGAGGTGTCCCGGGCCTCCACTTGGCTCCGCGACCAGGACCACCTGCTCAGGTACTACACAGTCGAGCACTCATGCACTCACGCACGCACACACACACACACACACACACACACACACACACACACACACACACTGTAGGGGATCCAACTGTTCCTTGTTCCTTGAAAACAATCCTTGTTTTCTGTAATTGTACTCATATATGGTCATTTATATGTGTATATAACATATATAACACAGCATATATAACTATATAGTATATAAATGCAAGTAGGATACCGTAACAATGCAACAAATCATTGTCAGTATAAAAAGGAAGGTCATTTTTCTCTTCTTTGCCAGGGAGACGTCAGGACAGCTGGGCGGGCTCAGGGAACAGCTGGAAGAAGTCAATTGGACAGTGGGAGCTGTCAATCACACCTTCAGCAGTGACATCAGCATACATCACCTGAAGATCAAGGACCTGCAGGTTAGGGGGATTTGAAACATGACCCCTACACCAG
>NC_140289.1:8273247-8338247 GCF_964030765.1 Micromesistius poutassou
CACATTGTGTAAGTAAACACAAAGTGAAGGAAAACACAGAGCTCATGCCGCTGGGTGAAGGGAACCAGCCTTTATTGTCCCCTTTGTTTCTTCCACAGGGCCTCCGGGGCCAAAAGGGGAAAAGGGAGACACGGGGTCCCAAGGGTACCACGGACTTCCAGGAATAGCCGGGATGAGAGGTGGGTGGATGTACAAATAGTCTATCAATGTTGCTCCATCAGTGTAGATTCCCCCACTGCCACATCTGAACCAGTAACAAGGGCAGGAATTATTCTCATTGGAGGACAGGAGTTAAAGGTGCTGTTGGTGATATTTACTATACAGGCAGATTTCGATTTTAGAGTGCTCATTTCTGACCAATCAGGTATCTTTGAAAGAAATGCAACATTTCTGATGACAGAGAAACAGAAGGAGAGAGAGAGCATAGAGGCAGGGGATGTCGATCAATATATTGATCACATGTTCTGGGTAATCCAGTTTGAAGCTTGATCTGGGCTAGTCATTTATATGGATTTGCATGCACTCTGTATGTATATTGTCTTTAACATTTTTATGTTATTATGTTCAATAATCACCAACGTAAACAAAGAATATCGTGTCATTCACAGTGCAGTATAAATTGTGAGGTCCACTTGCACATTGTTTAGGATTTCCTGCACCAAGGAATCTTGGACCCACAAATAAAATGTCAAAGATTATTTCAATTATAACAGACGTATTCACAAGTCAGCTCAAAAGACAGCAAACTCTTTCTGACACCTTTTCTTTTTGTCTAATATAGCTAAAAGTGTGTCTTACAAAAACCTAACCTTTGGTTAAACTACATCTATACTTATGTAAACAAACAATGGCCCCTGCCCAATCCCCAGCCTGAATCACCAGGGCCCTCGCTGCCCTCCATCCCCCACCGGGCTCAGGCTTTAGAGGCTCCACGCTGCTCGTCCAAGAACCTCCACATCCCCTTGAAACACACTGACCAGGAAGTCTTCCAGGAAAAACCGCAAAGGAAAAAGTACACCTACAAAAATTAATGATTAGAAAAATAAATGTTAATGTTTTTCATTTGTTACCATCAAAACAACGCTGTAGCAAAAGAGAGAGGGGAAAAAGTCCTGGCCCGTTCTCAGCACCTCTTTTTGTTTCAGTAAGTCTGGCTATGAGATCAGGATAATAATACACTCACACCCTCAGGGGTTTATTGACTAACATGGTACAACCACAAAACACACAAGTTAAAACCATCACAGAGGAGAGTTGTAAGACGCTGGGCATTTGTGTTTATATCTTCAACACAGTGACACCAGTGCAAAAAACGGTTGACGCAAAAATATCCCAGCAGTATGCCAGATAGAGTATGCTAAGGTCTTTGAAGTACACTTCAAACTCAAGCTTCACGAGACACAAAGAGAACCACACAACAAAGACAATAAGAGTAAGGATTAGAAAAGCCGCAACAGTTGCCCTGAAAACATGAAAACTCGCTGAAGTGTGTTTATTTATTCAAACAGTTCAGACACAGCCTTGACTGGGACTTGGATATGTTTCTTCTGAGTGTGTTTGACAAATGCAACAATTGCTGGAAACCAAATATGAGAGAAGGCGATGCACCGCTAAATACAAACTGTGACATTGTGCGTCATTCAATATTTTTATAGAATATTTGCAGCACTTAAACCCTGTAAGCAAAACAAGGCAGGGAAATGGAAAGACCAAGATGTTATCCTCTATAAGATCCAATGAACTAATCCGTTGGAAGTGTAGCGATGGCAGAAGAATGGGTTCCAAAATGTGATTGCTGCAGAACGCATCATGACATCATGTTTAGTTTACGTTTTCTACTTTATGGTTTGAATCCCATCTTATCATTAAGGTTTGCATGGCAACACAACGCAAACACATCAGATTGCGACTTGCAATGAGCAAGTCGCCTTCACGACTAGCCAAACTCCAACCCTAGCCAAAGCGTGTTTAAGTCGTGATTCCAGTAATTGCCGCACAGTTGTACCACTAGCAACTGCTAATTGGCTAAAGACGTTTAACCCTGTGAATGCTTTCTAGGAATGCTAGGTCACCGTAACCTGTTGGCTTGCGGTGGAATAACCCTAACCCTGAGATTTGGAGAGTGGGGATTACAGCTTTTGGAACGAGTTTCAAGTGTTTTTACACCCAGACAAATGCAAGCCAGATATGCTCTCTAGTGAAATGACGTGTGTGTGTGTGTGTGTGTGTGTGTGCGTATTTGTGTGTGTGTGTGTGTGTGTGTGTGTGTGTGTGTGTGTGTGTGTGTGTGTGTGTGTGTGCGTCCGTGCTTATGCACATGTGGGTGTGCGTGTGTGTGTGTGCATGCGTGTCTGCGGGCATGCTTGTGCGCACGTGGGCGTGCGTGTGTTTGTACACGCGTGTGTGCATGCGTGTGTGCATGCATGTGTGTGTGTGTGTGTGTCTGTGTTGACAGGGATCATAGGAGAAAAGGGGATCCCTGGCTCTCGGGGGTTGAAGGGCCCACAGGGGGTGAACGGGAGTCTGGGTGAGAAGGGGGACATCGGTCCAGCTGGGCCTAAAGGTACGTGGCTCTCTTTCTGGGTTTGATCCATTCGTTGTGTTATTCCCATGCATCCTCTCATCCATCCGTCCTTTTCATGAGATGCATGCTTCCAAACTGGAGCGTTGTATTTCAGATCCCTGGGAACACAAACGTTCCTCATCTAGTCTCATGGTCACACACACACACACACACACACACTGCGTGTGTGTCTGCGTGTGTATCTGCTTATTCCTTATATCTGCTCGTCAAAGTAGGCCCACATGTCCGACACAATACTCACTGTCTCCCTGTGGGCCAGTTAAACTCAAGCTTTTGTGTGTCGTGAAAAATTGATAAGATTCACGCACATCAAGGTATTGCATGTCTTATCTCTATGCCATGTGGGTCTACAGAGGGGACCAATTAGCCGGCATTTATATGTAAAGACCTGGCCTCTTCCCTGCAGTGTTTGCGGACAAACTAGGATGTGGTCTGCTGCTGCGGCTAACGGGCAGGGGCAGCAGGATGTAGTAGGCCGCTGGCGCACTGGGTTATTTCTTACAGATCAACAGAAAAATGTCACATCCAAGGGCGCACCCGCTTCCGTGTGCACCAAACACACACACACACTCACACATGCACACACACACACACACACACACACACATTTTCAATGCAGTAGGTCAAAAAAGCAGGCTTAATTACATGTGGGATAAACTACTATTTTTAGGTAATCCACCACACCCCGACCCTCCTTTAGTAATGCTAATGATACAGGTCTCCAAGCAAGGGTCTCCTTAGGTGCTTTTGGGTGGGCTTGGGTAGGGGTGGGGTTTGGGTAAGGGTAGGGTTTGAGTAGGGGTAGGGTTAGGTGGTGGTGGTGGTAGGATATGGCAGGGCTGGGGTGTGGGGGGGGGGGGGGGGGGGGGTAGGATGGGGAGTGGGTTGATGCGCTGGAAGCAAACCAATGTTTTGAGATGGAAATAAGTGGTGTCCAAGAACATGCTGATTGGAGGGAAGGTGTCACACATAAACACAGAGGTAAATCCGCTGCCAGCGCTGGAACCACAGGAATACCATGGATTTGCTGAGCTGAGATCACCAGAATAGTCCCCCATGATTGCTTTTGGTTTTTCCGCTGCTTAACCAGCCAGATTGGTTGTTTGGGGTTCCGCAAAGAAATCAATTTCTCTGTTTTACTCCTCCCTCTGTCTGTCTGTCTGTCTGTCTGTCTGTCTGTCTGTCTGTCTGTCTGTCTGCGTCTGTCTGTATGTCACTCTTTATCACTGTGTCTCTCTGTATCACTCACTCTCTGTCTATCTCTCCCTATCCCTCTGTCTCTTGTCTTTCTCTGTCTCTATCTTGCTCTCTTTATATCTCTCTGAGTGTCTGTTGTGCTCTCTCTCTCTCTCTCTCTCTCTCTCTCTCTCTCTCTCTCTCTCTCTCTCTCTCTCTCTCTCTATCTTTCTCTCTCTCCCTCTCTCTCTCTCTCTCTCTCTCTCTCTCTCTCTCTCTCTCTCTCTCTCTCTCTCTCTCTCTCTCTCTCTCTCTCAGCCAGAGGCTTAGGCTGTCTGGTCCACTCCTCTGAGTGGGCCAGACAGGGCCCTATCCTCTAGTTGGTGTGCCTAATGCCTAAAGTATACAACGATTACAGTGCTGGCTTACACTGTTAGAGGCTTGAGGTACGTTGAAAAAAGAGACCATGGAGGACCACACATGAAACGGCAGAGGGAGCGAGAGTTTTTTTTGAAGGCTTGCGTTATTTATTTATTTTAAATGAAAGAAAAAAAAAAAAAATCTGTTCACTTTTGTGTTATTTCAATCACATACACATGTTCTATTCGCATATTCCAGGGTTCAGGTTTCTATAATTAGGGGTTTAAAGCCCCCTGGCCCAACCCATAGTCTTTTTTGATGTAAGTCTCCTGTAGCGTATAATCTTCTAAGTGTGTGTCATGTGTTCACATGTCCTTTCCCCCAATGGCTTTCTGAACGGGCTGCTGGGAAAACCGCCACATCTGAAAGTCCTTTTTTGATACAGTTGCTTCAACACCAATTTTCCCCCAGGATAAATCTGATTTTTTCAAAACATCTCAATATGTGGATCTATTTTTGCAAAGTAGACCCAAGTCTCTACAAAATATGAATTTGAAAATGGGTTACACCCTTTTATTTTCATTTATTGGTACCACCATGATAGCAACATATCAAATAACACCATTCAAAAACATGCCGATTTGGCTGCATTGAGTAAGGACCGAGGCAAACCATTGTGCAAACTATTTACAAATTGGCCAAAAAGGTTCAAGTTCAGGTTTTTTATTCTCTGACTCAAATGTTCTGCCTTTGTTTAACATTATTTAATCCACTGGTTTCTATGTTTTTTGTGAAGACTGGCCTGTTTAGAAGAAAACTGACTTGAAAAAAAAAAAAGTTAAATGTATTAGATTCTGATGCAACCCAGATGATTTATTTGGTTATTGAAAAGGGTTTGAGAGGTACACAAACTATACTGAAGGCGTAGCTGCACTGAATCATGAGTCATCATTTGTGGAATGCTCTATATTTTATTTTATTTGTTTGCTTGCTCCTTGCATAACCTAATCTATATCTCTATGTCTCTCTCCCTCTCGCTCTCCCTCCTTCTCTATGCTTTGGGTCCTGTTCCGCAGGTGAGAGAGGAGACAGGGGTTTCAGGGGAGAGAAGGGCGAACGAGGAGATGGCGTAGTGGATAAGAAAGGTAAGCAGTACTGTTAGCATCTGAACAAACTCGTCCACTAAACACAGAGCGAAATATATGGTGTTGTTCAACATACATTCAACATGACTTCCTAACTGCTATTGTAATAGTGTTTCCAGGTGTAGAACCTATATTCCCATCAATCAAACTTAAAGAGCAGCGCACTCCAAGTTACCTAATGTGGGGTAAAGTATGTAGCAAACCATGGTAACATATATTTTAATTGACCATACTTTATTTGACTTACCTGTTGTGTTACGTCACATTCGACTTAGTTCCGTTGTCTGCATGCCTGGCGCATTACAAAGACGAGTCTTTAATTCTAAGGCTGGAGAAATTAAAAGTAACGTTCAAATCTAATTGCTGTGTACTTTCCCCACATTAATGAACTGGGATTTGCCAACCTGCGATATGTTCTTTAAAGTAGGGTACCCACCAAACAAACACAAAATGATTCATAATGAACAAGTGATCATCCATGTTTACAGAAAATGGAGGCACGTGGCGTATTAGCCAAGTGTGGATTACATGCCAATGCAGGCTTCCCCTTCACAGCATACAACATACTATTCCTTTACCGCCAGACTGCCTCGACAGACCGTAACCATGGAGTGACTTGACTTCACTAAATCAATTGGTTGTGGTTTGTTAATGGGCCTTAGCTACTAATGGCATGTATGAATGCTCTTATGGCAAAACTAAAATATTACACACACACTTGCACACACACACACACACACACACACACACACACACACACACTGGGAACCTATTAGGGTTAGGGTGCCTACTGTCTAGAATGAAACCCTTTGCGATTCATTACACAGTGTACGTTTTATAGAGCAGAATTCAGTGCCATGCCGAACGTTCGGGCAGAACATTTGAAAGCGCATTGCTCAAGAATGTGACGCTTCAACGGTGTGAGGCTGAGGCTCCAACACAGACCCACAAAAACAGACCGAGCGCATGGCACCACACTTAGATGTGTGTTTGTCTCTGTGTTTGTGTGTGTGTGTGTGTGTGTGTGTGTGTGTGTGTGTGCGTGCGTGCGTGCGTGCGCGCGTGCGTGTGTGATAGAGAGAGAAGGTCAAGGGGATTGTGTATAAAACGATATTCAAGGAAGCCAACAATAGAAGAGAAAGAAAGGCAAAACAAACCTAACGATACTGCAATAAATCACAGTCAATGATTCATTGAAAAAAGTCAGTGATTCATTTGGTTCTCCACCCGGGGCCAACGGAAACAGTGTAGATAACTCTGTGACATCCTCCTCATCATCCTTATCCTCGCTGTCCCCCACCTCTCCCAAGTGGTCAAGTCTCACATCCAAATCTTATTTTGCAACATTAGAGGACCCTGCAGAGAGGTCTGCCCGCCCACGTGCCCAATCTCACATGTGTGTGTGTGTGTGAGTGAGTAAATGCGTATTAAATGTGTCCATACTTTCCTGGATTCATGTGCATACATTTATTTTCCAACAGCCACCAATTCTCAGGAGAAGTGCAGCACAGTGTTTTTAGCTGCTCAATCGATTGGATTGTTTTTTGGCAAACAGACAATATGTAGCACAGGTTTTCTGTCTGCAGCCATTTAAAACAATATTTGCATTGAGCATATTCCTTTAGATAATCTAATGTGTAGAGTTATGAACGCTTTTGTATTGCCCTCTCGCATACACCTTCTTGTGGGTGTGTGTGTGTGTGTGTGTGTGTGTGTGTGTGTGTGTGTGTGTGTGTGTGTGTGTGTGTGTGTGTGTGTGCTTGCGTGTGTGTGTGTGTGTGTGTGTGTGTGTGTGTGTGTATCTGCGTGTGTGTGCTTCCGTCCCATTTGTCTGTGGGAGATGGACAGGCCTTTGGTTCTCTGTTGCCATGACTGACTGTCAACACTTTAGAGGTTATGACATAGATTTCATACTTCATTTATCTCACCATACCAGTTCCTTGATCTTTTGACTCTATCCCCTCACCACACGTGCACAAACACACACACACACACACACACACACACACACACACACACACACACACACACACACCACATTCACATAAAGAGGGAATGTATGCATGTGCACTAGCACATGTGCACTAGCACGTACTTGTCATATGCTGTGTCATGTTTTCTTACTTCAAAGCCTGATCATTCCTTAGGAACGAAGCAAATTCATCCCAGATTGTGTGTGAGTGTGAGTGTGTGTGTGTGTGTGTCTGTGTGTGTCTGTGTGTGTGTGTGTGTGCGTGCGTGCATGCGTGCGTGCACGTGTGTGTTTGTGAGAGAGACTACACTGGGGCCCTAATGCTTCTTTACTGTATACGAATAGCAGTCTTGTTGACTCTGGAACATACTATCCAAGAAAAATAAAATAGTGACAAGACAGAAAATGTGTACACAAATGTCCCAAGAAGCCAGAGTCACTTTGGCATTCTTCTAGACCCCTACACCCTCACTTTAACACTCCCATGCCCCCCTTCACACACACACACACACACACACACACACACACACACACACACACACACACACACCACATCACTCAGGTTCTCAGTTCCACATCATCTGCAGCCCCCCATGACCACAGGTCGCCATGAAAGAGTTGGGCTGCACGGGGCCCTTGAGAGGCGGGGCCCCTGGCCTGCAGCGTAGAAGTGCTTTTATCAGACAATGGGCTTGATTCGGTTCCTTTGCCTCGGTATTCCTGGCTTTCTGCCTTTTTTTTTTCTTCCTGTCTTTCTCTAATTTATTTTGTTGCACAAAAGAACGATAACATCCCGATAAAAAAAGAGTAAAAACGAGAATACAAATGTTTCTGCTTATGTTATTAGTTCTGTGTGTCCTTACGTGTGTCCTTTGTTCCTTTACTCTGATGAAGAAGGCAAGAGGGAGACGCTGAGACGCACTATACTGAACCGCAAGAAAGATTGAGCTCTTTATTGTTTTTTAGGGCGGGACGTTATGAACACACTGCTCTAGTTAGTGTCTGTCTCTGCGCCATACACTCCGCTCTCGTCCAGGTTCTCCCTCCCTCCCTCCTTCTCTCCCTCCCTCCTCCCTCCTTCTCTCCCTCCCGCTCTCCCTCCTTCTCTCCCTCCCTCCTCCCTCCTTCTCTCCCTCTACTCCTCCCCCCTCCTTCTCTCTCTCCCTCTCTCACTCCCTCTCTCCCTCTCTCCCTCCCTCCCTCTCTCTCTCCCTCTCCTCCTCCTCCCCTCCTTCTCTCTCTCCCTCTCTCGCCAGACAAACATTAGTCATATCAGGCCCAAGTGTCCCTGGCCCGGCTAAAGGTTATGAAAGCAAGTCAGATGGAGAGAGAAAAGTAGGAGGGAAGCAGGGAAGGAAGGAAGGAAAGATGCACAGTTTGATTCCAACCTGTGGCCATACACCATGTCATCCCCTCTCTGTCTTGACTCTCCTGGCCCAAAATACACAAAACCCCATCAAATATAAATTTATGAGAAAGAAAGACAAATGATGATTGATATGAACTGCCCCGGTCTCACTAAGACACTGACAGCAAATAAGTAAGAATAAACTTTATTGTAAGAATAACAAGCAGTGGTTTATCCAAGGATACTGCTGGTTGATAGCTCTCCTCCTTCATTACTGGAGAAGCAGCATTCTTCCACATCTATGCACCATTAGTTTCTCTATGTTCTATCAAACGAGGTGGAAAGAAAAGTACATTTCGCATTTAGCCAGCGATGAAGGTATTTGGAAATCATGTGGACAAATGAAGTGGCTGGCCTGTTGTCTGTGTGTGTGTGTGTGTGTGTGTGTGTGTGTGTGTGTGTGTGTGTGTCTGTGTGTGTGTGTGTGTGTGTATGTGTGTGTGTGTGTGTGTGTGTGTGTGTGTGTGTGTGTCTGAGTGTGTGTGTGTGTGTGTGTGTGTGTGTGTGTGTGTGTGTGTGTGTGTGTGTGTGTGTGTGTGTCTGAGTGTGTGTGTGTGTGTGTGTGTCTGGGTTTCTTGGAAAGCATGTCTTCCAGTATGTGTGGAGCTGTCAGATTCCCTAGAAAAGGAATCAATTGTAGAGAAATATGGTGGGGCCCTTGCAGGATTGGACTTATATCTCTGAGGAGAAAGAATGGTATTTTCATAATTGGTCATTTGTCTTTGTGTGTGTGTGTGTGTGTGTGTGTGTGTGTGTGTGTGTGTGTGTGTGTGTGTGTGTGTGTGTGTGTGTGTATCTGTGTTGAATGTGCCCATGCTTGCCCAGATGCATGTGCATGCATAGATTTTCCAATAGCCACCAATGCATACAAGCACAAGCAAGTACAGCACAGTATTTTTTAGCTAGTTAAACTTTTGGATTGCTGTTTTGCAAATATGCATGCATAATATGCAATATGTGCAATATGTAGCATGTGTTTTCGGTCTGCAGTAAACAACTTGATTTATCAAGAGTGATTCCAATGCACAGATCCCCCTATCAACCCTCAGATCCATCATAGCAGAATAAATCCAAAGTGTAAAGAATGAGGACCGAAAAGAAAATGTGCTCGATGTTGATGTTCGCTCTGCCGCAATGTGTCATCCTTTGATGCTCTTCGATCGTGAGGTACGATATAAATCAGGCACACTTCTGCTGGAGGTAGTGTTGGAAAGCGCTCAGCAATTTCTATATATTAACCCGCCACACCCCCTCCCTTACCCCCAGTGGGATATAGTGTGTACAATGTGGTTCACATTAGTATCTCCCCCCCCCCGACCCTCTTGTCTGTTCCTTCATTCCCAGTTCTGGAATTCCACAAAGGCAGGCCTCATTCGGGACTTTCCTCACGTTCCTCCTCTTCCTCTGCATTTTCACTCAAAGTTGACTCCAAGTGATCCCAGTTCTTTATATTTATGCATTTTTTTATTCAAACCCAAAAGTGAAACATATAATCATTGATAATTTTTTCATTCAATCTGTGTTTTCGTGCTTTTTATTAGATTTTTTGTTTTTTTTGTTCTTTTTGTTAGTTTTTCTTGTCCTTCCTCTCATCCTCCTATCCTTCCTTCATAAACTTGTTTCTCAAAATATAATAACAAAATAAATAAGATAAAGAATAAGAGAAAATGGCAAACATCACTGTGATATCATTGGAATAACTGCAACACACTGACAAGTGTGTCATGTTATTATAACATATCATTCCATGCTATGTAATGAATGGCGACGGTCTAGTGAGAATCAGACGCGTGTGCATGTATGATGGTCTGATGAGGCCCACATCCTGTCTATATAGTGCGGGCTTGGCCCTGCTTCTCCAGTATTTCATCATCCCGGCCTGGCCGCTGCTGCCCGGGCCCCACAGCCCAGAGAACACTGTCCCAGAGATCAGCACTTAGCCAGTGTGTACATTGTGTGTAAAGACAATGAGGTTGGGGAATGAGCCAGATAGTGCAAGACACACACACACACACACACACACACACACACACACACACACACACACACACACACATACACATACACACAAACATACCATCAAAAAACACACACGTACACACACACACACACACACATATGTACACAGGCACGCAAGCACAGACTCACACATTTAAGCCGTTTCTCAATTCGCGTTCTCGTGTGTTCTCGTGTACTTGCGTTCTCGATAAACGTCATCAGTGGTAGCCCAAGCACTGTTCCAATTCCAAGTACGCGAGAACGCAAGTACTGTCGTAAAACCCGGAAGTGTTCTCGATGCGTTCTCGATGAGGCCGTTCTACCGAGGATGCATCGGAGGTGACTCGTGTGGACTTGGGACCGTTAAATATCCCAGAATGCATCATCAAGTCCGCTGCTGTTCCAATTGCAGGTGCGTACTCGCGTTCTCGGAAGTCTGTACTTGAAAGTCCGGACTTGCCAAGTACGTACTTCCAAGTCCACGAGAACGTAGTCCGCGTACTTGGTATTGAGAAACGGCTATAGATTATGTATGTTGGTTGCCATATGGTGATTTATCAACAGGCGGCTGTGATGCAGCTGCTGCACTGAGAATGATCCTTCACAATGTGTGAACATGTTCTGCTGGTATGGATGTCTTTCATTGTATGTATCTATAACACATACCTGCACACCCACACACGCAGTGACTGTGTGTGTTCCTTTTCAATGTGTCAATATGTTAAATGTCATTAATGTGCTCTCGGAGTTCTTCAATTCAATTTTTAAAAAGGCGATAAGCTGTGTTGTGTTATTAAACATTGATTTTGTGTGTTACAATTTAACTACTCTGGCATCACTCTGTCTACCAAGACTTTAGAATCTCATTCACACCTTCAGATGGTGCACAGCAGAATACACAGTATGCACACAATCTACCCAACTGGTTCTTGTCAGCAGATACAGGAACACTACACACGTGATGGATAGAGATACCCAAGAGTAAAGAACAGGACAGGATTTAGCAGGATTTGGTCATACTTAACTTGTTTCTCTAATAAAACCAAAGGCAAGGTTGTTTATGGAAAAGTCTGAAAAAAAAAGCCTGTGTGCATGCAAACACGTGTTTTCCAATCACAGCGTTGAGTGTTATCCGAAATATGGGCACATAAACACGCAAATAAAAAGCTGTCGCTGTGCCCAATTTTGTGCATTTTGTGCAACTGTTCATCTTTGTGTGTTTGTGTGTGTGTGTGTGTGTGTGTGTCTCTCTCCCCCACAGTGGAGGAGCCTCTGGTGCGGCTGGTGAACGGCTCGGGGCCCCACGAGGGCCGCGTGGAGGTGTTCCACGAGCGGCGCTGGGGGACGGTGTGTGACGACTCGTGGGACCAGAAGGACGGCGACGTGGTCTGCAGGATGCTGGGGTACCGCCGCTCCACCGACGTGCACAAGACCGGACGCTTTGGACAAGGTAGGGAGCCCGGGGGCTGACCGGACTGATGAGTGAACCACACCAAACACTAGTTAGTAGGTTGAGACAAAGTGTACTGAGTTTGAGACGAAATTCCAAAGATATTATATCATATCAAAACACAATATCATTGCACAGGAGTTACACTCAAACTAGGGGGGAGAAAAACTGTTACAGGGGGAAGCTGTCAGGGAAAGCTTCAGGTCTAGAGAGAATAATTGCTCCAAATGTGTACATGTTGCAGCACCATCTCAATGTCCCAGTTCTGTTTTGCCAAACAGAGCCACTATTTACATGTGTGTGCGGCAGGATTAGTAGCTCCATCATGATGAATGTAGTGTTTTCAATATGAATGGCATTTATTTTACCAGGAACACATGTAGCAAGCTGCATAGAGGGAAATTCACATCATTCCACTGTGACATGTTATTAATAGATTCTTATGCACTTCTGTTCAAATGGTTTAGTCGACACACAACTCACCTAGCGTGATTAAGTCTTTGGAGCACAAAACGAGAAGAAATGTACACATGTTGTGTGAAATCTTTATCGAATTATTTGTTGATGTATATCTTATATACTGTGCACATCCACAGTGAAAAACAGGGCCTCGATTTTTACATGTTGTTTTAGTGACTACAATTTTCTTCAGTGGGTATTTTTCACAATCCTACAGAGGTTAATATATACTTTTAACGGGGAATTTTGGCAAACTAAAGTGTCGTCAAGTTGTAGTCTCGGAGATCGTAGCCCTGTCTCTCTCTTTCTTCCTCTCCCTCCTTCTCACGCTCTCCCTCCGTCCTCGGATCACCATGATGTCATTGGGTGCCCGCCGTGGAGGCCAAGTCATTAAAGCATGTCTGGAAAAATGTGATACTGAAGTGAAGAAAAGTTTGCCAGAGGACCATGAGTGTGATGAAAATATTCACTATCAGAGGCTGAGTGCCGTTCACTGAACCACAATTCCGATACATATATATATATATTTTATAATAAATAATGTAAGAACACGCACACATTCATAACTACACTGAAACTTGGCTCTCAATCTTGACACTCCAAAAAGGTTCTCCATATTGTCTCTTCGAAGCCACTCAGCGCTCACTCTTCACACGCCCTGGTTTGTCAATAAAGAGTTGACAGGAGGAGTTGCTTACTATTACAATATCATGGGTTCCACAGGCTCTGCCTATTTCACCTCCTATTAGCTCCTATATTACACAGAGACATGGTTTGTTTCCATATCCAACTCAAAGCCATCCAGCAACAGAAAGGCAAGCAGGGCGTTGGCCCAACCTCCTGTGATGAAAACCAGGCATGACAGTCCACGGAGAGCAATAAAGCAGAGTAACAAAGCTACCAACACGTCCTCAACCTCAAGCCTAGCGCGTCGTCACAGTTTGACCAGGAAGTTAATTTAAAGGCCATAAGTTCCCAATAAAACCACTCTCCTTTTCTCCTCAAGTACCCTTCGGTTTTATTGTCTCTCTCTGTATGTCAAGAACTCCCGAGATCACTGCCGTGAAACGTATTGACACAAACAAACTGTAAAGAATAATGAATTTGGTGAAAGGCTGACTGAGCCCCAGCCTGTACATCCATCAGCCGCTGGACCCCAGAGAAAACAGTGTAAAGGGTCTGGGTGTGCGTGTGCGTGTGTGTGTGTGTGTGTGTGTGTGTGTGTGTGTGTGTGTGTGTGCGCGTGTGTGTGCATGTGTGCCTCTGTGCCTGTGTGCATCTGTGTGTGTGTGTGTGTGTGTGTGTGTGTGTGCATGTGTGCCTCTGTGCCTGTGTGCATCTGTGTGTGTGTGTGTGTGTGTGAGTGTGTGTGTGTGTGTGCGCGCATGTGTGTGCGTGTGTATGAGTGTGTGTGTCCAAAACAAACCCTGGCCACGTGCAGACCCAACAGCTGGGCTTTATGCACAGCTACACCCGTCTTGGCTACTGCGGCCCCAGTGCCCAACATACCTCATCCACACACACACACATGTGCCCACGGCTCCCCCTGTGCACCTTTCTCCTGCCGCACAGCGTAGGCCGTTCCTGTGGGCGTTCCTCTGTCTTTCGGGCACTATTTTCAGAGTGACTACACAATGTTTTGACACGTTTGTCAGGTTTCTTGGAGTCCATCTTGGAATCTTGGAAGCTCTGTAGGAGTATTTTAATGTGGTGGAACGTAACCCGGCTGAAACAGGCAGCACTGGGAACACACAAACACACACACACACCATTTAACTCTAGCTTGCCAGTGTAATGGAGGGAGGCGAGTCCTCCAGGGTTGACCTCACTCCCAATGCCTTAAGAGGCTATAACCACCGACATGAATGGCTTTAGCCGTAAGTGTTCGCCTTCCAATCCTAGGGTTGCTGGTTCGAATCGCAGCACTCACGTATGCGCCATGTGCGCACACGTTTCAGGGCCTGGAACTGTTCATTGCCAGAAGGAGTCCACAGTTATCCAGGCCTCTCAGTTTGAGCTATAAAGCTGTAGGAACCATGGAGCCATAACTTCAGTTGGAACCTTTGTCTTTCCACTCAGTTCGTCATGATGATGATGATAATGGTTATCCAAGTCAGGGCACAAACACACACAAGTCAGTCGGCGTAATGACAGGACGTGGTTCATGTTTCGTTTTGTTTGTGGCGCAATTAATCATCCATTGAGAATAATATCATCTATCATTGGTATTGGTGTGTCATTACTTGCGTGTGCTGGTAACTGTATCCAAACTGTATCCAAGTGAGACACAGCAGGGTTCATCAGATTTAGGGACCTCAAAACTAAAAGGAAGATTTGCAACTGAGTGCTCTACTTAGATCCATGATCCATCAACCTTTGGATGGATCACCATGTTATGTCTACCAAGGGAAAAAAAATGTATTGGAAAGGTATAGTGTTAACCCTTGCCGCATTTCTCTATTTGTTCTCTATAAGTGGCTGTTCCTGTCAGGCACGCATGCAAAACCTCCAAATCCGTTTACCTCCCATTGCTTATGGACCTCTCATTTCTCACGAATGTCTAGTAAAGATCCACTTACGCTCTAGAAAAGCGTGCATGATTAACAACTGGCCCTAGCCCAGCGGTAATTTAATATTCAGTTGTTCTTTGGTCTTGATAAATCCAAGACATTTCCAATTGGAATTGGAAACAAAGTAGCAGAAATATTATGGAAGAAATTGAGGCAGGATTCTAGGAATAATAAAAAAAATTGAATCTGAAGTGGGGATGCCTGAACTTTGGTCTATAAGATAATGTAGCAAGGGAGTGTTGTGCACCCAAAAACAGAGGGAAGAGAAGAGAGGATGGAGGAAGAAAGGAGTTTCCTCACTTCATTTTTAAATGCTGATCCGTAGATATTCAGTATTCAAAGGAAACCTTGAATGCCTTGAACAACCTATCTTGCAAACAACCTTGAGCAAACAACTTCCAGTTGCATTAAACCACATAAAATAAACAAGAAGTACTCAAAGGTACAACTGATCTGTTCTGATTCTTCTGCTTGCAGGTACTGGTCTGATCTGGATGGACGACGTTGCCTGCATAGGTACAGAGATCAGCATTCTCCAGTGCAAGTTTCCAGGCTGGGGAAAAACAAACTGCGGACACGTCGAGGATGCCGGTGTGACCTGCGTCACTTAGCATGCAGGGCTCCTAGCGACACAAAGCGCCTCCTCAAACACCTGCAAGCTTCCTACGAGCCACCTAGCTCGCTAAGCTAGCTTGTTGGCTGCACTATAGCTTTACAGCCATTTTTACGCACTAACTTGTTAGCAGCAGCATTAACTTTTACCGTGCGAGTGTTATTCAACTTGATGAAGTCAACTTGAAGTTTTGACTCTTGGAGAATCACTAGTAGACCTATTGGCTACAAACGTGTACCACTTTGAAGCTGCCTTATGCGATTCACCAAAAGCGCAAGCTCTATCCTTAGCCAGTATTTGTGGAGGTGTTGCTGGAATCTCTTCTCAAGTTGTCTCAGGACCAATACGGGGTCCTTCTGTCAACAAGGTTGAAACACCTTCATAGATAGAAACTCAAAAGAAAATGCCTTGATAGAACAGCCTGTTTTGTGGGCAACTAATTTCACCAGCACTATTAGGCTATGTTATTAATGGCTTTTGAACTATTTTTGACCTCTCACCTTACCTACCCTGCTCAGCCAAAACTTAACACATCTTTTCCTTTCAAATGGACTTCAATGAACCCTGTGACAAAGTAGATCTGGCACATAGAAACAGACGTTGTTTTGTAGAAGGGGTGTCGCGTCCTTTTATCCTCCGAGAAGAAGAAGGATGATTATGACCAGATGGACGCATGGACCGCTGCCTTGTACGATTTACTACTGTGGGTCTGTCAGTGTCCTCTCTGTCTGTCTCTACAGCCCAGTAGTTGATCTGAATGAACGTTACGCATCCCACCCCCCCACCCCCACTCCCGACAGAAAATGGAAACAGAACGGACAATCATTTGGCAGAATTTTATCTCTCACAGCAAGCCTTCGCTTTTATGTCCCCTGGCCATCCAAGAAAGCTTGCAGCCTTTTCCTTTTTGCACAGTGCTGCTTTCATATACATGAACTTCCAGCCAAGAACAACCGAGTTTCCAGAACTCAAGAGATGACACTAACGTCTTCCTGTTTCTCTGGTCTTTAAAGGCTTCAAAGGGGAAATGTTAAAATCAACATACTCTAAAAGGCCAGTGAAAAGTGTTTGACTCTTTATGGGTGATATGCAGTGTTCATGGACTGCCTTTCCAGTTGGAAAGACAGTTCTGCAATACATTTATGTGCTCCATAGCTGCCAAAACAAAGGCAGTGCATTGCGTAGCACCAAAATACTATGTAGTGTACATTGGATACAGACATTGGTTTTTGAAGACAACCAATGAAGACATACTTTTACCAATGATTGTACTATTGACACATTAAGAAAGAATTGCATGTGTAAAGCTGTAAAGCTCAACCGAAAAGTTAAACATTTGGAAGACACCTGACCATCAGTTGTAGAAGCATTCAAAACGAACAAAAAAGATCCTGTTTGGAAACAGAAAACTCATGGTTTTGCCAAGTGTGTGCCTTTTTTCCATGATAAATACCTACTCATACCTGGAGTAGATACAAGTAGAACAGGAACTTGGCAGCGAAGTGTACGGTCCAGTGGCAGCTGTGACACAGTCCGATTGCCTTTGTCAATAGACAAAAACAAACTGTCATGTCAATTGCTTAATTTCCCACTTTTTTACGGATTGTGTTTTTGTGACCAGATGACCCAAATAAAGGGGGAAGCAAAGGGTTCCGATATGTATCCTCTGTCATCTTCTTGGAGGTCTTAAGATAAGAAGGCTCAGACAATGGAGTCACAGCCGGGAAACCCTCCCATCTTATCTGCACTGACAGCCAAAGACACCCCCCAGCTCTGCGCCTGTATATTTTACACCCCCATCCATCAATCCTCTTAGGATAAGCAGATTTTTACTAAGTGGGGGGGTGTATGTAGTTTACGCCTATATTAAGGTGACTGTCAGTTGCAATTCAAGATAGCACAAGGATAGTAGATGTATGGGGTGTTTTATAATAGACACTGTATGCACATCCTGACATGGCATGGCTGGGGAAGTACTGTGGCCATTGTCCATCGTTTATCATTACTGTTGGTCCACATTGTTTCAAAGAGCGTTGCTTATGTGTCTTCTGCCTTTTTTCAATGTTTTTAAAGATATTTTACAAGTTTATTGGCTGATTTGAGGGGATGGGAAGAGATTGGGAATGCTTCAATGCAACCGTTTTTCACAGAAGTTGTAACAATGTAATCTGTAGTACGCACTTCTTTATTTCCCAAGTTCATTTCCATACACAAAGCATGCATGTGTTTGAAGGAAGATGGTCGTAGCGTATAATGTATTCACACATAAAAAGAATGCTTTGATGGGATTTACTGATTGTTCTGTACTGACCTCTGATCCTTGCTTTGACCCACGATGTATCAAATTACCGAAGACGCTTGGACGGGGGCTTTGAAGATGCCATGTATAAAAGGCCTTTGAAATGGAAAATACCACACATTGCTGATCGCCAAACTAAATCAAAGTGTTCCTAACTGTTCCAATATGTACTTCCTTGGACCAATATTTGAGTGCCCTCATTTTTTTTTTACGATTGGATAATGGGTCCTTGATTTGTATGTCATTTGGATTACGAAGACATGTACTACTACACTCTTTGGACGAATGTGTCCAGGAGTATTCTGTACTGATTTATATATATGTTTTCATGTTTGCATTGTGCTGGTCATAAGAGTTGAAATAGATTTACAATATCTAGTGATAGATATGTACAGCATGCAATAAAAAAAGAGTAAATCATTCAGTGTTACACAGTGTTACACCAATTCATTGATAAAGCATTGAACTTTATCTCCAAAAAAAAATACACAAAATGCTTATATTTTGATATCTGAAGTTGACTTGTACCATTTAGATGCTGTAATATTCACTGTTGAAATAATAAAAGTTTAGATTTGTTTAAACATGTGGGCTGGCTTATTTCAACAAATGAAAATGAACTCAACACATTAACTAAGACGTCAGCCAAAGCAGCTGACCCGAAAGACAGGGAGTCAACAAAGACTTGTGCGTCTGTGTTTGTGTGTGCGTGTGTGTGTGTGTGTGTGTGTGTGTGTGTGTGTGTGACGCCACTGGGCAGCGATTAACTGCTATGAATGTTTCCACATGCTGTGGAGAACATTGTTTTGATTGAGGTCTAGCTAACGTGACATGATGACACTGATGAAACACACTGGTGATGTCTGAAAGGATATAAAACCAGGTAAACCTTGGACAACACTGCTATAGTAGTTATGATTAATTTGTTATTCATAATGTTATCCATAATGTACTGTAAGATTAATAGACATGGGGTTACGTCCACAAAACAGACGGTGGGATGCTGGGCAGTGGCACTTGTAGTTAAAAAGTTGCTGTTGATAGTCATAGTTATTAATAGGTCATGAAGTGTGCCCCAAGATATTGCTAAATAATATGCAATTGAACACCATTCAAGAAGTATTAATCCATAAACACTTTGTTTGGTGTGTTCCAATTTCAGAACAATAATACATAATATAAATATATACATAGGCCTATTTGTATGTTAGGGTGATGGCTTGTTTTTTGTGTACTGAAGGCTCTCATCTGCTACACCATGAATTGGTACGACTGGTAAGAGTATCTGATCTGTTAAGGTTGACTGTCGTTGACCTTTCGACACCTCTCACTGGAGTTATACCAAGACCCCGGGGGGGAAATTGACCCACAACGTACCCAATAGGGGTTACATCCAATTGAGGAATAATTTAGGACTCCCCCAGGGAGATAGAGGAGAAGAGGCTGGTAGGTAGGGGGTTGACTGTGGATCAAGTCTTTGACCTTGTTGTCTTTGCCCTGGTTGTTGCCAATGCAATATCATATCTTCACTCACACGCGTCTGCGAGAAACATTATCATTTGAACAACATGTGAAACCCTTCCTTGCTCTCTGTTTGACCTGACATGACAACGGGCTGCGACTGAAGCGGCCAGTGCATCTCTCTCACCCGTGGTCCTCTTCCCTTCGTTCTTGTGTTGTTTTATTAGCGGTCTTGAGGGGAGTGTTACCCACCCAGCCTTGTTCTATTAAGCTCTCCCACAACATGTGGTGGCAGAAACCACCCACCCACCCACCACACAACCATGATCTCATTTTCCCTTGGAGGGAGCGTGCGATGAATGACAGAGGGAACGAGAGAGAGAGAGAGTGGGTGAGACACGGACACAAGAGTCCCCCCGGTCTTCCCCTCCACGGCCGTTTGTCATCCAAACCGCGTTCTCTGCTGTAGACTCCTGCTAATGATGAAATGCTTGTACCGCCATAGAAAGACTCTTTTTGAATTTACTGTAGGCTGGAGGGTAAATACCCATCTGATGAACACATGTCATGTGGTATAACGCATAGTATGTCATTATAGCAGCAAATACACATAGGTAAGTGTTTATTTGTAGTAAATCCCCACTAAGACAGAAGGATAACAAATAGAAGTAGAGTACAGAATATGCCAAATATGTCAAATGGCCTATATTTACTTTGGTTTGGTATCTGCTGTTCAAAACATGGAATATTGTATGTGTGTGTGTGTGTGTGTGTGTGTGTGTGTGTGTGTGTGTGTGTGTGTGTGTGTGTGTGTGTGTGTGTGTGTGTGTGTGTGTGTGTGTGTGTTTGTGTGTGTGCGCTTTCTATATTTTGATCTATCTATCTCTAATGTGTGTTGCTGATTCCACTCAATTCAAGGTTAGTTTGATGCAGCCATTGTAACTAGCTCAAGTTCATGAGCTAGTTCTCCTGTTGCATTTGTCTGGAAAAGGGATGAAACGGTCTGATTATCGTAAAGCCAACGCATTAGGTGGCCTTGGACCTTAACCTGGCCAGAGGCTATTGGCAAGGTGGGGTGTAGAGTAGAGACCGATTTTACCACGCCTATGGGCCTATTTAAATTCACTGCATTTGGCTTGTCTGGGTGATACAGAATGACAGCACGTTCTTGTGTGGTCCACTTGGATGACGTCACGTACATGTTCGGCAGGTTTTGATTTTTAGTACCCCAACACTCAACCAAAAAAGAGGACTTAATTTACTCGGCCCTAATAGAGAGGGGCGAATACGTGATGAAATAAAACACTTTATTCAGATACACACAAGCATTAATATACGTAAAAGCAAACAAACGAATAAACAAATTATCAAGTTAAAATAATGAATGCGACCAGTCGGTTTTATTCAACTCGGCTGACCTCTGCTGGCAACACGTTGTTAGTTTTCTCTTCGACCCTGACGTCCAGTTTGTTCATTTGCGGCATCCGTACATCCGGTATCCGACGTAAATAGATTTTTAAAGTTCGGCGCGAATTTCACTGCAGGAACTCGTGTCGTTGACAGCCAACAACACAATAACACAGGTAAATGGACTTTATCAATGTGTCTGTTACCCGATACAACAGCGTTATAATATAATTTCACACATACCAGCTAAACTCGCACTTAAATACAGGTATGAATCCGCTAGCTTAGACGCTAAAAGCGTCGCTGTGCTACATTTAACAGTATCAGCTCTTTCAAATCCTAACGTTTAATCCATTTTACTTTTCTCAACTCACAGAATGGAGCCGCCTTCCTCAATTAGAGATGACACTTCGTTTAAGACCCCGAAACGTGTCCGGACCAAAAGCTCTGTGTCGGGCAGCCCGATCACGATCCCCGCCTCGCCGTTCATGAAGAAGCTTGGCTTTGGGACTGGCGTCAACGTCTACCTCATGAACAGGTACTGTTCGCTCCTCAAACAACCCTACATTCGCCACACCGTTCAATACACCATACACAGTTCCACACACCATGCACTACTCATCTCATAAATATCAGCCCTGTGGCACAGACTCTTTACACACAGTCTACTAGGATTCCTGTTTTCTGAATATGTTGTGTATCACCTTTGTGCAAATGTGGCCCACTCAATCCATAGTGCTCTATTATTTTAGATGGTGGTGATAAGTTTTCTTCCACAAAAGTACCGTGCTGTACATTTATCACCTCTGTTCCACATACTCTGAACCTCTTATGTATTGTGTAATTATTTCAGGGTAACCTTAGGCAAGTTGAATGCTTCACCATGGGCAGTGAAGAAAATAAACACCAAATGCGCTGGCAAGCAGATGAATGTTTACCAGAAGCGACTTAACGAGGAGGCAAAGATCCTGAAGGGCATCCATCATCCAAACATAGTTGGTAAGGCCATAGAGACACACACTCTATGATCAACGCAATCTAGACCTCAATATAAAACAAATGTCAGTCCACATCGTAGACAATGGAAGATAAATAAATGGTTAATTTTACTGTATACATCCCAGATAGGAAATATGGATCACAGAAGCAGTAAATAATTAGGGTGTCATAGCAGCAGTAAGTATAGGACAGTAAGGGTTAAAGGAATAATAAAGGAGAAAATAAAAAATAAATATCTAGTACACGGACATTAAACATGCACAGTTCAGGTAGACATTATCAATTGTTAAAATTATAGATTATGGATCAATGTACATGCGTGTCTAAAGATGTCTAGAAGTAGGACATGATGATGTCATTAGACCGTAGCAACACTCATGATTGGTAATAATACACTGTTCATGATTAACAATGAAGTTATTGATGATCCTTTGGGTGTTCATTACCTTTCAGGCTTCCGTGCTTTCACCACAGCCAAGGACGGGACCAAGTGCCTGGCCATGGAGTACGGCGGCGAGCAGTCGCTCAACGACCTCATTGAGAAGAGGAAGGCGGAGGGCCTCAAGGCCTTCCCTGCTGCCACCATAGAGCAGGTGGCGCTGCACCTGGCCAGAGGCCTGCAGGTAAAGCCCTGACCTACTGAATGTCACTTTCATTGCGACTTCCATATGCTGGTTGTTGTGCCTAGTCAATATATTTGGTAGTAGTAGAATTATTAAGTAGAAAAGCTTATTTTGAGAAGAGCCTGAAGACTATTCAGCAAACATCTCATGCACATTCATGTGAATGTCATATGGTGTGTTTTTTTTCCCTGTGTGCCAATAAGTCACCCATCATTTCCTATGATGATGTTTTGAAAAAAAAAAAGGGTGCTTTTTGATGAGTACAAATTGCTTTGTGTGTTTGCTTAGCTTGTGTGTGTATGATCTACCGTTCCCTCTGACAGTACCTCCACAATGAGAAGAAGCTGCTCCATGGGGACATGAAGTCGTGCAACGTAGTGATCCGGGGCGACTTTGAGACTATCAAGATCTGCGACGTGGGCGTGTCCCTCCGGCTGGATGAGAACATGAAAGGTAGCGAGGGCTTTGTGGGAGAGCAGGGAGAGGCACAGTGTGAGTCGGTACTGTGGAGGTCAACAATAGATCATAATAGGCTGTGTTGTTTACTGTTCCATGCAGGAACAAAGCAATCTTTACCAGTATATGTTTCAGTTAAATATTCATTTTCAATTGTTTGAGATATTAGTCGTAATATAAATATAGACCTGTGTGCTTATTATTTGTATTTATTTGTGTCTGTGACAGAATCTCTATATATTACTGATTATGTTTATATACATGTATATATTTCACACGATTGTGCTAGTCAGTCAGTGGCCATGATGGGTTTTAAGATATTAATAAACATTCTTCTGCTTCAAGTCATGTTTAGCCACCTAGAGGTATCATTAAGTATAATTCCCAGTGTATATGAATGAATTTCCATTTAGGATAAAACTGGAGTTTATTACATTACCATGTACAATGGTTTTATTGTGTGGTGCGCTATTCATCTGCATTGTCCTTCATTCCTGCTTGTGTTGAAAGGAATAAGGAACTTTCATAGGCCAAATCAATACTGGTAGTTGTGGTTCTCTGGACAAGAGTATTAAGTAGGCTTGTAAGATGTTTCCTACGAGACTCTTCCATACTATCCTTGTTGAGTATTCAGGTGGCATCAATTAGGCTTTTCAGTTTGGAATTTGATTAAAAGAGGGATTGAAGATACAGGACTCATTTTGTTGACGACCCAGTGACTATAGTATCTTTGAATGGATCTACGCATATGGGGTCTACTCGTCATATGGACGGGCTTATGTTGTGTTTATAGTGTCTCTGATTCATCTGTATATGTTTTTGTTTCTGAATGAATGATGGACTGCTGGAAGACAGGACTTGGCCTAGACATTAAAGCGTATGCAACGGTTTACAATGGCTGCCTTTGTTTCAGTTGCAAGCTTGTGTTTTACTCATTTTGTTGAGCTGCTCTGTTATGCGCAAATGTTGGCAACAGTTGCGATTTTTCTCCTTGTAGATACTTCAATTTAATTACAAACATCTTGCGTTTGATTCATACATGGATGTAATGGGCCCCCGATCTTGGCCTGTTTGTGCCATTAAACACACAAGCTAACAAATGTGCCATTTAAACAGCAACGACTCATTTACTACACCATATTTTGTGAGTTTTCTACCAAACATCACCCAAAACGGTCGGCTAAGCATGCACCTCCTTTTCTCTCTCTCTCTCTCCCTCACCCCACCAGTGGCTGACCCAAAGGAAGAGTACGTCGGCACAGAGCCCTGGAAGCCCAAGGAGGCCCTGGATGAAGAAGGGGAGATCACAGACAAGGCAGACATCTTTGCCTACGGCCTGACCCTGTGGGAGATGATGACCCTGGCCATGCCCCACCTGGACATGCTGGATGATGTAGATAATGATGAGGAGGAGGATACAGGGGACGAAGGTGAGAGGGCATGAATAGCACTGTGGGATATCAGCAGAAATGGTCTTTGGCAGTGATCTTTAAGAGGAGAGAAGTGAATGTTTGTATCGGGACTGCGGCCTTATCAGGCCGTGCTTGTACCCATATCATACTAGACTGGAGACAACCCTGGAAGAGTTTTTCTCTATGGGAATGAGACGTATGTTGTTCCAAGCTTTATATTTGCAATTATTTTTATATCCTGCATAATTATTTCAGATTTCTTTACATTTTGAACACAATTGTGCAACAGGTGATCATCAAATTTATGGCTTGCTGTTTTTGCCCAGAAACCAATATAAACTCCTGTTTGTACATATGTATATACAGTATGTCCTAGTCATAGCCTCCATGCCTTCTCTCCGCCCCCAGACGAGTCTGAGGAGGAATGCTTCGACGAGGACTCCTACTACGAGCGGCTGGGCACGCGGCCGGCGCTGGACATGGACGCCCTGGGGGGCGCCTACCGCCGCGTGGTGGAGCTCTTCTGCCTGTGCACGGAGCAGGACCCCACACGCCGCCCGTCGGCCAACCAGATCGTCCAGGCCCTGGAGATCAACGCGCCCAGCGAGGTCATCGTTCTGGATTAGTGATGCTAGGACCGGTGGGGTGCGGTCTTTTGGTTTCTCTTTTATTTTACCCCAGCAGATTTCTTTTTGTTTATTATATTTGACCTTTCCCTCTTCATTTTCTTTCTCACTTGGCACATGTCTATTATTAACAGGCTACACTATGTACAAAACTCATGAGTCAGGGGAAAGAGTGCTGAGAGAGAAATGCAAGCTTTATCACAGGTGGCAAAAAATGATTGCACTTTGTTTGAATATGTTGTTTTCAGTGACTGTTATACGTGTGTCTGTCTATTATACTGTCCCCTTTGTATGTACGTTTTTCTAGATGTCACATGTGTACTTTTTCCAATTATCTTTCACCGAGATCTCACAGTAAGACGTGTGCACTGTAGTCAATTTTAATAAATATTTTTTTTTTGTAGCAAAACGTTGTTCATCTACTTGCAAATAGGTTTGCAAAGATGCCGACAGTATAGATTAGCCAACTATGCAAATATCACTAACAAGACAAACAAAGCGCAAATTGAAGATGCATGTTTGACCCCTCTATTGAAAGTTCAGGGCTAATAGAATTGATTGACACAAACCATTGCAATTGCAGCCCAAGCTCTGACGATGCCATTAACACTGCTGATTTTAGGCAATTAATACCTACTTGGTTCCATGGGAAGCCCTCTTAACCATGTCTCGTTAGTCAGGTGTTGGTCATGGAGTGATATGGCCTGTACCATTGGAATCATGGCTTTCATGACATTGTTTCTGAAATGATATGCTGAGGTAAGAACGTAACTGTTGTTACGTTAGTCTTGTTTAATAGACGGGGTGCCGCGGGAATACTCTCACATCACATTTAACCAGCCATGTTAAATATTGGAATAGATGTTGCAGCTAACTGTCGTCTTTGGCAGTGAAAGACATCCAGTACTGTGTAAGGAAGATGACTATTGTAACTCTGGGATACAAATCTGTTGGCTATGGATAGGATAGCATAGGATAATAATTGTATCCCATCATAATTTAAAATTTTCACAATGCAGTTTTTCATTTAAGACATTTTAAACATACAAAGGTTGTTTCAGAAGTGTAATTTAAAGTTGTAAAGAACATTGAAAGTTGGTAAGTATGTTAAAACAAATTCCACCCAATTCTAAAATGTTATAAATCAAATGGGATTTATTAAACCTATATTTATACACTCAAACACAGTAAACACTGCTAATCACTCTGAAATGCTTATCGTTTCACTTTTTCACAAGTCTGCATAAACATGGTCAAACAAAATGTCAAGAAGTAACAGAACTTTCCTAAAATCGCTCAAAAATAATACTTAGACTTTCAAAGAATTCAATAAAGAGCTAATTCACAAGGAAATGGAATTGAAGATTCTTGAATGAGTAATATAAAAAGAACATCTGTACATTTCAATAAGAAAATAGGGCAGTACAGATTAATTATATATCTAAAAAATATTTCAGACCAGAAAAGTATATATTTTAAACTAAACTTTCTTTTAACAGTACAAACAATAATGTTAAATCTAAGTCCATTTACTCAGCAGGGCATATATTTGTCAACTGCCATAAATGATCTGATTTGGAACAGGAGAACGAGAACCATAATTTAAGAAAAGTCCTTCAAACGTCAACAAAACCACCCCCCCCCCTCCCCAGCAGCCAATGAGCAGGTAAACACAAGCGGTCCACTGCATCCCGTCCCCAACACTCAAGTGAGGAAGTTGTAGACGAGGAAGGTGGGCGTGTTGCAGTACTGCGTGGCAAACTGTTTCCCGTCCGGCGTGGGGTCAGAGAAGGCGATTTCTTCCTTGGTTAGTGGACTGCCGTATATGAAGGTGCTCCTGAAAACAGAAACAAAATGTCCCAGAGAGGGAAGACCTCAGGTTATTATTGTTTGTTAGTTGTGTAAGGATTTAATAGAAAACTGTATGCAATGACATTCAATTTGCAATGTCTGCCAACCATCATGGTGACATACATGGTAATTTTTTTTAACAGCCATCCTGCTTTGGCATCAACAAACCAAACAAGTATATTTTTTGTGCAAGTTTAACAAATACTATCCTCAAAATTGACAACCCACACAAAATCTAAGGTTATAATGATCCTGCTACTACTAGGTCATCCTGTTTGAAGATGCTGTTGGTAAGATTCAAGATCTCACATTTGAGCAATAGTCGACTTAGCCATAGCAATCAGTCCGCTATTAATGAGTGAAATTCTCTTAGAGAATATCTGTTCTGGTGATCTACTCTACCCTTTTCTGCTCGCTCTTTGCAGCTTTCAAATCTATTTAAAAAGGGCCCCTGTTTGACCACCAGGTGTGAGTGTGACATTCATTACATTCAAGTCATTACAAGCCAATTCAAAATCTCCCATGCACTGTGACTTGGAGACATCACAAGTGGGAATGGTCACACAGATGTATGGCTAGCTAGTCCACTGGGTAAGTGGTTTGACTTATCTTTTCATATAAAGTACACCCTTTCAGAAAACATGCAAAAACCCAAACACCATAAACAGTGTAGCCCTTTGCTCCTTAACAGAGTAACTAGTTGCTCGAGATCCGCCTGGTGGCGGTGGAGGAGGGCGGCTCTTACCTGACGGTGTCCAGCAGGCGCGTGGCGATGCCCTTCCGACGGGCCAGGCTGAAGACCCAGATGCGGCTGACCCCGCACAGGGCGTTCTCCGGGCTGGTGGAGCAGCACCAGGCCCGGTGGTGCTCCATGAAGTCCTCCCGGTTCATGTCTTTAGGGGCCTCGGGCACCGCCAGCACGCGGTATGCCTGGATGGAGTACAGGGGAATGCATGTTTACTGGGGCTACAACTAACCATTATTTTCCTAGTCCAATCATCTAACGACAATTTTGATTAATCATCAAGTTATAAAATGTCATACATAACAGCAAATGCCTTCAAAAGTTACCAAAGTCCAAAGCTTAAATGTGCTTGCTTTTTATCTGACAAAAAGCCAAGAAAAACTATTCCTGAACCATTAACCAAATATTTTAATTGAACTGCAACATTGCAGTTCACATACTTGCCTGCCTTGTTCCTGACCCTATGACCACAGTGAAAAGTATGCGACAGTCATGCCAAACCACCCAGTATAATCATGGCCATTTTATTTTTCCCCTTCCCTCATTATTAGACAGTGTTGTCGTTTCCTACCTGTCGTATGTTCTGGGCGATGAGGCAGCCCACCACCATGCGCTCGTTGTTGATGAACAGGTAGGTCTTGGCCTTGGTGGGACAGTTGAGGGCCACCTGCTGGAAGCCCAGCTCGTTGTCCGCTACGCGCCGCACCTCCTCGGCCTGTGGTGACCAGGGACCAGCACACACAAACACACAACCAAAGAGAAGGGGTCAGAAGATGGCATGAAGGCACCAAAGTCACAAACCCAGAATGGCTTCTTGAGCTGTTCTCTAAATTATATATAATGAACACACCTTCTTGAGCGCGTACTTGGGGTCATCGGGCATCACCAGGACGACCTTGCCATCCCAGAACTCTGCCACCACCCGCTCCTTCTTCCAGCCCTGCAGCACAACACAGCATGCTGGGGGTTAGACGGTGTACACAGAGGGAAAAATGGAAACCCTGAAGAAAATATGAATTTAGTAGTTTAACACTTTCTATAAGATTATCATATCATTTCATTAACCTCAGGCTGAAAATGAGGTATGTCTTCTCTGCCCAACTAGGTTGTTCAGCACACAACTTTTTGTGCCTACTCCGATCTTGACTCACTTGTAAGTGGCTTTAAATAAAAGCATCTCCTCAATGACTAAAATGTAGTACGAAGTGTAGCATTCATGCTATTAGGTGGACACTTTGATCCAAAGTGTCCCACAAAACTGTGACACATTATTCTCATCATGAAAGATCCCAGCGGGAATCAAACCCCTAACCCTGGCCGTTTGTCCAGCTTCAAGGTTGCTTCTGGTGTACCATACGTGGGACTCTGGGTATAAAAAGCTCCAGCACCACCTCATGGCGGTGGAAGGGTAGCGTACCACAAACTTGATGCTGTCGAGGAAGCGCTGGTGGAACTGGGTGTGCTGGAACTGGTCCTCTGGGCTGTCTGCGCTGTACACCATCCCACAGGACTCACAGCTGGCCGCCCCAAACTCCTTCTGACCCGCATCCTGGAGGGAGGGATTGGGATGAAGACGGACATGAGACACTTGCATTACTCAAGGGAGAGAATTAACATTAGAGGGCAGCGCTAACATCTGTAGAGGATTTAAATGTTTGGCATGCACACGGTTATGAATATGTAGGCTAGTGTAGCAAGTTTTGTAAAACTTGTTCAATAGAATGCGGTGTCTTTTCCAGGTTGCGGTCTATACATGAAACATTGCTATGTGCCAGGGATGATTATGAATTTTAAAAAAAAAGTATTGAAAAATCGTCAGATGAAAGTGGTTGGAAAGAGAAAGTGGACTGCATCACCCAACTCTTCAATGCAGAACCATTATCCAACCAGCTAATGCCGACAAAAACTTTTATTCTAGCTTGGTGTATTTTTATGTGCTCTGGTGCACAGTATTGGTTTTGTGCAATGCGATGAAACCAAAACCCAACATAAAATCAAGTCGTGCTGATCTTCACCAAGCCAAACTTGATGAAGCCCACTTGATGAAGGAATACATACAATTATGAGCTGGTCGTCTTCATCCTGCTTCTGCCTCTTTCGGCGCACGCTACGCTCCCTGGGCACCGAGGAGGCGGCAGGCTGCAGCGCCACCGCTGGGCTGGCTGCGGTACTGCGGGCTGCCCTTTTGCTTCCTGCTGACCTTTTTGCAGATGAGCCAAAGATGGGATACACGGTTGGAGTTTCTGTGGGGGAAAAGTTTCAAAATCAGCAATGTTGACGGTCAGCAAAATCAGCAATGTTAACATCAAAATCTCAATAAGACCACCAAAGAGTCATGGTCATAGCTCTGAAATATCCAAGGGCACTAGAGCTGGGACGACTCGTCGACGTAATCAACGTCATAAATAAGTCTACATGAATAATTTGTGTTGACGTGTCATCCCCGTTTTTTTTTTTTCTCTCTCCCCGTTCTCTCTCCCAGGATGGCAGCAAAACACCGTAAGTTCTGTTGATTTGCCCCCTTCCCCACCCTGGAATGTTCATTTATCAAGCAGTTGCAGTAGTAAACCAAAGATCCTACTCTCTGAGTAAATGTTACGTTATACTCCGGGCTTAAATTTCAGCACGGGATTGCGGGTATTGCGCATATTAAAAAAAAATCCTGCAACCCGATTTCAGTGGCGCATCTGTCCTTCGTACAATCTTTGACGCACGCACACACACACACACACACACACACACACACACACACACACACACACACACACACACACACACACACACACACACACACACACACACACACACACACACACACACACACACACACACACACACACACAGAACCCCTTTGCGCTTGCTCCTTCTCGTTCTCTCCCAAAAGTTGTACACGACCCATGTGCTGTTCTTGGCAATTATTTCCATCGCTATGAGCTTTAAGTAGACTAATGCAAAAATGGACCGCTGGCTCAAACGTACGCATGCACGAATGTACACACACATGTCTACGTAACCACACATAAACACACACACACACACAAGCATGTGCACGCAACTATACACACAAGCATGTGCTGAAACTAAAAAATAATCGTTAGATTAATTGTAATTAAAATTAATCTACAGATTAGTCGACTAATCAAAAAATTATCACTAGATTAATCGTTTGAAAATAATCGTTTGGGACAGCTCTAAAGGGAACATCATTGCGGTTTCAATACAAAAAAGTTTAATAAAATAGGAGTTTACCAGGGACTGGGCTGCAGACACCAGCAGAAGGGTTCCCATCACTGTGGTCAAAGGCGGAGGCTGAGCAGTCATCATCCTCCTCAAGACAATTCATTAAAAAGGAAAGTATAACTATTAATATTGGCAATAGCTAGGTACCACTAACAATAATAATAATAACAGATAGTGAAAAATTGCATCAAAACCTTATCCAGTCAACATGTTTCTTCAACATAGAATAGATATCATCAAACGTTCTAAGGAAATGTAAGACTTGCACTACCTGGCATTGTTTAGATGTCGTTAGTGGCTTTATTATAGAAGCAACTAAGCTGGACTACCTGTGTGTTGATGCTTGAGGCTGTGGGTGCCGGACTGGCTGTCGGGGACCTACTCAAAATGAGCTTGATTTCCTTGGTTATTCCGTATTTCCGAGAAAGCACATCAGGTGAACTGGTGGGTGAGAAAGAGATATCACTTATACAATGCATTGGTCCTCTACGCTGGGCTAGTGTCTACAGATGTATTATGTGAGAGCACGTTCAGCACGTTCAGCTCAAGACATGCAGGAACCTTGGAAGCCCCGGGGACCCCGGTGGGCTCAGGTCAGAGTCGGCCCAGTCCAGCGGGTCGTACTTGTCTCTGCTTCCCTCCTTGCCGGCCCCATCGACGCTGGCTCCGCTTTGGCCTGGCGGCGTGACGCTCTGCTGATGGGAAACAAGACCCAAGAAATAATGCGTAGAATCAGGTTTTTTTTTAAGAATGTAGTGTCACACACACACACCCATTGAATTGCCCCTTATATTTATTAAGTAATTCGTTCCTCTGGCCAATTTTGTAAGAGACTAGTCCAGTAAGTACATACAAAGAGGAGAACAGTTTCAATTTCATTCAATATCAGCTCCAGAGTTCAGAGTGTGAGAAGATGAAACAAGGCAGGCACATTAATTAAAGTGTATGAAGGGTTCCAAAGTTCCACTACCCATTAGGTGCTACCAGCTAGCCTTCTCTTACCACTTCAGCTACATTCTGCCGCGGGCCCTTGGGAGAGGGCGTTTGGTCGGGGGCCACAGCTTCCTGTTGGGGCCTCTTTGCCTCTGCCTTTGGTGGGGCCACGGTGGCCTTGCTCTGGGCTGGGGCCGGCTTAGACCTGGGGGTGGCCTTCTTGTACATGGAGGTGGGCCTCTTGCCCGTGCTGAAGAAGGCGGCGCCCACAAAGAGCTTGGGCTTCATCTTTGCACTACTGAAGGTCATGTTGGTGCCCTTCTTGGGCTCTGTGGGTTTGATCGACGACGTTGACACTGGAACAGCACTGTCCAATAAAGAATACATCAAAATACATTTAACAGTGGTGAAAAATAAATAAACTTGATTCAAAATTATTATTTTCTATGACTCTGAATCGATTCATTAATTTGACGATGAGTTTTTAGCTGATACAACTTTCAAATATGAAAAACAACATTCTTATACACACACTTTACTTTGCTTCTATGCCATAATTTGCCACTTTTCTTAGCAATAGCGGACTGGAGTAGATCCTGAAATTAGCAACTCTCTGTACTGAATCAGGAATTGATTTTTGAATTAAATCGTGATCCCAAAAATGGAAATCGAAGATCGGGATACCAAAAGATTCACCATCTGTAATATCATCAGCATGATATCTGTAACATCACAACCACTTCTTGTTTAAAAGCATATAATAATGGACATTGTAAAAAATACGATATTTAGAGTGTGTGACCGATATATAGAATGAGTTTCAAACCTGCTGCTCAGATTCTTCAGAGAGATCCTCTTGGGAGGGGCCATGTAGCTCTTCATGGCTCTCTTGACGGCCTGGGCGGACGCCGTCCCCTTCTTCCTCTGCATTGTGCCCACACTGGGCTTTGACTTCTGTGCCACTTGCTGCTTGGGAGGAGGAGGCGGAGGAAGAGAGGGAGCAGCAGAAACGCCCTTGAGCTCCTTCACCAGCTTCCTCTCCAAGGGGGTGAGGTAGAGGGGCTTCTGCTTGCCATAGAAGGAGCTCGCCACCATGCTGCGTTTTTGGGGAGATTTGGCTGGGGAGCCTTGAGGAAGGGAGAGGAGTATTAGGTTAGTAACATTCTTAACCATCAAGTGGCATATTTAAAAACGCATACGTTTTGTTTTAGCATGTTTGGCCTCTATACTACCGGCTGTACTGTCGGTTAGCAAAGCTCACATTAGTCATTGCATCACATTAGTCAACACAGATCATTGGCATCATTCATTTTAGCAGCTGCAAAATGAACAGATTTTTTTTTTTTTTTTTTTTGCAGACCAAAACTAAAGCGGTTTGTTACCGTGCAGCACCCTGTACACCCCATGGTGTGTACCCCCTACCTGGTGGAGATTGCATGCGTTTCCGTGGGGAGGGGCTGTTTGCCTTTCCTGGTGTGATTGGGGGATTCTTCCTAATGGGGGACTGCTGGAGCCTGACAGACCTCTGCTTCATAGGGGAAGCCTGCTTCGCCTCTCCTCTCTTAGCAGTCAGACTTTTTTTTTAAAGGAAGGAAAGTCCATTTAAATATGAGAGTGAGAAGTTATTCAATATCGGGGGTAGACTGCCTGCCTGTGACAGGAGAATTAACATGGTCTCAACTGAAGCTTTAGAGAACTTCAGTTATACATATACAGTTAAATAGCTAAACAGTAAAATGGTTGCATGTAAAAGCCTAATATCAGGGATGATTAACTGTAGCGTTAGGTTATATATGTGCATTGTTAGATAAGGCATAGTCAGGTTGAAAAGGCTCACCTGGCCAGGTCAACGGAAGAGTGTTTCCGCTTCCTAGTGGTTTGAGGCATCATTTTAACAAGTCCACTTTCAACCGAAACACCTACATAAAAACAGCAATTATAAAGTCACGGATAGAAGACACAATCAAAAGTACGAAGTACTACAGTTCGAATATTACATAACAGGAATGACATTGCATTTTAAATCAGCTTTCTAAGTATCCAGACTTAATATTAATATTTGATACCAGAGATGAATACTATAGCGTTCATTATTGGCCCTTCATGCTACGTGTGGAGTTACTGGTGAGCTAGCTCCAGGTCCCCAGGCTAATTGGCGGGATGACTCAAAACCACCCAACACACACAACGAGGTGTACAAACGAAAGAGCATAACCAACTAAAAGCATTGGCATTAAACTGCATACTAATACATTTAATACAACTAATATACTAAATTGCTTGCCATATCCTTGGCGCGTTAACGTTTCACGTCAATCAACTGAGTTACCTAAGTTAGCGCCACAATCACTCAAAGTGCACTAAGAGGCGCAAAAACGAAATAATCGATTATTATGGCGTGAATGGAAAAGCATTCGACCTGTTATGATAACTCCTTATAGTCGAGCGCCAGACATAAATCCAGACAGTGGTTCTCTGCAGGTATCCTGCAGCCTCTGAACTTCGTACCGCCACTTGCTTCCAATGTTTTGAAGCGCGCGCGGCCAGGGCTGTACAGCGGAAGTCTTTCATCAGTTTGTAAACAACTTCCGGGGGCATTTTGACGTGCCTAACACACACCGCGGATCCGGCAGGGCTGAAGCTCTATGGGTTGAAGTCATTGCAATTTTTTGATAATGAATAGGCAAAATTAGTGCTTTCACAAAAAAGTTATTAATACTTAATATAAACCGTCGTGTCGTCGTCAAAAAGTTAGCCTTATTTTAATCAAGATGGTGTTTTATTTTCAAAGTGCCGGTAGGTAATGATCCAGACAGCTAACTAGCCAGTGGGAAAAGAGCTTCAGAGACTCCAGTCAGACTGCAGTGACATTTTAATAAAAGAGAATGCTATAAATTAATGTATTTATGTCATGTATTAAATGCAGCTTATGTTAACAAAATTAATTGCGGTAAGATAATAACTGCGTTTTGTGTTATTGCCTTTTGTACTCTCTTCAGTGGTGAACCCTGCCTACACAATCTATATGGGAAAGGACAAATACGAAAGTAAATATATTATATTCTTTTGTCCAAGCTTAACATTTTGTGTGATAATACAATAGCTTCAGTTCTTCCTGTAACGTGAACCTGCTATCTTTAAACAGACGAAGACCTAATCAAGTATGGATGGCCTGAGGACATTTGGTAAGATTCACATTGTTTTTTCGAAGGAAAGTGACGTGTTTTATGTACTTTGAAATGTTTGATATACCCAGAAGTATATTGTGTCTTGTTCTTACACTGTTGCATTGTTTTTTGATCTAGGTTTCATGTGGATAAACTGTCTTCTGCGCACGTGTACCTGAGGATGCAGAAGGTGACAAGTGGGGATACTTAACTATAGAACATTCTCATTTACATTACTGTAATTTAGCCCTTTATCATTTAATCGTTAATTAGATGTTTTGGGTTTTCTCTTCTAGGGTCTGACCATCGATGACATTCCCAAGGAGGTGTTGATTGACTGTGCACAGCTTGTGAAAAACAACAGTATCCAAGGTGAAAAAATAAAATGTGGATTGACCACATTTGAACTTAACTTGGCTTTAGGGTAACAGACATCTCTTAGCCCTACACTGCTGACTATGGGGTTTATATGCATCACAGGCTGTAAGATGAACAACATCAACGTTGTGTACACACCCTGGGCCAACCTGAAGAAGACTGGAGAGATGGATGTGGGACAGATCGGCTTCTTTCGACAGAAAGAGGTCAGTCGAGGCGGGTGCAATGACCCTGGTTTCACAAGAGATGGCCCTGTCTCTTAAGTCTAGGTTTTTTGAAGTCTACTCATGACCTATGCTTTTCATTAGTTTTGTTATTAGTGCAGTTTGGTTGGCTAGTAAAGTGATTTTTGTATTTAGTATTTTAGATTTAAAAGGGACCAAGTACAATATAAAACATAAATGTCCCCATCTGATGCACCGCGAATTATAGCTTTAATCTAATTTGCATCCTTCATCTGTTGGCGTGTCACAACAACGATTACTGAACACATAATGGGCCGTCGTCATCACAAATCACATCAATATTGTTTAACTCTTTGCTCACCGCAACCCGGCAACAGGTGAAGCTGGTGTCTGTGGAGAAGAAGATCAACGAGATCGTCAACAGGCTGGAGAAGACGAAAGATGAGCGGCACCCAGACCTGGCGGCGGAGCGGGCGTCCCGCGACCAGGAGGAGCGCAACGAGAAGAAGGCCGTCATCCAGGAGCAGAAGAAACGCGAGAAGGATGAGGTTAAGAAGAAGAAGGAGGTGGAGGAACTCAGGTGGGCATGTGGCAACGAGAGGCGCATCACTGCTGCTGCTGCTGCTGTTGTTGTTGTTGTTGTTGAGGTTGTTCTGGTTGTTATCGTCTGCCGAAAGAGTGACTCATGGGCTTCTCTGTCCCGTTTGATTGATGCTTGCAATGTCAGTTTTTTTTAAAAGCTTAACTTTAACAAAAAAGGTACTGCTACTGCTAAAGAATATTTTCTGAAGAAACTGTGCTTTACATGTGAACTGTTTTCTTTATGGCAGGAATTACTCTTCCCTCATGACGAGTGAAAACATGACGACCAATGAGGTAAGACTATAAATACATATTTGAAGCCTTTTTGAAGTAAAGACCTAATTTCAGGCTTTAGACTATTGGGTATTATTCTTGGATATAATTTAACTTAGATATAATAGTAATGATAGATTTTGGAATTGCCCTGCCTTTCTAAAAGCCCATCCTTTTGTTTAAGGGACATAACAGTATTTGAGTTTTAAACTGGAAAAATCCTCTCATTATAATAATTAGACTGTAAGGGTAGATTATACTTCTTTGTTGAATAGCTGCCGTAGGCCACAGAGATCCCCCGTAGCTAACCCGTCTCAGCAAAAATGCAATTCCGCAAGGATAGTGATTATCCCACTTCGTCTTTCATACATTCTCCAATTAATTTCTGGCCATGGTGAAGCGCACATGGAGCAGACCGAGACGGACTATCTTCTTTTGTATTATAGAGATCCACAGATGCCACTCAATTTGTGGTGAGAAGTAATTTACCCACTTTCTATGCGGATCACCAACAAGGAACCGTTAATGCAAGCACAGGCGTTATCCTATCCTCCACACCCACGGCTATAGAGGACAGGACTGAGCAGGATAAATCAGAGTCAACGTTAAGTACATAGAGGGTTGCAGCGATGTCTCCTTAAGCTTGAACCCAAACATAGCATGGATTTTACTTTGTGTCTTCTGCAGGGGGGCTACGATTCAGACGATTTTATGTAAAGCGCGGTTCCCCACGCCAGACGAGAAACACCCCGCTTGAGGAATCAACAAAACCCATTGTTGGGGCGCTCCCCCACCCGCTCTGCCTAATGGTGCATGGACAACGTACAAAGACCAACCAATACTTTTGCCCGTCGGACACTTGCAGCAGCGATAGAGCCAAGGTCAGAGAGACAGCGTTCGGGACCCTGGTCTGTCTGCTCACTGGCTCAGACATAAAAAAAAAAAAAAGAATCTGGTTGGACTCGCCCACATAGGAGATGGCAGTCTATAAACCAACACAGGCGAGCTTGTTTGACACAGGGCTGATGTCAGTGCCTAACCAACAGGCCAATTTGAATGGCCTTTTGGTTAGACACAAACTACAATTAAATGATTCATCCACTTTCTCATTAATGCATAGACACTCCCGGCCTCAAATCATTTTATTTCATAAATTATTTGTATGTTGAGCTTGTATTTCAATATAAACATAAAACATCTGATGTAAAGATTAGAATAAAACTACTTTGATGTTCTCCATATGTCTGTTATCAAAAAATAATTTGTTATTTTTTTTCAAATCAAATTTTAGAGAAAGCTTGGAAATACAAAACCCTTCACACACTTATGTTTTCGTGTTAAAAAGAAGGTCATTCACAAGAGTTGTGTTTTAGAGTTTCAAGAAAATGTCATAAACATAACGACAGAGAAGGAACCAAATCTTTCCTCTCATGCCTGAATGTAGCTACACCACTAGTGTAGCTACATTTACTGATTAACTATAGCTTCTTCATCATATAGTATAGTAACTCATGTGTCAAACCAAGGAACTCTGTTGTGGTGATATGTGGACTCACAGCTCCAAGTCCAATGACATCCGTCCGTCAGCTACTTACGTATGTTCATGCGCTCTGGAAAGCTGGTGGAACTACTTTCTCGCATTTTCATCTGCTTGTGATCTGTGCCAAAAAATAAAACGTATCAATTCAACGTATGTAAATGTTTGGAAATGAATTGTCCTTTGAGCGGCCATGTTTTAAAACAGTATTTCAAAAGTATTGTATTCGTATTTTAAATACATAGAGTTTTAGAGTTTTATTTATTACTATTTTCTGTCCAATGATGTGTTGAGGGTCCAGGCAGTATGATGTTTTTCCTGTACTTGTAGAGATGGCAAATACCATATTTCTGTAACCATGAAGCCATAGTTTGAATTGGTAGCAACTTTCCCATTTTGCTCCCTGGTTTGGATTTGTTGACACAGAATTTATCCACTGTTTTCATATTTTTCATATTTTTCATTTTTCATTTCATAAATGCTACATTATCTTCAGGCTTTATTTGTGGCTTGGCAGCCCAAGGCACAGAGTTTATTGCTTGGAAGCTTGGACAAATCAAATATTCTTTCTCTCTGGGCCCTAGCGATTAGTAATTGATTGACATGAATAAAACCACCCAAATGGTCAAATTACAGGAACAGAAATGTACTTTACCCTACGGATTTTGTTCGTTGGACGGATAACATTCCTTATCTCGCTGCAGACACCCTCCTAAGTTAACCGTATGTGTTCAGCATATGGTAAGGACTTATAAGCTTATGCAAGAATACAACGTGACATGTTTCAACAAACAAATAAGAAAAGCTAATTGTCAACTTGGATTCTCTTTCTGACAATAATTGGGATATAAGCTGGGTTATAGGCAGCCAAAAATATAGACGGCCAGAACACATCAATGGTGAATCGCTCTGTTTGTCTCCCCACTAATCCAAGCTTGGGCTGTGCGAGCAACCACAAGACAGCCAAGTTTCCATTGTTGAAAATGTGTTTTATGCTTGAGTTTGACTCCTAATGACCCCCAGAGCTTTTTGACTCAACATTTTCCGAGGAATTATAGGACTTTAGTTGTGTATGCTTAAATATTTTGGAAGGAATTTACATTTTGTTATGTTGCTATGGAACGAAATTGCATATAGTTATAGCTGTTTCTGTTTCACTGAGAGTGTAAACAGTTTTCTTTTGCCATTTTCTGGGTAAAGCATGCCCAAGTTAATTTGGTCTTGTGCAACACAGTGCTGGTTTTAACACCAGGTGGTGCAAAGAGTCTTTTGCATTTGACTAAAGCCAGAAAAGACAGGAGGTTGTTAAAGCATGTACATTGTCTTCAGATATACACAAGCATGTAAGATGTTTTTCTTATGTCTAAAACGACATACAACCTTTCTATATACAAGCTCTGGATTAACAGTTCTTTATTTTGCTACTATTGTCAACCTTTTTGATGAAGTTATAATTGGTCACTCTACATGCAAAGATGAAAGGCAAAAGAACATCTGGAATGTGCTTGGCCGTTCTCCCTGTTTGTGACTGAGGATTAATGGAGTCCACTTGCTATTTCGGTCTGCCTCTCGAGACTTGTGTACAGAGACAAACTGTATACAGAAACAACCCTGGCCAACGTAGATGTTTGTCAGTGTGTGTCGGAGTAATTATTAGTATCGACTTCCATTACTCCAAATAAATACAGTACTTTAGGGCATATAGACACAATCTGTACAGTGAGGATTATTCTCAACTGTATCTATTATGTATTATATTATATACTATGTATTATCAATCATAACTACAATGTTTTAATATGGATTTGTTGAGGTCCTGTGTTCTGGACAGGTTAATGCCTACTTCCTAAGACTGATTAAGCATGGATATTATTTCCACCAGTATTGTCCATGATGTGTCCCTGAAGTCTATCGTGGTTAATTTGCTGCCTGTCATCGCCACTTAACCTTTTTGAGGGCCGAGGGTACAAAGTATGCTTTGTTAGGCTGGCGGCCCTGCAATGCAGGTTGTTTTAATGTGTTTTCTTCTGTCCTGATTCCCCTCCTAGGTGATTATACATTCTTAATGATGATCTTACGTTAAAAAGCCTATGAACCCTCGGAGTAGGTAAACCAGGCCTAATATTGTGCTTCTCCGGCTTTATGGTTGAATTTAAAACCCTAATAAGTCTTGGGCTTCGTAGATTCACCAAGATCCACTTTGCTACCAGAAGCCAAAAAAAAAATCTCCAAATGCAATATCAAATGCTGTACTTTTTTCCCAAAGGGCAAAAGTCTACACCAATCAACCAGTGTAATGGTGTTGGTGGTGGCAGTGGGCATGTCTTAGCAGTCAAGCGGACCGAATTGGGAAAGACGGAGCTAGTGGAGAGCATTTCCAGCTCGCTCGCTGACATTTAATTCCATATTTATGGGGAGAAGTGACGAGACGTCCTGCCAAACACCCAAAACTTCCCATAACTCGTATGTTACACGTGTGTGTGTGTGTGTGTGTGTGTGTGTGTGTGTGTGTGTGTGTGTGTGTGTGTGTGTGTGTGAGATCCAAATTCAGCCGGCCTCCTTAATAATGTTCCTCATTTTCTGCAGATGGCGAACACTCTCTGCATGCTAAGTGGTGTATTTCCCACAATGCAAGTAAGAAAACCTCCAAAAAGCACAGTAAAAGAATGAATGAAATGCATCATATTTCACTGCCTGATTGCACTGATTGTCACTGCCTATTACTTCTACTGCAACTATATAAGTTCAATTCAAGTCCTGTATACGTATATGTATGTATGTATGTACATCAAAAGATTGAATACTAGGAAGAAGGTGTAACATGAGTTTGAATGAATAACTGCAGAGCAGTGCACAATGGCTGTGTTGGAGCCTAGTTACGGGAAAATATCCCAACCAGTGCTCCAGCGTTGGGAAACGTTTCACCTGCCCCCGGCACAGAAGTAAGAAAGGCTTTCATTCTACGGTGTAGGGCGGGGATACCTGGCAAGTCCAGTGGAGAACTTGAGTGGAGTGGAACCTTTTATAGTCTGACTCCATCATGTCCATCCTTCTGTCCGGCTGTTTTTTTTTGCCATTTTAAAGCAGCATGCACAGATTCAAAGTCATGGTGGGAACAAAATCAATATTCTGTGTGTGCGGATAGAATAAATAACAAACATTGGAAGGTGGTCAGTGTGAAGCCAGAGAGTGGAGGTCTTAGTCATCAATCTTGACCAGAAATACTTCCAGTCACAATAACATCTTCCACCCTTTTAGTGGTCAGGTCACACACAGTAGATGGATATAACATCTACCACCCATGTCGTGGTCACGGTAACATCTGCTGGTGGTTGAACAGGCTAGCAGGGACCACACACACACATACACACACATACACACACACACAGACTCAAGAAATGACATGGCTCAGGAGAGTATAAGCGACCATATCTGTGTTAACCACAAACTCTTCCTGGCTCAATAGAAGACGATGTGCGCTTATTATTCTTGAATGTGATGGCAAGATAGATAGGTGTGTGTGTGTGTGTGTGTGTGTGTGTGTGTGTGTGTGTGTGTGTGTGTGTGTGTGTGTGTGTGTGTGTGTGTGTGTGTGTGTGTGTGGTGTAAGGTAACATGTTGGAAAACTGCTAGATTGTGCATAAGAATACCAACACGTATACTTTGACCTGTAACCTTTGGGAACTCAATTGCATTCAGGAAGTAAGAGATACCCTGAATAAGATGGAATATTAATTAATGATATACTTTGCCAAATTGATTGATAAAAAAGACAAATAAAAAAGTGTCCTGCACACTTCATTGGGGCCCAGCTCATATGGTCATGTTGCAACCTGTTACAAACATACAAAAGTAAAGTACAAAAGTACCAATTATAAATATCGATCAGAATTGCATTAGTAATTACAAGTAATTATAAAACGGGGGGCCTAAATCAAGCGATCTGATTGGTTCCCAACCGTTGTATATTGAGCGTATACACACAGCTATGACGCCCGTTCAGTTTACAGAGTTCAGTATCACTCCGCGCCTAACTTGAACTGTTGTTTATTTATATATAAAAGCAATAGCATAGTTCACTGAAGCCTAAAAATATGTTGATTGCTGGAGAGGGTGGAAATGTTGTAAAGCAGTAGGCACACAGTGAATGAACTCGATAGTAGGCTAAATTGCCGGTGAACCAAGCTACCGTCTCTAGCCTTCTCTCTGAAGGACGCTATAGTGTGTTGCATAGCAACCGCCGTACACTTTGCAGGCAGCCAGGAGGGACTACTTTTCCGACTTTCTCGCTTTTTCAAAATTGAGGGTGTCTATAACTTTCATTTCGCCATACTTACGCCGTCCCTTCGCTGCGCGTTGGGACGGACAATGCCCCTTAACTGTGGTATAATGAGAACATACCACAGCCTGTCGTGATCTATTGCTTAATTATATTATTTATATTCAAATGTATACATAATGTGGTATCCAAAATCAAAACCACAAAATCATCCTAAAATGGCTTGTTGACCTTCTGAGGTATTGGCCTTTTTACCCGTAGAGAGCCTTTTCTCTGACTATATTCAAATGATACAGTGTACTGATGAAGTAAAAAGAATACTCCTAACATGTTATTATAAACATCAGCCTTTTCAGTCACCCACATCCCTGTAAATCACGTATGTGTGTGTCTGGGTTTATGTATGTCTGTGTGTATGTGTGAGGGGGTGTATGTATGTTTGTGTGTGCAGGTGGAAAGGGTGGAAATGTGGGTGGAAATGTTGTAAAGCAGTAGGCACACAGTGAATGAACTCGATAGTAGGCTAAATTGCCGGTGAACCAAGCTACCGTCTCTAGCCTTCTCTCTGAAGGACGCTATAGTGTGTTGCATAGCAACCGCCGTACACTTTGCAGGCAGCCAGGAGGGACTACTTTTCCGACTTTCTCGCTTTTTCAAAATTGAGGGTGTCTATAACTTTCATTTCGCCATACTTACGCCGTCCCTTCGCTGCGCGTTGGGACGGACAATGCCCCTTAACTGTGGTATAATGAGCACATACCACAGCCTGTCGTGATCTATTGCTTAATTATATTATTTATATTCAAATGTATACATAATGTGGTATCCAAAATCAGCAGTATTATGGTAACTAAATTTGCATAAATTATTCAAAGTAATCGTATCAGTAAATGGTATCGGCAAGTACGGCATGGTGCTCTGTCTGAAATTAACATCAAACTGAAATGTATCGATTTTCAGGTGGAATCGCCCTGAATCATTTCAAACATAAAATATCATTGCTGTATCGTTTCGGAGCCCCCATATTGATATTCATATTGAATCTTGTGTGCACATGTATGTTTGTAATAGCTGTATTATCGTTGGCGAAACAGATAATGCTTCTTAAAAAAATCCATGTTTTTTTCCTTTGTAACGAGATGATGATATGTGCAAAAAAATCTAAAAAGTCACACAGACAGCCAGAAATGCTGTAAAATATCTCAGCGGTTTATTCTGAAATGTGTTCTCCAAGCAGCCATTCCAGGGCACGCAAAGATGTTTTCCACCTTCAAAATCGGGAATCCTTTTGTTATGATTAATGACACTTGATTCAGCATTACAGATCATTTGAGAACAACTATCAATCATTTTCCATTGCTTTTCCTGACATCCTGTGTGTGTGTGTGTGTGTGTGTGTGTGTGTGTGTGTGTGTGTGTGTGTGTGTGTGTGTGTGTGTGTGTGTGTGTGTGTGTGTGTGTGTGTGTGTGTGTGTGTGTGTGTGTGTTTTGTGTGTGTGTGTGTGTGTGTGTGTGTGTGTAAGTGTAAGATGCAAGCACATGTGTGTTTGTGAATACATGCGCATGCAGTGTGTGTGTGTGTGTGTGTGTGTGTGTGTGTGTGTGTGTGTGTGCACATGCAAATCTGTGAATGTGAATGTGCTTGTATATATCTGGAATCATTCTGCTTCATGTGCTTGCTGTTAGTGACAAGGCACCAGTGTATGATTGTGTTTGATATGCAGATCACACAGTTGTTTGTACTGAAGAGAACCAGGTCTGGAAAAATGTCTTAGTTCATTTAAAATGCAATTTGTGGTACCTTCTTTGGATCAAAAGGATCAGTCTACATGTCCCTATCTTGGTGGAAATTCCCTTGGCGCACAAGAAATGACCTTACTTTTTAATATTAGAATAAGGATGGTTAAATTTAGGTATCGGGTTGGTTTAGATAGTGTAGGTTTGGGTTTGGTGTAATAATAGTCAGGGATCTGGCATCCATTTCAAATATGTTTTCCCCCTAATGTGCTGGGCAAACATGTCACTGTGAGTTTGTGTGTGTTTGAGAAAATCCCATGTGTGGGTTTATTCCGCTTACTCTGTGTGGTCTGCACATGTCAAATTGATATAAAGTGGGTTTAATTTGTCTGTGTGTGTGGGGCATAATTCCAGTCTACATTCAGCGAGGTTCCTTTTGGGAGGCATTTGACCTTCTGCATGAGAAGAAAGAAATGGATGAGAATGTGTTGTATTGATTTGAAGTTCTCCATCAATCACAGATAAGAGGCTACTTGGAGCTAGGGCTATCTGCCTCATGCCTTGTACTTTGTTATCTAAGTATATATTTACAATTGTATTTAACAGTCTTTGAATTATGATGTATTGCCACTTGCGCTACTAGGATTATTACTATCCTATACTATTACTATATATTTTTTTATGTGATCTGCTGTACTTTTTTTATTTTCAACCAGGGATAAATAAAGTACCTGTCTGTCTATTTCTTTAGAACAGGATGAGAAATCCCTTTGTACAGAAAGGAAATATCCAAGGCTGAGTCATGAGGTAGTTAACATATCAACTATGCTGTGATGCATGAGAAAAGAAAGCACCCATACATCAAAAGCAGGAAACGTGGATGTAAATTCCAGGTGGATCTATTCCAGTGGCAACCTGGCCCTCAAAGTGTACATGTGTTACTGTGTGTGTTAATGTGTGGGTGGGGTGCTTGCGTTGGTTTTTCTCTGTAGTATACAGTATATCTTATCTGTAACTGTGATATGCATTTACAAACATCGACGCCTGCGCAAATGAGTGTAAAGGTGATGGAAATGTCATGGTATTGAATACACACATGTGTTTACAAGTTTCGGCCAATAACATTACAAACATCCCATAATTGCCCCTTATTGCCATGGGGAACCAGAACTCCCATAGTCTGGAGGGGGATAGAGATAGTCTGTCCCATTTGTGTGTTTGCACTAATCTTCGCCCCATGGAAATGATTATCCTGGTTTGAATGTGTTTATTGACCCATTTCTCGTTTATTTGCGAAGACTGTAGAAGTGTAATGTGATGTAACATAGAAATGGCTGCACACAGTAAACCACAAAATCATCCTAAAATGGCTTGTTGACCTTCTGAGGTATTGGCCTTTTTACCCGTAGAGAGCCTTTTCTCTGACTATATTCAAATGATACAGTGTACTGATGAAGTAAAAAGAATACTCCTAACATGTTATTATAAACATCAGCCTTTTCAGTCACCCACATCCCTGTAAATCACGTATGTGTGTGTCTGGGTTTATGTATGTCTGTGTGTATGTGTGAGGTGGGTGTATGTATGTTTGTGTGTGCATGTGTGTGATGTGGATGTGTGTGTACGAGTGTTCATGCAGTGTGTGTATTTTTTCGGTGGTTGTGCATGAGTGTGTTGGTGCGTGCATGCGTGGGTGCATGTGAATGTGTGTGTAGGAGGGAATGACACCATGGGACAGTGACAACATAATCATACGTCTGTGCGGTACTGTATGGACCTGGGTCTGGTGAGGCATTGTTTACCTTCATAATCACCAGCCCCCCCCCACTATCCATGCTGACAAGCTGAATTCATGAAACGCCACCCATTTCATAAAGATGGAAACCGAGGGAAAGAGAGAGAGAGCTCAGAAGCAAAGCAGCTGGAAAGACATTTTGGTTCTGAAGACAAGAAAAAGGAGTGGTGTGAGGGATGTTTTCATGGTTCAGTTCCTGGAAAAATAGGAGAGGACATAGCGGTTTGTGTGTTTGTGTGTGTGCTCACTGTGCGGTACCAGCACACTCGTGGGGGGCTGCTACCCTTGTTTTGAGGTCTTCAGTTTGTTCAGTAAACAAAGTTCTGGCCAGGGAAGAGGGGAAATTGGGTAATAGACGATAATAGGATACAGCATCAAAACAGTATCAGCCGTATGAGAAGGCCTTTAACACAGTTTGAATTTGTATGGGATGTGTGTTTCTACCAGATATCTTGCTCACTGTTTGTGTGGGCTTTCCCTGTGGTGTCAAGCAACCAGCGGAAGGCTTCTATGCATGTATTTCTCTCAAGGTACTACTGCTGACTCACACACATACACACACAAACCAAGACACACACCGACACACACACACACACAGCAACAGGTGCTGGCAGTGTTTGTACAGCAGCTTGCAATCATGCACACTCACACACACGCACGCACACGCACACACAAATACCTGAGTCAGAAGGAAAGGCTATGTATATTTTTACAGCTGTGTAGGTAATGGTCTCTGTGGGGGACTGTCATTGCAACACTTAACTAATGTCTGAGTGTGTGTGCATTTGAGTGCGGGCATGTTTGTGTGTGCGCACATTTGCACGTGTGTGCAGGTGCATGTGTGTGTGCGTGCATACGTGTGTTTATTTGAAAAGGTTAGGTCATGTCTCTCTCAGACATATCCCCTGTCCAGTCAAAACTGACATCACTGGAACTGAAATCTCATGAGGTCACTTGGTAGTCGTGTGTGCACTTGTGTGCGTGTTTGTGTGACACAGCGACAGAAATTCACTGAGGGCTGACTGAGAGATCCTGTTGTGGATGGGGAGCCATGTACAGGGGAAGCATTTGACTTGTGAAACAATGTGAAGCAATGAATGGGAAGAAAAGGTAGAACATTTCTGTAAAAACAGCCCAGAGGCACATAGAGGCGGGGTCTCCAACTGTAATTTCATAAAGGAAGTGTCCAGTATTTTTCATAAAAACACAAACTCCCACTGAGAAAACACAATGACGGGTGCTGTTAGGTCAGGGTTAAAGTGCTAATTAGCTGATTGCTTGCTTATATTCTGCTGATTGGCGTCAGTGTTTCACAAATCAATCAGGTATCAGCAATGAGGTGATGGATATCAACCATTAAATCCTATTCAGTGAGTCTTTTAAGGTGGTCTTCATAAAGAACTACGTAGTCTAAGAGCTGTTTGCGGTTTTCCCTCCGCTACCTCCTGTTGCAAAAGTCACCCACTGTGTGTGTGTGTGTGTGTGTGTGTGTGTGTGTGTGTGTGTGTGTGTGTGTGTGTGTGTGTGTGTGTGTGTGTGTGTGTGTGTGCTGATCAAGGCAATGTATATCTATGCTTCATATATCATATATAATGCCAGCCTCCATTATTTCTGTACACTAAAAAAATATATTTCCACTGGCAGGCTTCTGGGAATATAAAAAGACCTTGCCTTTTGCCATACCCGTCAAACCCTAAACGTATGCATAACTGTGTAATAAATGTGGTCTTGTGCATAATAAAAATGACTGTGAACTCCAGTTGAAGGTGTTTGTGCACAGAGACCACCCAGGGTTCTGTGCAGTACCAGGGGCGATGGAGGAGGACTGTGCGAGGACGTTAACGGCCCCCTACGGTCCGCATGTAGCAGATGGCCAAGTCAACACTATCGTGAAGGGAGCTGTGCTTAAGGGCTGGTGCTGCAGTGGGCCGCATTAGAGACAGATCGACGCCTTGCTACTCCTTTATGAGCAATTCCACTGCTGCTCACAGCAAAGCCATTGGTTCATCCAACCAAGCACACTGGCGTGGTCTTCTGAAATAATTTATGGCAAAGTGACATAAAGTCCAATAGGTGGGAAGTCTAAGAGAAGTGCATTATTAAGGCACCTTTGTGGGCCATGAAACAAGAGGCAGGACTTAGACTCGTAACGAAAAGTCTGAAAAAGTTTCCCATTGGACATGTTTGAGATGGTTATGCTTCTTTGAAAATGCGCCACCGCCTCTGTGGATGCCATTGTTCAATGCTTTGGAATTATTCATTTTTAAAGCATTTATATTTTTTGTTCGGTGAAATATGCAATAAAATCCCATTTTGACCCAAAACGATGGCCGCAGCGAACCAGTTATTGTGCTGGATTGCTTTGAGATAATACATTTAATCTATCCTTTCTACGTATTCACATATAGGATTCATCCTCTGTCTATGAAAAGCTAACCAAGATTAGCAAATACACTTTAAACATCAGATGTCTCGGGGCCTGTCAATCTCATTCATCACATTTATCCCATTTATATATATATATATATATATATATATATAGTTATATATGGGTTTAATATTGGTGAACTTGCTGTTTAAAGTCCCTGTGCAGCCTGTGGGCCTGACGTGTTAGAAAGAACACATCTGGTGCCAGGTTTTGACTCGCGTGTCTTTCCAACACCCTCACTTCACTTCCTCATGCTCTCTCTCTCATTCGCTTTCTCTCTCGCTTTCTCCCTGCAGACTCCCCAGCCCCCCTATCGAATGCTGCTCCAGACTATAGGCTATGAGTTGTGATATTGTCTAGTAGTCGCATTCTCGTAGTCAGCGACAGTAGTGGAATTTACGGTCAGGATGTGTGTTGAGTTTCACTCATTGGTGATTGTAGAACGCAACATAGCTTTAGATTAGCTGATATTTTCTGTGGTTTTGATTGACCGAAGTTCCGTTGGAGCGGACATTTAAGGAATCTGAGGAAACGTACAAACCTGTTAAGCTATTCGGAATTATGACATCACTAATTTGAAAAATTATGTATGAGCCTTGAGCTAAGTTAGGTCACATGTAACGCTACCCTGGCTGAATACTTTTCTTATCATGTGTGTGTTTGTGTCCGTCTCATCATTCACCCCCTCCATCATAGTGTCTCTTACCAATCAAACATTCCCTGAATGTGGTGTAGTAACAGTGTTACCCCATCCACACACACACACACACACACACACACACACACACACACACACACACACACACACATCGTCATTCAGAATCCCACAAGTGGGCAAAAAGTAGTTCCAGGTTTTGGTTTTGTGTCCGAAAAGTGGCAGCGACACTGGAGACGCGGCGGCTGCTGGAGCTCCACCGCACGGCTGGCAGAGGAACGGGCCCCAGCAGGGGGGGAGGTGGCGGGGACGGGGTCTGGCATTAGGCACATGCAGGCGTTAAGCAAGGGAACGGTAAAATCATTACACAGCATTACTGGCCCTGCCTCGGACCGCACAGATGAGCTGAGAAAGTAAGGAGGTAGTAGGGGCGGGGGGGGCATCCTGCCTTTGCACTTAACCACTGATATTAATGTGGGAACAGCAGGGAGTGTGTGTGTATGTGGGGAGGGGTGGGGGGTAGTGGGTGCAGTGGCCCAATGCTTCGTAAGTCAGGCCATTGCCAAAACCACAGCAATATGGGATTATGGCGTGTATTGATGGGAAGGGGGGAGTGCTGTTGTTGCGACAGGACAGAATGACTGAGAAGCAGATGAAGTAAATAGCATAAAAAATGACTGACCGTAGAGAGGTGTGGCTGTCATAAAGACTACAGCATTGATCTTGATCAGAAATGAAGCCAAACACAAAGAGATCAATGGAATTGTCAAGGAATAACCTGATCTCAAATGGTCATATTTGAGTTTTTTCCACTTGTCCCAAATCCTTATAATTCCTCAAACCCTGGTATGGATCATGGCACCCTGTTAGCTCTTTCAAAGGGTGCGTAGCTGTTAACGGAGGAAGGGAGATTCTCTAAAGGGTAACCAAACACTAAACTCGAACTACAGGGAAATTAGTGGGTTTTGAGGTGATTGGGAATGGTGGTTTCTGCTTGGCCTCGCATTGTCTGTCATAAGATACGCCTTAGCGAGCACCACCTTGAGTCTGGTGCCGCTTGCTGCTGTGGCTTGGGATTTTTTGTGCAAGTTTAATTATGTGTTTAATTCCTTTTTAAAAAGGCCACCTCCTGCGCCTTTAAAGCCGCACACAGTGGGCTGGCTGAAACAACTTGACTTAAACAGCAACGCCCCAGTCTCGACCAATGACGCAAACCCTTCACAGAGAAGCCTTCACTGTTCACTCCATTAAGGTTTGGCAGGTTCCAAACAAAAATGTGCATGTCATCTTATGCCCCACATTGAGTTTCGGTGACCAATATCTATCCCTACGGATTGACAAGATTCCATGAATGGAACAAGAATCCATTGTTTGATTCCTAAAAAAAAAAAACGATTTTGTATTCTTCTCTTATTCAACGATTTCAGTTTTAATAGGATGTGACTTCATATTGCTGTAAACCATCCCTGCAAATCAAGCAGCCCATATTTCTAGGTTGTAGAGACTGAGACTGCATTTTAAACAACTGCACATTTGACCACTAAAATTTACTACAAGTTAATAAGGACTGAGACCTCAACTATTGTAAAGGGTGGGACTGACATGTGTTTTGAATCCCCTCTTTTAGATATGCTTTGCAGAGCCACCACCAGGACAATGAACAGCTCGATGACAATAGCTCTCTGTGTCAATAGACCATAAGGACCATGTTAAATGTATTTATTGTGTTCCACGCAAACCAGTCGCATTTCATGAGTACAACACACAGGTTTACACATTGTTCCTTATATTTTTTACAGGGATCCATATACTTTCATCATGAGTAAGAAATGCTAATGTACCTTCTAATCAGAAAAAACAAAAAGCTAGACAATGGTCATCTTAGAAAACGGTATGCACTGCGTCTTTTCTCGTCTTCGTCATACTCCTAGTACCATTTGCAACCGAGTAAGAACTATTTGTACATTTATTTTGTCCAACAGAATAAAGCGCCACACTCAGTATGAATCAAGTTGGTATCACCAAAAGACATCTTGGAGCTATAGAATTCCAATACTTTGGACCTAGTGCGAATTCAGAGTGCCTGCTCTGAAGTTATTTTATCAAGAAAAAAATATTGAATGATTCAAACACCAGTAAAGTGCCATTGTCCCCCAAAAATGTATGTATATACATTTATGTTAAAACAATTTTTTTCCCTGTGGTAATAGGCTATCATTGCAAAGGTACAATTACAACTCTATAGAACACAATTCAGTTGTTTCACTTACATTTTGGATGTAAAAATTATTTGCATAAAAACAATGCGAAAAAAGGCTGTAGAATATAATCTTTCTGGCTGATGAAGGCTGATGCTAAAATATAAGGCTCTGTTTTGATGAGAAAACTATTTAGACTCTGACAAATACAGAATTTATTGGAATCCATCCTATAGCCCACCCGTTATCTAAATGACCCTCTACTTCCTTCCTCTATCGTTGTTGTCCTTACCTTGTTAAACACAGCTTGGGTCCTGAAATCTATGGGAAAAGCTGCAATGAAATTTGGATATGATCCCTAACTTCCATGCTCAACCTCGTGAGTTGACTAGTCTTTCTCTGCAAGAGAATCTCAAAAGATTAACAGATATGAATATGGAAGAGAAATCATCATCTTGAGAACTTCACTGTCTGTATCCAAAATACTTCTCCAAGCCCACGTCCTCCGGAGACACCTCAGATTCCAAATGACCAACATCCGTAAAATGATTGTCTCGTCACAAAGTTCCAACAAGATGTTCTTCAACACACCCGTGGATCTGTGTTCTCTTACTCGTTCACTCAGGTTCTTTGTCTTTCTCTGTATTCGGTTGAACACCGTGTACCTAATGTCTTTTGGAGTTGGCCGGTGCTTGCGTGCTCCTCTTGGTGAGTTCTTTAACGGCACACGGTTTACCCGGGAGTCCAACGGGCCCTGGGTTTCCCGGTAGTCCTCTCGGCCCAGGAATGCCGTGAATCCCGGGGAGACCCTCCTCCCCCTGGATACCTGAGGCTCCGTTGAGGCCAGGCAAACCGTCTTTCCCAGGGAGCCCCACGTCGCCCTGAGCGCCCTTGTCTCCACGGTAGCCGGCCTGACCAAAGGTGCCCTTGATGCCTTTTATTCCCGGCACACCTTTCAAACCGCTTGGACCCGGTTCACCCTGGTCACCCCTGGGACCCCCCGAGCCTTTCTCTCCGATACCTCCGCGGCCTCCTATGGGCCCCGGATCACCCTTGAGTCCCATCCGCCCTGTCAGACCTTTGAGCCCCGTCTCTCCACGGTTCCCCTTGCTCCCTGGTGGCCCCGGAGGTCCTGTAGAAAGAGAGCCATAGCAGAGATGTGATGAGGGGAAAGGCCAAAGGTGAACATTTAAATTCATTTAAATTCTCACATCCGGAATCTCTAGGCAAAACATGTATTGGACACGTCACAATCATCGCTGTGACCAGATCTTTATTAGTCCTGCTTAAGCGAAGTCTCTCCCTAGGTCAAAGTCCTTGTGAACTGCAGCCATCTCTAAAAGTCAAAAGTCAATTTTCATTATACAGACAATTTTGAAAACCAATTGCAAGAGTGTTTTACAAAAGAAAAGTGGCTTTTAGGATGTAAAATGAATATATAGTACCTGGCAGTGCCTAGCTGAAAGGTGACTACCAGTTGAGAGCGTTTAAAGTTACCTTTGAGTATGGTGAAGTTCTTGATGATCTGTGTGTGGCGTGTGTCCACCAGCTTCATCTCCTCCATCACCATGGTGAGGTTCCTCACGTCCATGAACACACGCACCCTCAGCATCATGTTCTGTTCCCTCAGCGTGTCCGCAAAGTCCAGCAGCAGCAGCACGGTGTCATTCAAGTTCTTCAGAAGGACAGGTCGGGCGTAGAGGGTACGAAGAAGAAAACGTAAAGAAGGTAGAGGAAGGACGACAACATTAGGAAAAAGCATGTCAGGCAAAAATTTGAATCCTACATTTTAAATATAAATAGCTACATTTAATGTAAATACATTTTCTAAGGGGTCTTTCAAGTCTTGCTTTATCTTTAAAAAAAGACTTATGAACACACGTATTCCCTTTAGCAGGATCCCCCATGTTTGAAAGCAAGGCAGGTTGGCATGCATCAGTATCATTACTATATCATCTGCATATCATTACAGCATTAGAGTATGAATAGGGACAGCAACCTGCAGATCCTCTGAGTGGCTCCTGAGGCGGCTCTGGCAAGAGGAACTCTCGATGTTGATGTACTTGTACATGCTCTGGACATGGCTGACTGTGGCGTTGATGCTTGAGGAGATGGTGTCGATCTCCATATCGATGGAGTTAAGGCGTCCGTCCAGCGTGGAGAAACGCTCACCTGTGCGGTTCTCGTAGTACCTGGTGGTTGAAGGAATAATGCTTTAGAGGCTTCCATACATTGGGTATTGATGCACCCATTTGTCCTAGTCTAGCTCATCTGGGTCCTGTGTGGTCTATTATTTTCCTGTATAGCTCAGTAGGGTTGGATGCAATTGTCGTTTAGGTTGGATGTATGCATGGATCTAACCTGGAATGGTACTGGAGGTCATGCATGTTTTCCTCATGTTCATCCATGAAGGAGGTCACATTGTCCAGCTGCATCTGCAGGTTCATGACCTGGAGCAAAAGAAACACATTCTCACATTTTTGAATTTCAACATCACCTCACATGACGTAACTATTTGACTCAAGCAATAAGGAACAATAAGACAACAGAATGTGCTACTTTTAAGAGACAAACACAGAGCATTGGGATTGTGCTATATCACCATCTATTGATCAAATTGCTTATTAGACAACACCTAACAGTGTTCATTATCTGTACATCTTTTAAAGGTGACATGTTATACAACCGGGTGTGAGTGTGATTGGCCATTACAAAATATGCCTCTTCTGACATCACAAGTGGGCGTGTCCACCTAGATGTGTGCTGGATAGATCAGTCTACCAGCCTACCCAGTGGACTGCAGCAAACGTTGCTCATCTATCCAGCACACATCTAGGTGGACACGCCCACTTGTGATGTCAGAAGAGGCAGATTTTCAAAATGGCTAATAACACTCACACCTGGGGGTATAATATGTCACTTAAAAAAACAAAACTGATTAGCAGACATGTACACATCGCATATAGTTCTGCATCGTCTGCTATATGTCACAGTGCCGACCGAGTCGCCAGCCCTGTCCTACACGCACCTGCAGCGTGAGGTCGTGCACCATCTCGGAGGACATGCTGATCTTCTGGTGCGTGGCCACCACGCCACTCTGGATGCTGCGCACCGTCTGCGTGGTGGCGCTGGCGTTGGACTTGAGGGTGGTCAGGGCGCGGCTGTAGTTCTGCCAGTCCGTGTTGATCTTCTGGAGGATCAGCGTCTCCTCGTCGGCCCGCCTCTGCAGGGCGTCGATCCACAAGGTGCTAAGAGGGAGGAGGGAGGAAAACAATCCAATTAGTGTCTCGAGTTGTGTTCGTGAAGCAGGCTTGCGTGGAGAAATTAGCCTTGATCAAAAGCACTGTATGACTTTGATGACGTTTGTTTACATGTGACACAATGTTGAGTGAAATGTTGGGGTTTTAACTTCCCCAACCTTTGGGGCTTGGGGTTAGAACAGCCCACACAAGTTAGAATGAATCATGATTCCTATTTAGCTCTTTCTGTAGAATGGGATTTAGCACTCTTTGACACTAATGTTAAACCGCTGACACACCGCACGGAAAGTTGAGAGAAGAGAGTTCGACCACGATCAAAGAAACGGAAAGGGCTCACTTAGTGACTTCAACATCGTGTTTCAGATGTTGAAATAAATCTTTGAAGTCCAAGTCAAAACACAACATTTCACTACTAAATCAATTTCCAACAAGTCTGGAGGACAGCTGTGCAATTTTTCCGTACGGAATAGTGGCCTATTTACTTTTTTTTCTTAAGAGGCTGGCTGTTTGTACTGAATGTCTCTCCTTTAGTGAATTCACCAAAAATAGCATGTCTAAGGCAATGATTTTGGGGGAAATTGTTGCCTCAGACAGTGCAGGTGGGAAACTTTTCCAGCAACGCCAGTACCTATGGACTATTCTGAGCCATGACACATTTGCTCCCTATAACCCATCATGTAATTAAGGTGCATGTTGTTTTATTATATTTTTTACAGTGGTTCTGGAACAGTGGCCTCTGCATTTATGGCATTGATGACATCTGCACGTTATTTATATAATCTTGTTATCGCTTTCTTAATAATGTCACTTAGAAACACTTATTCTGAGACAAAATATTTGCTGTAGTAGTGCCAAGTGGGAACGCAACACGGGCAGATGTGTGGCGCTGTATGTGTGGAGTGAGTGGCTGTGGTATTTGGTCAATTGCAGATGTAATGTAACACTTCTTGGCACTATAAAACTGCATTCCCGCATTCGTTAATAAAGTGAAGCCAGATCAACCAGAGAGCATTAAGGGTCACAGACCTCGGTTCCAAAGTTCCCCCAGTGACAATCCAAACAGATTTGGAGGACTTTATGACTTGTTAAGAGGTTTCAGGGTGCCAATACCCAAAAGCAGTACCACAAACAAACAACCTTGACGAACCACAAAGCTCCATAGTCCGTCTCACCTGAGTGCCACGGTGGTGTTGACCTGCTGCATGGTGGCTTTGAGGTCGTACTGGTCCTGGGTCAGCGACTTCATCCTGTCGTCCGTCTCCTCGATCACGTCCTTCCAGCCGTGCAGCTGCTCTACGTATCTCTCCAGCGATTGGTTGAGGAGTCTCACCGATATCGTGTGGTCCCGCATGTCAGTAGTCAGTCGGCTGCTGGTGGTCTTCATGGTGGTTTGCGTCTGGAACGCCTGCTCCATAATCTGTAGAATGGGGGAGGGGAAATGACCCATCGACATCCAGAGAGGTCTAACTGCAGATGCACTGACCAGCGATTATCAATGGAGCTTTTAATTTGAAGGCCGCGTTTAAGAAATATTCTAGTAGTGATAGTGACCAACGCGGACCCAGCCATACCTTATTCTGTTCCATGAGAGTTTTCTGGAACTGCTCAAACTCCCGCTTCATGCGGTTGATCTCCTCGTTGGACACAGCAACGTCCAGGCAGCCAGAGCAGTTGGGAGCAGAGCCCAGATCTGTGTGAGAGATGGAAGGAGAGGTCAGCCCAACATCTTCACTACAAATGTTAGGGGTAGGATAGTGTGTAGAGGTTAAGGGGGGGTTTTGGGGTCCAACCCCCCATGTGGGCAGCCTAGCTGGGTTGCCACCTTTGACTAAGATGCCTAAACTGTAACTGCACATTTATGACATCTAGCTGGAAACTGTTGAATGGACCTCCTTTGAGATAAAAGCGATAAAATAAAACATTTTATATTGTCTCTTTTGTCATATCTTTACCAACTCAAGGTTGATACAACATTGAAAGAGACCATTGAGTAGCCTTCCACATGCCTATGCATTGTTTTAGACATGTAATAGATGTTCTTATCCAACGCAACTACAGTGAATTCAGATTCATGACTTTAAGGAGAAAGAAGAGCATCTTGGTCAAGGATGCCTACAGGTGAGGCTGTAGATGTCGGAAATCAAACTTAGAATTAACTACTGTTGGTTATAAACTTAAGACATTATGAGAATGTTCCATCCTCTTCTTAAAACAACCGTCTGTACTATTATTTTTTCCTTTGCTTCCAGAAACACACACATACACACACACACACACACACACACACACACACACACACACACACACACACACACAGCACCTCCTATCTCACCGTCAATTCCCTGCTGGGCCTTGGCAATCTTCTTGTGGAAGAGGGACTCCTCCTCTGACAGACTTGCAACCTTACGGAAAGCTGGGAAATATTTTAGGAGAGAATTTGAACAGTGTTTATATTGTCTGAAAAGCAAGGTACGGTTTGATTCTTTCATCCACAAACAAGTACCATTTGAAACTAGATAAAAAAGGCACAATGATCAGAGCACAAACAGGAAGTCGTTGATAATTTGAGCAAACAAGCGCATCAGGTTCCTATTAGCAAGGGAGGCAAACCAAAACATGACATGACGATTTAGCCAGATGGGCCAATTCTGCTCCCAAAGGTATTTCCCAAGAGAACAACAACAACAACAACTTAGGCCTAAGCACATGTTGTTGTTGTGTTTTAAAGTGAGTGTTATTATAACAATAATGCATGCGTTTTGATGTCAAATAATGGGAATTTTGGTAATAATGAAAGCCGTCTTGGTTTGCATGGATCAGCATTGACTATGTATGAATCGACATATTTTATTTTATATATTTGTGTAAGTATGTGTGTGTGTGTGTGTGTGTGTGTGTGTGTGTAAATGTGTGTTCCTGTATGTGAGAAACATTGTGTGTGTGTGTGTGTGTGTGTGTGTGTGTGTGTGTGTGTGTGTGTGTGTGTGTGTGTGTGTGTGTGTGTGTGTGTGTGTGTGTGTGTGTATGTTCCTGTATGTGAGAAACACGTGTGTGTGTGTGTGTGTGTGTGTGTGTGTGTGTGTGTGTGTGTGCATTCCTGTATGTGAGAAACACATGGTGTGTGTGTGTGTGTGTGTGTGTGTGTTTGTGTGCATTCCTGTATGTGAGAAACACATGGTGTATGTGTGTGTGTGTGTTTGAGTGTTTGAGTGCGATACATGGGCAGAATAGCAGTATAATTGTGTTTCCATTGTACTTCCTTACTGTGCATACCTCCTGTAGCAGTGCATTAGCTCTCTGTGGCACTGATGTTAACCATACCTACCCCAGGCCTAGGCCAGGCTTATTACTACTCTTCTCTTAGTCATGCTCAAAAACAAATCAAAATCTGACCAAGAGCGAAAGTTTCCCCTAAAAGGCTTGTTGTCTAAATTGAAGTCGAACATTAGTCATTTTAAATTAACTTGATAAAAATCTTGTGTCGATTTATGAATATCCTTTTACTTCAATTCACATTTGACATTCTGCATTTATTTGGACATTTACATTTACTCTGTTAGTTTTTTGTCAGTTGAGTCCAAGGTGTGTTCTATTAAGTTCTGTGGAGTTTTTAGTATGTTGGTCTGGTATGGTATCTCTGTTTCAGCTTAAAAACACATTAGTCCTAAGTATGTCTTTGTGCGTGTATACATGATTGTACGCCTGTCTTTGCAAAACTGCACAAAAACATCAAGTTGAATGTGTATATTTCTCTATGTATGTTTCCAAAGGTTTGGCTGTCTTTGCCTGCATGCTATGCATGTGTGTATTGGGTAGTGTGTTGGATATGCAGCACAGACCTGCACTGTTTTTAAAACATTCCCAGTTTCCGAGCTGTCCTCTGAGGTTCCCTATAGGCAGCCATAGAGGGAGTGATTGACTGTTTCTAACAGCCAGTCAGAGCAGATATGGAGGTGAAAAGAAGCTGTTCCCACCAAACCGTGGTTGGGTGTGGCCTCCCAGGGTCAGGGTAACCCTCCAATGCAAAATCATCATTATTCAAGACTAGGTGAGTTTGACTTTTTGATAGTGCCACATGGACATTCATATGCTGAGCGTGCTGTCTTATTTTTTAAGAAAATAGATCATATCAAGTCAAATCGATTCTGAAAGTTACTAAACTATAATAAACAATATTGTGACACATCTTTCTACTATTTCAACAGTTTAAATGATTGCTAAACAATAACTAGTATCATGTACCAAAAACACAATGGATGTGATTGTCATTGGTATTTCCAGCTGCACTTGATGAAGTTGGGGTTGAAGTTGGGTCTTGCCTTTCCTTCTGCGTAGCTAGATGACTTCACTCTGATACGCCAATGGCTACGATATTCTTTATAAAGCCAAAGTGGACCCCAGCTATACCCAATGCACGCTTTGACACTGCTTTGGTCTGATACATAGAAGTGAATTACCCCTGGCTCCCACTATGAAATAAAAACTGGACTCACCCAGAGAGGCTAAAATCGCCACGGCGATGATGAGGAGTGCGATGATTCCGTACAGAACTTTGACCGCCAACTGGAGGGAATGTGTCTGCTGGCACTTAACACATCCGCCCCGGCTACGACCTAAAAGGGATCATCAGAATAATAATAATGCTTATGATTATTACAATATATTGAAAATGAAACATCATCATGGCACATGTTACGTTATACGGGAATATTACCACAGTGTATGCATAGAGTTAGCCTTAAGCCCGGAGTCGGTAGTTCCCACAATGCCATTCTGCTACCCTTGCATATAGCATTTCACGGCTGTGAAAACGATATACATGGCGCTCACCCACCCTTCCAACATTAATATCCTTTCCTACGAAACGCAGAGCAGACATGCACGTATCTCTATATTCATAAAGATTTACTGTGTTGATTTTGAATCATTGGATTATTAATCTGGTTATTTCATTCTGCAGTATTTCACTTTCAGAAAACTGTACATATATATATATATATATATAACTGAGTATATACCTGTTTATGTAACTTATATACACACCCAATTGCCATATGTGTTTCCAGCTCCTATTCATCAATGAAATGGATGGATGTGATTCACTTTAGAGACACTGGACCTGGTGGTGCTATCAGATTACATGGGGGCCAGATATGCACTTATACACTCTTATACACTGCATTGTTCCCACCAGGACTCGTAACGTCATGGGGCTGCCATGGTTGAGCTATGCAGCCTGTCTTGGATTGAGAGCAGGGGGGTTGGGGGTGGGGGGGCTAACTGTGGAACAATGCAACTCTGGCAAAGTGCCGCAGCAGATGTTGAACTTGCGTCGTTGCTAAGCTGTCACGGTGGTTGAGGCACGGAGAGAGATGCTTGTAGGGGAACGCACGCGCACACACACACAAACACACACACACACACACACACACACACACACACACACACACACACACACACACACACACACACACACATGGTAATGCACAGACACACACACACACACACACACACACACGGTAATGCACAAACACACACACACACCCACACACATGGTCAGGCACACACAAACACACATGGGCATGTAAACACACACACACACACACACATGGTGTCACACACAAACACAGACATTTGTGTGTGTGTGTGTGTGTGTGTGTGTGTGTGTGTGTGTGTGTGTGTGTGTGTGTGTGTGTGTGTGTGTGTGTGTGTGTGTGTGTGTGTGTGTGTGTGTGTGAAATTGACCTCGAAATGGAGGCATCTCCTCTTCTTCTCCAGTGAGATCCTCCTCTGAAAAACAAGATGAAGTCAAAATAAACATAAATCTTCACAAATGTTTTAATTTTATTTCTAATAACATCGTGAGCATTGAATGTTATCATATTTTCTATTTTCATCATTTTCATATTTACACTTTTCTTTTCTAAGTGTTTAGGCCATATTCATCTACAGTAGTTATATTAAAAAGATGACAAGAAGAAAAGTTCTTGATTGTTACCTTTAAAGAGTTGGTTCTCATAGCCCCCGTAGTTTTCTGGCAGAGAAAGAGAGAGAGAGTATTACAATATCTTTAATGGATAGAACAATGTAAGGTTTAGTGATTTCAAAGCTGAAACACCTTCTTGTTTGTTTGTAAGTTTGTCAGTTATTTGTTGGCTTACTTGGTCAGCCCTATGAGGAGCCGTCACAAGTCCTCACACACCACGCCACACAGTCCAACACCACACAGCATGGTACCAATGCAGCATGACACAACACAACACAGCATGCCTCCATTGAAGCCTACACAAGCTGATGGGGACATAAAGGACGAGCACAGCTCTGAGATCATACTTGACTGTCATGTTTTTAAAGAACGATTAAGTGTGTCGGGAAGAAATGGTGACTAATCGACCATTCACTGCTGTTATCAAGTTTTATAGTGGTCCCATAGGGGTACACAATCTGACAGCTGTGGTTAGCTTTGTGCGCAGACTCTGAGTCACACTGTGTGTGTGTGTGTGTGTGTGTGTGTGTGTGTGTGCAAGCGTGTGTGTGTACTTGTATACTTGTATACGTGTGCCGCTTGTGTATACGGGGCTTGTGTGTGTGTGTGTGTCCATGCAAGTTGTGTGGATGGTTACGGGAAAGCTGGTTTCTGTGCAATTTTGCGGTGTTTAAGTTGTGTGGATGATTGTTTGCAAGTGTGCATAATCTCATCCTATGGAGGAGTTTATCACCAGGCTTAACCAGCTGTGGTCAGGGAGAAAGAGACTTCTCCTTGCCCAGTTGCATACCATTATCAGCTTTGCACTGACTATATGAGTTTCAATCAAATCGCAACTGTTAGTTGTTTTGTTTTTCTTTTGTTTTCTTTTTTGGGCCAAAGACAATAACCACAGTGTCCTGTATGAACTGCCATACCTGATTTGTTTCTGATTGAACGGGACAGAATAGTTCAAATGTCCCCGGGATGCTTGTTACACAACTCAATGCAGAAAAGCATTGCCTCTGTCCATGTGAATGCCCCCTTTCCTCCACAGATGACAACTGATTGTTGGTTGTTTACCAATGACCCTTGGCTGACACCGTAGCTTGTGAAATGGCTCTCTCAGATACAATCTCTTCTTTGATTCATGCCTGTGGTTGTGTGTTAATCTCAACGGAAAAGACTCAATCTCACAATTGTGAGGGTAACCACAGAAGTAATGAGATGGGGGAGGGGATTTTGATTTCATCCCTGAAACCACTGTAAACATTCCCTAATACCATTTATGTAATTCAAAGCAAGAAGTCACTGGGCCAAAAAGTCTATGAGATTCATGTCATCGCAGAGTAAACACCAGAAGAAGACCAGAACACCAGTGTTGACAATGTTTTGATAAACGATTAATTCATGTTAGTGAGCCTGCTATGATGCCTTAGTGAAAACATAAAGCAATGGGTTCTGGTCTAACATCAAAAGCATATGAATAAATGTGAATAAACCTTTTGTTGCTATTCCCTAACATGTGGATGAAAGCCACACCATTTAAGCCTAGATATTCTTAGGATGTTTTTCTTTATTCTCCTGTTATCATATGTATAACAGGACAAAAATATGTAAGGAAGCGATAGCCCCATCCTTCGGGCTGAGAGCCTTTTGCTGATTTCATTTAAATGTATATTTTGTATAATTAGAGAAGAGAAATTCCACACGTTTCAGCTTTTAATCTGTTTTCGGTGCTTATTTTTCCATGAAGAGAGGAAATGGACGAGGCGATGGAAGAGACTTGTTTGATTCAGCAGAGCAAACGTTACGGATGTGAACATATGATCTTTCCTGAAATAGCGCATAATAAAGGCTGGTGTTTTGTTAAAATAATTTGAAACATAATCATGATGTTCTAGGGATAGGTCTCACAAGGATGTCCACTCAGGTTTCCTCCTGCATGCATTTACAGTGACCCCACCCGTTTAAACAGCGGCACCCCTCCTCTGTACTTCCACTGACCTGAGGTTTCCTTGGGTCTTGTTTTTGCATATGGTTTGGCTTCATTTGCGGCGCTCCCAGTCAGTTATTTATATTATAGCTGCAGAGTTGGGCTTCTAAGATGTAAGCTGTAGAGTCTAGCCCCTCGTGAAATAATCACTATACACTGTTTTTATTATGGGTCTCACCCGTGCACACCTCGAAATGCTGTGGTTGTCATGGCATCATATGCTTTGACCGAGTTTCAGTTTAAAATGTGTGTGTGTGTGCACCAAGGTGTGTAACTAGGGAAAAGATGACAAGACATTTTGCAAGCTATTAGTGAGTGAAATGCTCTGTGAGATATCTGTTTCGAGTTCCCTAATTTAGATTTAAGCCAATTTCAATTTTAAAACCACTCCCGGATAATACCTGCGAGAGGACATTTTTTAGCTTGTTTAGTTTTGCTCCTTTGCTTTTTTCTTGTCGCTCTCCCGCTCTTTTGAACGCTTTTACCTTCCGAGCAGTAGCTTTAACTTCTTTACTGTATATATTTCAACCCACATTCTTTGGAGGTAGTTGGTAGGTAGGTGGAGGTAGTGGTCTTTGACCACGTCTGGGTGCTGTATAGGGTTGGATGAATGGTTTGTAATGGGTTGTGGTGGAAGCTGTTTGTTGTCGGAGGATTATACGCACCCCAGGGCACAACAGTTTAGCTCTCTGGAAGATTAGATCTCACAAAAACCAAGTCATGTACAATTTTCTAAATGAAGCATAGACTGTATATTTGTGTTGGCATTTCACCAGCAACAGAATGAAGCGGGGAGAGAGAGAGTCAGAGACGGAGACAGAGACGGAGACAGAGAGCAAATGCACTCACAAACAGCCAATCCGATCCACCACTTAAATCCATTGTGAAAGAACCAACCTCTTCCACTCATTAGCGTTCTCCTTTGGCATAAACATTCAAACTACCATTTTGTTGTCGAAATTTGTTTCACAATGAGTAGCAGTAGTGAAACAACGCAGATGCCAAATTAATGGATGTTTTTGGAAATTAGATCAGAGTTTGGATCCTGTTTGACTTTCATTTGGTAATTCAATGTTTTTTCTAGGAAATTGAGAAAACCTGATTGGGTTTTCCTTCACTTCCGACAGCAGTTCTTGCAATAACACAAGGCTTGGTTTACTACTAAAACAAACAGGGCAAAACTTTCTCTCCTTTTTCAGACTGTGGACTGTCTTGTGTGACACTGTCAAGAAGACAAGTCAAAATAACCCATCATTAAGAGTTAGAAATTGCAGGGTAAAACTTGCCTTTCACCTGGTCTTGGGGGAAAAAAGTGCATCATCGTTTTGTTTTTTTTAAGCAATGTAGATTACTTAGTTCTGGAAAAGAAACACTGTTGTCAAATCTTTAAATAAGTGATGTGATTGTTAGTGTCTGGCAAGTGTGTGCCTAACTTTCCGTCAATTGCTATCCACAGGTGCCTCACCAAGGAAACCAAGTTCATTGAATCAAAATAAAATAACATTTTCAAGTCTAAGTTCATTCAGTTGAAAAGAAGAATCTGGTGAGAAAGTTATGCAAACAACTTGATGCACAACATGTTTTGGATGGTCAGATGTATCACATTAAAGCTATCTATTCTTAATAGAAAGCTACACATGCCCTGACGCTGAACATGCCCTAGTCGAGATTTTAAAGTGGCAGGTACTCCGTACCTCCAAGCCAAAGTTAGGAGGAAGGAAAACCTTGACAGCCAGGCAGAAGTGTTGTAATATGGTGCCATTGAGCAGCAGCATTTGAAGTGTCATCATATCTTGGTGCCCTTGATGGTTGGGCTTGCAGGCCATTGAAATCAACCAAGAGTAAGCATCACACTGGAACTGAGGTTTGGTTGAACTCTCGGTGTGTGTGTGCGTGTGTGTGTGTGTGTGTGTGTGTGTGTGTGTGTGTGTGTGTGTGTGTGTGTGTGTGTGTGTGTGTGTGTGTGTGTGTGTGTGTGTGTGTGTGCGCACATGCTTGTGTGTTTGTGTGTGTATAGCTTTGGCACATGCTTGTGTGTATAGTTGCGTGCACATGCTTGTGTGTGTGTGTGTGTGTGTGTGTGTGTGTGTGTGTGTGTGTTCATGTGTGTGTGCACCTGGTTGCATGTGTGTGTACATTCGTGCATGCGTGTGCGAGTGGTTGGGCCAGCCAGCCCACCTATCCAAACATGAGCACCGCTCAAGCACACGTGCTGCTAGAACACACTGGGGCAGCAGTAAAGTTACAGGTTATTACAATATTCTCTCCACTCTAAACATGTGGGATTGGCTGTAACTCGTTCCATGGGCTATGGGCTAACCTGACTGGGCAAGGGTTCACAATCACTGAATGTTAGATGAATAATTAAGGTTTTTCTTACTCTTTGGGTGAGGGGGGCTATGGTTAGGGGGGTGTCATAACACGTGAACTGTAACTGTTATTAAGGGCTTTACAGATACACGGTTCCTCACTTGACCAGAAACATCATGAAAGTAAATAAAGGAAGGACAACAAACATGTTCTGTGACATGTTCTATGACACAAACAGTGTATGCATCTAGATATCCAGCCTTTTATATGTCCTGTTACCCCATCCTGAGAGTAATTCAAATGAAGCGACAGAACAATGGTTATTGGCTTAATGTATCCCTCATACCTCCTGTATTCCAAACAACTGCAATTTAACTCCAAACATGCACACTAATACACTTTTTGCCTTCATGAAAAGCACTTGGCACCATGTTTGCCATTGCTAAAACATTGAGATTTATTCCAACC
>NC_140289.1:8343247-8488247 GCF_964030765.1 Micromesistius poutassou
CATGAGTCACTGTAGGCATGCTCTGTGTCCTAATCCTAAAGGTTACTGTGGTTAGTGTGATGCATGTAAGCCTTTCTGGATCCTAGATTACACCCCACCTCATAGTTTATAAACACTGGCTTACCATAAACTGCATGGAGCTTCAGGGCAGCTGCTGACCAGAGTCAAAACATGCAATGGGGATAGGCAGCCTCGATTTTATCCACGTGACGTGTATTCCACGTCTCCACGTGTGCATCTCTCTCTCTCTCTCTCTCTCTCTGTGTCTCTCTCTCCGTGTGTGTATGTGTGTGTGTCTCTCTCTCTCTCTCTCTCTCTCTCTCTCTCTCTCTCTCTCTCTCTCTCTCTCTCTCTCTCTCTCTCTCTCTCTCTCTCTTCAGTTAGTCAGCAGATCCTGGTTCAGTTAGTCAGCAGATCCTGGTTCAGTTAGTCAGCAGACTGGTTCAGTTAGGGATAGTAGACTGGTTAAATTAGGGTTAGTAGACTGGTTCAGTTAGTCGGTAGACTGGTTCAGTTAGTCGGTAGACTGGTTCAGTTAGTCAGTAGACTGGTTCAGTTATTCAGTAGACTGGTCAGTTAGTCAGCAGACTGGTTCAGCTTGGATTAGTAGACACAAAAGCACTTCATCATTAACCGGCTTACCCAAATTCACCTTGATTTCAGACAAACATGAATATGAACATAAAATAGCATGATTATCTGCCAGTAAATTACAGTTTTTTCAAGTTCAAGTATTGGTTAAAGTTTGTGTGTTGATTGAGTTGATTTTCTAGAACAGATGAGAAGACAGCAGGAGGAACTAAGACCACATGTAACAGCCATCATCTGACCACCTAAATACAATTATACAGATTACAATTACACCTTGACCAGCCAATTCAAGGTGTTATGTTATGCAGTTTGCGTAAAAATTAACCGTTGGTTGTAAGGTGTGATTGGTTGGACACGTCAAGCCTTAACCAGTTATGACAAGAAGTAACCAAGGAACAGGAACAGGAACAGCTATGTCCGAGAAGAAAAAAGGAAAAATAAAAAAATAACACACACAGCTTTAGCCTACTTTCAGACACAACGCGAAAGCGCCCTCTTGCTGCGGTCCTTCAGCGTTGCCGGTTAATTACAGAACTTCTGGAAAGGTCCTGGGACACACACACATCCTGGAATGCCTCCCACCAGTCGGCGTCGTCCCCGTTAACCGCTGGTATAAATAGGGGGAAAGCAACAGCGACAGAGCGTGCGAGCTGCTTCGGAGACGCGCAACTGCAGTAAGTAGAACCGCTCGATTGCGCAGTGATGTTTAGAGGCATTGTGTGACTTTACCCTGCTGTATTAGTTTTTTGTATCATGCATATCTTTTCGAGTACATTTGTTTAGCGGGCGTTTCAATGAATCACTGCACTGTGAAAATGTAGGTTACGTTAATAACATTTAATTGTATTCAACAAAGTTGCACGTTGTATTCATTGATTATTAGTGGGCGTTATTTAAATGTTTGTGAATATTTTTGCTTCAGCAGAAATTATGTATTTTGGTCTCCTGTGATGTAACCTTTTGAGGGGTGTTTTGCATTGCTTACTCATGGGAGTGACGCGCACTGATCAAAACAATCGATAGGCTGGTAGGCTTCGTCATCCTCTGGTCGCATCACTCCAACTAGGGCGTTCGCATCCCAGGTCGTAAGAACAAAGGTACACTGCTAAAAATGATCCAGGACAGCGTGCAGAGAACGGAGATAAATAATATGAGAATAATCTAGTATTAGGATAGGCCTACACAATATGGTGCTGTATAAATATAAATACAGCCTAGTTTAGTTTAGTGGATTTGTTTTGACAGGTGAGATAAAAGGCCAACGACATCCTGAGAGGCTGCATCATCGTCAGGGTGATCAATCGTGATCGGTGATGTTAAAGAAGGCATGACGCAGATGGCAGCATGCTGAAAACACAACAATAATGGACTTTTTACATTGCTGTTTTTCCCAAGGAGCCAATTTCTCAGCTTACACAAGCTTGCAGAAAATGTCTGTATGGGAAGAGTGTAGTTTAGTAAGTACCTCTCTCTCTCTCTCTCTCTCTCTCTCTCTCTCTCTCTCTCTCTCTCTCTCTCTCTCTCTCTCTCTCTCTCTAACATAATACATCATAAATATAATTAAGGTAGTAAGACGATAACTAGTGAGGACTAGTTATGGTCTTTTTCATTGTTCTTTTTCAAAAATAAAAAGGACATTTCGTGAATACCCACACGGTCTGTTTTCCAACTGTCCACATCTGCAGGGGAAGGAGAATGTCACTGGCTGTTTGCGTTCTCCTTGTTGCGTAACTAGGATCCCTGCTGGGGCCTGTTTACCATGTTTGAACGACACACACCCTTTGTATCACTATGACTCCACCAAAACGTTTGTGGACTCACTATGACTATAGTCATTGCAAGAAGACGCTTGGTACTGGAGAAATGGGCCGTTTTTCTTTCCTCTTCCTCCTCCGGGGGGAGGGTGGCGGGGGGGAATTAAGTCCTGTCGCTGGAGGTCGTCTCCATCTGGGACATTAAGCTCTACTTTCAATCTCGACCTTGTCAGGGTTTTTTTACGAACGCAATGATCATGGCACCAATGTTGCCCTAGTTTGACCGCGGTACATCTTTTTATAGGGAGTAGGGAGCAGTATTTACAGATTTCCCCTTGAAAGCTTCCAGCTGCAAGGGCAGGATAAGACAATGATACACTTTACAATACTTGGCGAGTGTTGACGTGTGATGCGTGGTGAAATTGTTTTTAAATGTTGTTAACAATCCCTCACAGATGTGTTCAGGGATTAATGGCCTGTTGTCCGCTTTCATCAGTAGGGGTCAAAGCCTGAGAGAGTCTAAGTAAAATAGCGGTCAGCTCAGTGGGTACAGCCAGTTCTGTGAAAGAAACAGAATGAGTTCATCTGTCAGAAATGCAATGAAGCGTGTGGGCGCATGTGTGCTTTTCCCATACTAGAGAGAAGAGGAGGTGGAGGAAAGAGGGAAAGCAAGTAGGCTACAGTCTGTTTATTCAGCAGACATTTTCATCCAAAGGGACTGACAATAGGCTCCGACATTAGAATGGCTACAAAAAAAAGATGCCGCATGACCTAGTTAAAAAAAAAAACTGGACAGAGTGCAGAGTAGCACTAGGAATCCGAAAAACAAGGTCATAGGTGAAATTCCCCAATACAGTACAGAAAAAGTTTGTTCTAGACCATAAGAGCTCAACATAATCCTCAATTAAGCTTGTTTGTGTATTAGAAAGGTATACAAAATACAGCACTGTTAAGCATTGGTGAATAAACATACCTGAACTGCTAATGAATTGAGCCAGGTCATAGTCTGTTGTCTGGTTGTTGGGGGAACTTCCCCACCCTGTGGTTGTGTAGAGACATTACAACAACACCAAGAGCAGGAGGGGAGGTGAGGTCATCAAGGATGAGACAACACAACACAATCTCCATTGTGTGTGTGTGCGTGCGTGCGTGCGTGCACGCGTACGTGTGGTGATATGAAATACAGCAACCCACTGCCACACCACTGTGCTTCTGCTGTGTCCCCCTCAGGTATTATTACCTTCATCATCCTGCTGGCCCTGTGAGAGTCAGAGAGGATGTTGATGTTGATGATGATGATGAAGAAAAAGGCCACCAAGACCCTGGCGGTGGTGGCGCTGCTCCTGGTCTCCGCTGCCAACGGCATCCTGCCTCCAACGGCCCAGGACCTCTCCCGTAAGCCTGCGCTAACAGCACACCCTCAAGCTGCAGTCAGCCAGGGTCGCGGATCAATAACGAGAGCTAGTGGTCAAGCAAACCGTTGAGAACCGTGTGACTGTGATCACAAACACGATTCAATGCAAACAAAGTGGGGCTAGTGACAATCACTGATGGGCAGCTTTAACGCGCAGTACAATGGAAGGACGATGCAGTGCACGATATGCAGGGTTGTACAACGTGACGCCATTATGCGCAGTGCCATCACTTCAACCATTTTTTCAATGCAAAAACACATTCAACAACAATTGTGTATTTAATATAAATTGTATTTGTAACATCTGCACTGTGTGTCCTCACACAACGCGTGCCGCTTGGCCTCCCAGAGATGTCACAGCTGGGCGAGAAGTACCTGGATAAACAGATTGAGAACGCTATCAACGGCGTGAAGGAGATGAAGAGCATCATGGACAAGTCCTCCGGCGAACACAAGACATTCCTCGACAGCCTGGAGGAGACCAAGCTGAAGAAAGAGGCAAGCCAGCCCGCTTATTGAATTCAGGACAGCCTTCTTTCCCACAGTTCAGATGTAGTTAATTTATTTGCAATAACAGAAAGGCCTGGCCGGAAGCCACATGATTTCTAATCTGGTTCTGAAAGTCATGCCACCTCTCCCAGCTATCTCCGACATATCCCTGTCCTCTTTCAGTTAGACTGGAATGGACTCAATGGATTTGATGGGATATTCACATTTGGCAGGTGTGAGTGCTTCCATTATTCGGTCTAGAAATTTAAAAATAACAAAAACAAACAACGACATTGTCAGTGTGGAATAGACGACAAAGACCAAAATGACTCATTTTTAATGATGTAGGTCAACTGAGCTCACACACTAGATTCCAACAATGTGCCGTGGGAAGTTAAATCTCTCTCTCTCTCTCTCTCTCTCTCTCTCTCTCCCCCCCCCCCCCCCCCCCCCCCAGGAAGCACTGCGCACGGCCCAGGAGATGGAGACCAAACTGGAGCAGGAGGAGGAGGTGTGCAACGAGAGCATGCGGGCCCTGTGGGAGGAGTGTAAGCCCTGCCTGAAGAACACCTGCGTCAAGTACTACTCTCGCACCTGCAGCAGCGGAGCTGGGATGGTGGGACGCCAGGTATAACTACCTACCTACACACACACACACACACACACACTAACACACACGTGCGCACACACACACACATGCTCCCTAATGGATACATTCTGGGATTTTCAACTTGGACCCAATTGTCATCATTTTTGTTCTCAGTGACTAAGATTCCTGTCCTGATTAGTCACTTGACTACCGATGGGTCCATAATGATATCAGTTGAGAAGTCCAAAAGTTATCCTTTGCCGACATTCACCAGGAATAATATCAAAACCAAACGACTAGCACTGAATCCCTCCTCCGTCCCTATTCCCAGCTGGACCGGGTCCTGAACAGAACCTCGCCCTTCTCTATCTGGATCAACGGAGAGAACGTGGACACCCTGGAGAAGGAGGGCGAGAGGCAGAACCAGCGCTTCCACAACCTGGAGGACAAATACTCAGAGGTGGAAGACGGCGTGGACGGCATCTTCTCTGACAGCATGAAGGTGGATCCTGATACACAACGCACCGCACAACGACACAATAAGTCCTTTAGAATCCATTCATCCTCCGGCGTGGTTTTGGAATGATATCATATCATATATATATATTGTATGTAAGGTTAAAATAAATCCAACCTCTGGGGGCGCCCCGGGTAGTACCATATTAGGCTCAGTCCTGATCGCAGCGACCCAGGTTTGATTCCTGCCCGTGGTCCTTTGCTGCATGTCCTCCTCCTCTATCTCCCATTCCTTCATAACTTTCTCACTCTATAATAAAGCATAAAAATGCAAAAAAAAAAAAATCTTTATAAAAAAAAAAATCCAACATCCGATTCCTCCTTGTCCACCTGTCCTCCAGGTGTTCGACCACATGCGCTCCCTGGACCCTCCGCTCTTCCCCTTCCGCATGCCCAGCCTGTGGGGGCAGCAGCCCCACCGCAGCCCACCCGGGTCCCAGGGCGGCGAGATCCGCGTGGCCCGCTCCCCGCTCCAGGACCCCGGCTTCCGCGGCTTCCAGAGCATGTTCTTCCCGATGATGGCGTCGGCCAGGGACCTCTTCAGCAACATGGGCCCCATGGTGGATGGGGATGGCGACATGGAGGCCCCCACCTCCGAGGGTATAGGGGCCCCGCAGCTTGTGATGTCTCAGTTGATGTTGTTCAGTCTGCTTTACCACTCCAGTCCTTAAAGCTAACGTCTTAAAGGTGACATATTACACCACCAGGTGTGTCCACCTAGATGTGTGCTGGATAGATCAGTCTACTAGCCTACCCAGTGGACTGCAGCCAACGTTGCTCATCTATCCGACTGTAGCAAACGTTGCTCATCTGTCCGTCATACATCTAGGAAGAGGCAGATTTTCAAAAGAGCTTGTAACGGCTTATCGCACTCACACTTGATGGTATAATATGTCACCTTTAAGAGATTTTTTACTTCTGAAGAGTCTTGAGTTTTGGGTTGGAGATACATGAAGTGTGTATTTCCTTTATTTGTTTTGGTTGCAGACGGCAGCGTCAATGAAGACGTGGTTATCACCAAACCTTTCGGCACTGGACAGATGACCTGCAGGGAGATCCGGCGAAACTCTGCCGGCTGCATCAAGCTCCGTGAGGAGTGCCAGAAGTGCAAGGACATAAAGAATCTGGGTACCTAAGCGTCCATTTGGTATATTGTTGGTGCATTCCTGGATTTGGTAGGAATTAAGGAAGTAGGATTAAGTAGGAAAATCGTAACAATTTATATTATTATTATTTATTAGGTCCCTAACCCTAACTCAATCCCACAAAAACTGCATTTTAAGAACCCAGGGAAAGGTGTATCACTTAATTTAATTGGTTTGTAATGTACCCAGCCAGCCTTGTAATGCAATTAGATTTGCAGATTATGTTAATTATATAAATTGGAGCACTGATTGCTTGTTCCGTCCTGTCATTCTCTGAGCCGGGGTCTTTCTATGAAGGCGCTGCAGACGAAGGTTTGGGAAGCGGAATGATTCAGCATTAGTGTCACAGTGATATATTAAAGGGGTCTTCATTGATGTGGAAAACACTGGCATCAAAGGAGAGCCATTGATAATGGAATTCCATAAACTCCTATTTCTTCCTCACAATGTTTTGTTTGACTGCCAAAGCACAAAACAACTGCCAGGTATGAGATGGCCTGTTAAATGTAAAAGGTTTTAATTTCAAACCATCTGCCAGCTTAGCCAGGACATTGTGCGCAAACAACGCTTGTGTTTCAAATCTTTGACAAAACACACCACGTATACCACCCTACATTTATAAATAAGGAACAGCCATTTACAATTAATGCAAACTCTGCAAATCGTTTTTTAATAAGTTGTAAATGTAATGTAAAGCAGTGGATGCTCTGTGTCCTACGTGGTAGACTGCTCAGGCAAAAAGCCCCTGGAAGGACCCCTGAAGGCGGAGCTGGAGGAGGCCCTGGCCTTGGCCGAGCGCCTGACCCAGCGCTACAGCACCCTCCTCAGGAGCTTTGAGGAACAGATGTACAACACCTCCGCCGTGCTGGACTTCCTGAACCAACAGTTCAGCTGGGTGTCTAGCCTGGCCAACAACACCGACGCCAAGAACCCCATCTTCCAGGTGCAGGCGGTGAGTGGCTCGCACCTCTCCAGTCTGTTAGGAACTGCCGTTCTCGGCCCGGTTTAAAAAGTAAAATATATTTTTTTTATCATTGTTTTTGTCTAGGTGATTTCTAAGGAAAAGCAGCAGAAGGCGGGTGAGGAGAACGAACCGGGCCAGACCGAGGTGTCCGTCCACCTCTTCGACGCCCCCCCGATGACCCTGGAGGTGCCGGGGGACATACCCTGGTCCGAGCCCAAGTTCACCGAGGTGGTGGCCCAGAAGGCTCTGGAGCGCTACAAGGAGGGCTCTGTGTAAGTGTGCACGGAGGCCAGCGAGCGGCTGGGAAACGCGCAAGCTCAAATGCATTCCGGCCTTGGTCCTGAGGCATGGGCATTCTGTGGTGCGTTGTTTTTATAAGTGATGGACAGGCGGGGTAGTTTAGAACAGGGCTGATTCACAGAGACCTTTGTCATCCTCAGGACTGTAGTTTCAGAGACATAGTAGGCATCTCACACGCCAGATGCTTGGCTTCACAGAACCATCAACCTCGGAAACGGTTTGGGTGAGGCAGGCACTTTCAAAAAGTACTTGGCAGGTTAATGGACATACCATATTTTCTTATCGCTGTCTATCCCATAGATCACATAGTTCCTCATATATGCGGATTGGTCTGAAACTAGTGGTTCGGACACAGACGCATAATTCAAAGCAAGATGGATTCGCGCAGGATCTTGCGAATCCAGCAACTTTGCAAGCTTACAATTGAAGTGCATTGATTCAGAATTCAGTTTGATTTTAATCAAAATCATGATAATACTATCAATAATTGACTTGATGTCATGGCATTATTATTTTCTGAAAATCCATCCTTTTCCTCTCGACAGGGTTGTCAAGTAAAGCCATGCTGGACTTCGACCACCCCCCCCCCATCCCCAGTCCTGCACTTCCTGCTGACCATAGAATGTTCTAGAGATGACCTTCCTTATTTACATCCAGAACTCCATAGATAACAAGCCCTTAACCATACTGGCACACCTGGAATCTCTGCAAACCACGCTGAACCCCTGTCTGTCCGCTGAAAACGCCTGGTCAGCCCAAAGACTGGGACACAGTTTCTGTTCTGCTATAAAGTACAGATATACTGACCTCTGGCTGCAAAAGAGAGTATTGATTTGATCATGGATAAGATGAATAACCAGATACGCATCTTAATACTTAATAATAAAAGTCAAAGGAACCCCATGCCAGGATGAAATGGATCTTTGCTCTTCAACTTGGCCGTCAACTAAAACTAAGTTGTTGTTTTTCAAGTGATCTAAGAAAATGGGGTATGGCAAGCCACCACCCATTCATGAATGATAAGGTTGTGGTTTTATTAATGCAGTGCTAAACTAAAGCCTACTTTAGAGATGGAAATGCTTTAAGCTTGATTGAACTAGCTAGCAAACGCCCAGTTTTTTTCTAATGCAAATAAACGCAGCAGTGAAGGAATGCTTGGAGATTAATAAAAAGCTGCTCAATCTGACTTCTGTGAATCTTCTGTACAATCATAGACATTAATCTTACACATATAAACATTATCAATCATTGGCTATCAGATTGATAGTGTCAGAGTTAAAGAAATGAATTCATAATTGATTTCTTGCCTTTTATAGCCGTCTATCAATGTTGACCATTAACGAGGAGCCAAACTCCACACCAATGTAAAAAATATATATATATATACAATAAGACATCATTGTCAACATCTATTGCAATGAATGAAATTCACCTAAAGAAACTAAAGTAAATTTCAGTAATGAAGGCTCATTGAAACTAAATGCATATCAGTAACCAATGAAGTCTAATTTGTTAATGCTGAAATGCATTTAGTTTCCTAATCAGTTGGGGAGGAGCGTTGGCAGAAGGAGCCGGTTCCTGAGTCTCCTCTGGATACTTTTCTCTGGGAAGCAACAGCCCCCACCATCTGCTCCTCAGCATGAGAGACGCAGGGAGGAGGGTCTTGGGAGTGTCAACCTCTGAGCAAGGCAGGGGAGTTGCTGCTCTCATGGGACAGCTGTACAATTTATTATTGCATCACAATACAAAAAAGACGTTTCTCGACCAATCAGATCGCTTACATTTTGAGATTATTTTTTCGACAAATAATTTTTTTTTCCACCAGCTTGCTTAAAATAATCTATTTTTTAACCAATCAAATTGCTTGAATAAAATATATTCTCTCCATCATTTTCTATCCCTCCTTTTACTCATTTTTTTATTCTCTCCATTTTCTATACCTCTTTTTGACAAAATATTCTCTCCATCATTTTATATGCCTCCTTTTTCTCAATTTTTTATTCTCCATCATTTTCTATACCTCCTTTTTCTTGTTTTTATTCTCTCCATCATTTTTTATATACCTCTTTTTTTCAAAAAATATTCTCCATCATTTTCTATACCTTTTTTATTTTTTATTCTCTCCATCATTTTCTATACCTCCTTTTAATATATATATCTATTTTTTTTTTTTAAGTCGGAGGATGGTAGGTATATAAAATGGAGAGAATAAAAAATCAAGAAAAAAAGAGAATGAGATGAGAGAATATTTTTTGAAAAAAGCCCTGCACAGAGCTGGCAGAATTGAGAGCAGAAGCCAGGGTGTGAGTTCTGAGTAGATGCCCTGCAGCCCCCCTCTTTTCCCCTTTCCTGCAGCCTGTCGCTAAATAAAAACAGTCCTTGTTAGAGGGCCCCCCTTTATTTTCTATGGATTATCACATTGAAGAAACCTTTGGTGTCTAGAAGTCCTCTGGTCAGTATTCTACCCATAGAGATACTCACTGCAAGGTTCTATTTTTGTGTCTCTTGGTTTTTATTATTTGTAATTGAAAGCTTTAAACAATTATTAATTAAATTATTTATATCCATATTTATTATTTTTATTTGACTGCTCCATAAGTTATGGAGCAGTTAGGACCATGTGCTGTCAGAGATGCTTCTATATTTTATTTATTGCAGTGGATGCAGTTCCATGTGGTTATGGACCATAACCACATGGAACTGCATCCACTGCAATAAATAAAATATAGAAGCGTCTTCGTAATAAGTAATTTTTAAAATGTTAGTTATGACTCGTAGGTGATTTACAGCACTTTTGAGTTTATTGATAACATAATTCCTCACAGGAAATTGTGTGGTTTCTCCTTTCCCACGGATTAAATATATTCCTCAATAGATTTAATCCGTGGGAAAGGCATCACTACTCTCCGCAGGACTACAGACGAATTACACCGAACATATTCCAAAGTTTAACTCCTACAGTAGAACATAAAGAGCTGTACTTTCTCCTCACGACCATATTCCCACAATAAAAACGTATGTTGAGGACCATGTTTTAAATATTGTGCCGTTTTTTTTTTATTTGTGTAAAAACCACACAGCTGCTAGTTGATCTGCAGAGATACATCCATGCAGTTTAAACATCTAGGATCCCACATCCAATTATTAAAGGAATCATCTCTTCTCTCTCGTTAGTCAGCAATTGATGAAAATGTACATACAAGTTCAAAAGTTGATCATGTACAATATACAACATAAACCTGGGTGCAAATAACAATCCAAAAGCCCAAAGGAAATAATTTGTTCTCTGCCTGCATTTCAACATAGACAAAGGTTTATAGGCAGATGGGGAGGGCAATGTGCCAGGAAAGATTGTAACCAATCCTGTATCAGGTAATTAAGGTTTTAAATGGTATTAGTTCCAGGTCTAACGGCAAACACCCAACATACATACATACACGCACACAACGCATGCACGCACACACACGTACACACAGTGTTGGTATAGCAATGAGAATCACCATGGAAACCTGAACACCAATGAAAGAGGGGGGTTCCTAAAATACATGATGGTTGAGAGAAGATACACTTCTGCAAGATTGCAAGATTGAGAGTAGAAAGCAAGAGGGCGTTCTGAATGTGGTTTCAGGGTACCAGCATATAAAAACAAGAGTGGTTCAAGATTCTCATCGTTTCTCATTAAAGCGTAATTTATTATAATAGACATATAGGACTGGAACACCATGCAGGTTTACAAAAACAAAAAATTATGTTAAGGAAGAATGTGGCAGAACAAATAGAAACGTCAAAGAAAACCAAAAATAAAAAGAAAATAGGTTAGGGTGGGGGTTAAAGTGCAGCTGGGTCTTTCAGGTCTCCCTCTTCTGTCGACGGTATCCATTTGGTATGTCGCTAAGCTTCATCTACTGCCAAGCCTCACAGGTTTGGGTGCATGCGCACGATCACGCGCAAAGTTTTACCCAAATGCACTAGCAGGTACCCAAATTAGGACCAGTTATCCTCAAACTGGGATTAATTCAGCACCAGTGGGGGTGTTGTGGCGATTAAATCCTGGACATGGTTCATGTTTTATTTTAACACCCAAGAGACAATACCAGTTGACACAGTTGTTACCGGATTACTAAAAAGAAAAAGGAAAAAAAAAAAGTATCCTAAATGTTTCTGGAGGATATACCGTCAAGGGTTGCATAGCGCCAAATCACTTGGGGGGGGGGGGGGGGGGGGGTCTGTATATTATGTCCACATCAGACTTTGTAACCAATGTTTGTCCACAACAGTGGGGCTTCTCTTTCCCCCTGTCGCCTTAACAGCATGACAAGCATGTTCCAATAGGCTGACCGCTCAAGGTAGAAGGGTGGAGGGGGGGTTATGTGACCCGTGTGGGACAGCTCTGCGGCAACCTCAGGCAATTAAAACCCTTGTTAAATAACATGCGGTTCCTTTTAAGGCTATATTCCAATGTAGAGTGGAACAACAAGAGCAAAGCAAGAAAAAAGACACCTTAACCGAAACAGAGGAAATGGGGTTTTCCGATTGGACAATTGGAACTTAAGTCTTCAGTAGAGGGCAAGCTTTGTAGTCAGCGAGTCAATCAGAAAAGTGGTCACACAACAAGTCAAATGCTGGAACAGAAAAATCGAATATATCTATTCTTCCAGTCCTGCATTCAGCTGAAATGCATATCCATGCTCACGCACACCCAGCCACACACACCCACACACGTACGTACACAAACACGGAAGGAAGCTTGATTTCTGTTCACATGGATGGTGGAAAGCCTTTACCGTGATTATCTTGAATCTGGCCCTAGACAAACATGCACACAAACTCATCAGAAGAATGTGGATGGGACAGGGACGCAGACCTAGGCACAGTCGCAGGGTCTAGCAGGCACACCTGCACGCTCCATCGCACACACACACACACACACACACACACACACACACTCAATACAGCTTTTAAAAAAAAATCTCTCTTATTCAGTCACTGGGAGAGTATAAAATTAACATGTCGGGCGACTTTTGCTGCAGCCGAACAGCCAGGGTCAGAAACCATCTGGACTTGTTATGCATTCCTCCACTGAAACCACTTTGTAGAAAGTGCCAGTTTATTACCACACCTTCCACCTTGCCAACCTTCCCCCTGAAATGCGTGTGTCAATGAATGTGTATGCATATGAATGTGTGAACATGTGTGTTTGTAGGAGTTAGTCCACATCAGGGCATCGGGTCATTAGCGTTTGGCAGGGCTGGTGTGTGTGGCGGGACCAGGGGGTACAGAGAGCAAGGGGTGATGGAGGCGGGAAGTTAAGTGGCTTTAGGGCGACTGATCACATGGAGGGCCCCTGCGAGTAGCTCCCTCTACGACCAGGGCCCTCCCCCCCCCTCCTGTTCTTCTTCTTCTTCTTCATCTTAAGAGTGCGCAGCCTGGTTCTAGAGGTGGGAAAAGGGTCTGAGCTGCTCCAGCTGAACCTCCAGGGATATTCTCTCCTCCAGCAGGTCCTGGCAACGACAACATGCAACATACTGGCATCAGGGCGAGCTTGGGGATAGGGTTACAGTTCTGGGCTTTTCCTCTAGAGTAAGGACATTACACAGGTGTCGGGACATGATGAGTTCAGCTAGCACCGCTAGCTAGATCTGGAGCCACATGCACAGAAATGTTACTTCTAGATGGTCTAGATTATAGAAGACACAATTTCTCAAGGTCAGGTCTTTCCCAAAGTGGTGCTCTGTACCTTGAGCTGCTGCTGCAGTTCACTATTGAGTCGTGCCAGCACTGTGTTGGTCTCCTTGTTTCTCCTGATGGACGCTTGGATCGCCTTCTTGTCTTTCCCTATTGACCTGAATAGGCATAGGTTAAACGTTAAAGCAAGCTAGGCATCAATTCACCCTAGCCATTAGAATGCAATAATAAACGCTTCTGATGTTGATACACAAGTTTGCCTTTCACATTCCTGCCTTGTTGACTCTTACATACCATACAAATTAGTATGGTAATAATAATAAAATAATGACAACATTTCTTCCAATTAGGCAGCTTAATACTGAGTCTTCAAAGGTCTAATTTCCCCTAGTCTCCAGGGTTGGGCCACTAGGTAGGCTGACGATGCCCAGACAAGCCGCGGTTACCTGGGGATGGAGGGCTGCGTCGCCAGGACGGCGGCGATGAGGTTGGACCTCTGTGGGCCGTGCTGCTCGTCCTCCGGCCGCAGCTCATCCTCCGACTTCAGCCTCCGACGCACCGGCTTGGGGGGAGGGGCCAGGGGACCCGACGACCCCTTGGCCTGCAGAGCGAACGGACCATGAGGAAAGCTTTAAAACCTCTAAACCAATGGGTGTGGCAATGGAGAGTGCCACAGTCAACTAGGTATCCTAGCTGTTTAATTAGCCTCCCTCCCTATTTAATGAATCATTGTTTATGTGATCTATGATGAGGAATTCTTATGTTTGCGACTCGCAATCGTAGACCAGCTATTTTGCTGATCGGCACCAATAATGCATTGCGACACCCCACTCCGAACCCTCTCCATCGGTTCTCAGCATCGGGGTTCACCAGAGACATGCATGCATTCTTTATGGAGACATTTTCCCCACCGGAGACAGCACACAGACAAACGTTGACGTACAGGGTTAAGGGTGGTGGGGGTCCTCTCTTCTGCTGGGCCGTCACTCTTCACTGTCCTCAATGGACCCGCTCCCTCTGGCTGCTTTTCCACCTGTGGAGAACACACACACACACACACAGGGTGGTTTCCATGCGTCTTCACATGATGAACAAGCAAAAGGGTAGAAGATCAAGAACAGCCAAAAAAGAACGAAGCCAGAGACGTGTCTCCTATGAGTTGGATCACATTAAACTCGGTAAAAGTCTACTCATTCAACTCATCAAAGTCGGTTGCCCCACCCCCATGGTGTCCCCCACCCGGCGTACCGTGTGAAGCACACCCACCTGCCCCGCCGCCGCCACCACCACCGCCTCGCTGTGCTTGTCCACCTCTGGCAGGCTCGAGGGCTGGTCCGAGGTGGCGAAGGCCTGGAACTGGCTGAAGTCTGCAAAGTTGGGCTGATGGGGGATCAGATGTGGGGAGGTGGCGGGGGCTGCGGAGGAGGAGGCGGCGGCGGCGGTGGTGGTGACGGTGGTGGGGGCGGAGGCAGTGAGCGGAGCCCCACCTCCGCCCTCCACCTCGCTGCGATGCCCGCCGTGGGGCACAGACGTCTGGGTAGGTAGGTGGGGGGAGGAACAAAGAGTCAGGAGGGGGGGTGTGAAGGGATAATTTGCCTCGAACCTGTTTACTCTTCAGGTAAAGAAATAATAAATAAATAAATTAGGTAATTTAGCAACTTAAGCAAGCACCAAAAAATAGGGGTAAAATAAAACATAAAATAGCATCCAAATCCTCTTTCAAACATAGTTCCCGGCGAGTGCTGGATGGGAGTCAGACATTGATCTCCTGCCCCTAGTGAGTGGACAGGGGCCGGGCAGTGTGCTGTTTCAGTTCACCTGTGTGGGCAGTGGCCGGGGAGGGACGGCGGGGGGGTAGGCTATGGCGCCGGGCTGGGGCTGTCCGGTGACCGCCCCCGCTGCAAAGCTGCGGTTCATGTCCAGGGAGGAGGAGCGCGAGTGGGACGGGTGGGGGCGCGGCGGAGGGGGAGGAGGCGCAGCCACCACCACCTTCAAGGCCTCCGGAGACGTTCCAGAATGAGACCTGTGCACATTCAACGTATGGAGGTAGTTTGAATGCACAGAGAGTGAAAAATAATGTGGAACAAACAGATTGATCTAGAAACAATTTAGATCAATATTTTGTATATATTTATTTATTCATTCAATAAAATATTAGAATGAACCAGAGATAGTACAATATTCTACATGGTATACAGAGGAAAAGGTCAACAGAGTAAACAAACATAAAAGGGACGATTTTTACTCTCACTGACCTCTGTCTGTTGATTGGCTCCTGGTCCGAGGTGTAGGAATCTGAACTACTGTAACCTTCCCCTTTGAAACGACAAGCAGAAGTGCATGAGAAGTGCATGAGATTTAAACATTTGAAATGTGGCTAGTGACAAAATGTCACCTTAAGTGGTGGCTCTAACAACAGGATCTAACAAATATATATCCATAAATATATAAGGCTAGAGCGATGTGTCCAATACACACCGATCTAATATCTTGTCAGGCAAAAGTAAAAAATGTATATTGATATAAATATGTATGAATATATATCTCAGCTAATAAACTCCATTTCTGAAAGACTTAGGATTGTTGGGGAGTGGCCAGAATCCCTCCCACCCCTCGCTGTTTTGTGTAGTTTGTACTTCCTTCAAGTCTGAAACACTGTCAAGCGTTTTCATTAGCTGCAGCATCGCCGAAACGTGATTGTATTGTAATTGGTCACTGCGTTGGCCACATGAGTGTATGGTTATTGGTCACCCACTTAGCTAAAATCAATAGACTGACATTACCTGAGATTGCAATGGATTTCATGCAATTATACTCACCGACAGCATTGGCAGCAACAAACTTCAAGGAGGCAGCCAGCTTGGTCTCTTCAGACAGCTCTGGAGGCTTCGCCAGCAGTGGGCTTGTGGGGTGGTTGTGGTCTGAGGGTGAGAAGCAATGACTTACACATGTAAAGAGGTCATTGCCCTGATACAATGTTGCTACGGTGCAGGGGCCGAGCTGGGCCCGGACACCTACGACAATGGTATAGCTTCAAGTGGATTAATGTGGATGTTGGCTTATTCCAGGGGTACTGTACATTGGGGAGGGATAGGTCACCTACCAGCAACACGAGATAATTAGTATCCGTTAAAAAACTTGACAGAGAATGTGGATTTCGGTCAGTTTTACACACTGTTGCATTTCTTTTTTTAATGCTCAATGTACCTCCATTTGATTAATCTGCCAATGTTGAAGAAACACATTCCCCATCTCCATCCCAGCCCGACCACTAATGTCCTTTTGGAGGCAGACAGTAAACGTTTGGCTCTTCAAGGGAGCAGGTGTCTTACCGCTGCCGGTCCTCTTGAGCTCCATCTCCTGCATGTGGATCTTACTTGGAGTCATTCGAATGGGGACTGGGTGGACGATAGCAGTGTCCTGTGGAGAGAGACGGGGCCCAGAGGGGTTAGACTTCTACCCTGGATCAATTGTAGGAAACACCTCCGTCATCATCTCTGAGTATAGCTGCTCATCTGCAACAGGGCCCATTCTGCATGTGTACTTGTTATGGTGTATAATATGATGCGTTGTGTTGTATAACAAGCTAGGCAAGTCATGTCTTCCCAATATGCTTATGCTTGTCCTGAATCATTAATCATAAGCTCACATTGAAGGTACTGTAATGCGATTGCACACATCTAAACGCAACTTTGAAAGTTGTATTCACTGGAATCTGGACTGAATCATACTTATGTAATTCATATTAAAAAGATAAAAAACAGCCCAGTCCGAATTTTTTTTATTGCATTCCGTTTTCCACGTCACATTCGGCACTCTTCTCAAGAGTCGTTTAACGACTGAATACGCCGATGGAATGAAGAATTAACAATGCTACTTTAGCGCCCTGGACATGTTTCCACTGTTCCAAAAAGTACTCAGATCGATCGAATGCGCAAAGCAACCACAGTTGGTAAGACATTAAGTTTAGAGTCCACCACTGTTCTGACTTCTCCCGGTGCTTCGTTCAGCCAATCGTTTTCTCGTTATAGAAAGCCAATACCGATGCACAAAACAAAACAATATGCCAAGTCTGTAATTAGAAAGAGGTGGAGCGGTGCTGACCAGGAACAATCAAGCCAGGAAAATCAATGCACCCTCACATGTGTTGTTCTGGGTCCTCGTTGCTCATTCTCCACTAACAGAGTGAGCGGGGTCAGAGAAAAACACAGTGTCCGGCACTTCCAAAACACTGTAAATTTAAAGTAATTGATTCGCATCTCATCATCAAATACGATGTGCCGATGATGTAGGTGATATAGATTGGGTGCTTGAAGCTTTACATACTGCTTAGTGTGCATTTCATGTCTCACTGGAGGTAAAAGCCCAAACTGCAAAAGCAATCGAGCGCTTGTATTGGAAAGCCTATATTTTTTAAAGAAAGCTCAGCCATGGTTTTTATGGATGGTTGATAGTGTGCTGCATAACTTAAAACACTGTGGACTGCTGTACGAATAAACACAGCCCATCTGGTTGTTGATTCAAAAAGATAAAGAACATTTTACGACATAACATGGCATCCTGTCTCCATAGTATAGGATCCTTTCTCAATATGTATTGTAGGTCATGTGGTGAAGTTGACTTTCAACAAGCTAATCAGCAGTTATTACGTGACTTGACTCATCTATTGTATTTAACTTCTGTGCATTTTCTGTTCATTAAATCCGTCTTCGCTGGTAAGTGGCGACAACAACGCTATTTGAGACAATCTTGTGACGTATTGGAAACAAAAAGCCGCTTTTCATTCCAATGAGGATTTGATGTCACTGTGAAAAGAGTTGTTGTCCAGGAGATGCTTAGCATGCCAAATCACAAGATAGCCCTGCCATTGATGATGCAGTTGGATTTGCACAATGACAGAAACCCCATGCATTGATAGTGACAGAAAATAGATTACAGAGAAAGGGAGAACGAGATAGACAGAGAGAGAGAGAGAGAGAGCTTTGAGGAGAGCAAGAGAGGCATGTCAGAAATCCGCAGCAGGTTAATATCCAGACCAATTAATAGAGACATGCATACATCCTAAGTGATTGACTTACAGGGTCAGCTGGTGCAATGTTAGAGTCAAATTGGGTCAGAGTTTGTGAGCTGGAGGAGCGCTCGCTAAACGTCTCCCACTGCTGCAGGAGACAGACAGAAAGTCAGAGATGGGGGGGGGGTGGGAGAGGGAGAAACAACATGTCAGTCAGCAAGCGCAGTGACATCAATTGACACATCATCAGTCTGAGCGCCAGTGGCCACCTCCACCCCTGTGATGTGATGTGTATAAGAGAAGGAGACGGCGTGCCAACGGTGTGATCAAAGTACATTAGGAAGGCTATTCAGGTGAGCATTCAAGCATAGGTTTATGAATCAAACAGCAATCAATTCACAATATCAACAAGCAGGGCGAAAAACTAACCACTTTGCAACCTCTCTGCATAAAAATAGAAAATAGCACCAGAAAAACTAAGTCACTTGCATCCTGAACAACAGGGCATAGCTCATGTGTGTGTGTGTGTGTGTGCATGTATGTTTGTTTAGGAGCATAAAAGGAGTATAAATCTGTGGCATGTAGAACCTCATTGGCCTGGTTCATCTCTGGCCAGGTCTGGTTGAGTGAGGGCATGGAGGGAGACTTGTTGGGGGTGACCTCCACAGGCGAGCCAGAGTAGCCCACATCCACCGCTGCCTCGGACACCTCTGCAAGCAGGAGAAGAGACACGGTGCGTTCACACATACACATCACACACAGAGCTGCCGCGGAAAACACAGAGCGACCTGGTGGGGGAAAGTAACCGCAACGTGAAGACAAGGGGCATTATTTGTGTAGAAGAAGATGCCATCAGTTTTAAGACATAAATGCTGAAGTTGATAGCCTATAGATGAATGTGACCTGTTTGAACACATTTGTGTGTGTGTGTGTGTGTGTGTGTGTGTGTGTGTGTGTGTGTGTGTGTGTGTGTGTGTGTGTGTGTGTGTGATTATTATTAATTTTATTTTTTTTCACTAAAATGTTTGCTCTTGTGATCCGCAAGGGCTGATTCTTTGGCCACTGAGTTTGTGGGTGATCTGGAGAGGGGCCACTGCGTACCTGCCGAATCATCCAGGTCAATCAGCTTTGGCATCAGGCTCTCAGGTAGCTTCTCTGGGAGGTCGTAGCCGTTCTTCCTGGCCACCACCAGGTGGAAGGCCGCGCAGAACTCGTCTAGCGTCAGTGCGCCATCCTTGTCGAAGTCAGACAGCTCCCTGGAGGAAGAAGGATGGAGAGGGACGGTAAGGAGGCAGCTAATGACAACAACCTCCATAGCAGCAGGAGTGGCTAAAAGCAACGGGAAATCGACATGGCACATAAGGCCAAAGGGTTAAATTGTAAATGATTTGTTAAAATAAATAGCAGCAGCCTGAATGTTGATATCATAGATAAATAGTAAATGCACACGGATATCAGGTTAATATTATTATATCAAAATATACTTAGCTGGAATTGGTAAACACTTCTGTTGTAAAATAAGTAGGTAGAATTCGGTAACCATACTGAAAACCTGGAGAGGAGCTCACCATATGTGTGACAACTCTAGGATGGGTAATTTGGATTTGGTGAAGAACTCTTTTGCTGCCGAGCCTGAAAAACAAAAACAAACAGGTCAACAAAAAGCACATTTCGACCTGCGTGTCTTGGACAAGTGTGTGCTCGTCTGCTGTCTCTTACCGGGTATGAAGCCGTTGAGGTCGGGCTGGATGGTCTTGAACTGGTTGATGTAGTACTGCCTCTGCTCGTCCGTGATCCTCCAGGGGTCATCGTACGCGCTGGACTGACGCTGGATCTCATTGGTCGTTGCTGCCGAGGCCACCGTCCGCACCGTTGTGCTTTCCTGCAAACAAGTCGTAAGAAATGGTCCCAGAGGAGATAAATTACACACATGTATATATATATATATATATATATATATATACATATATATATATATGCACATATTTATTTATATATATATATATGATAAAACAAAGTTTAATATTTATAAATGCCTGGATAGTTGGATAGACTGATTGACAGTAGAACGGGTCAGCTTGAGTGTTGGCCTACAGAACGTCAACATGCATCAAATAAAAAAACTGGTTTCAGAAGAGAGGGGATCAGAGTAGGCACAGGTGAGAAATCAGATGAGGGAAGATAAAAAGTCAAGCATCATCATTCAAATATGATAATATTGCAATAAAGTGTATCAACAAACGATGGATAAGATGAAGTCCCTTGTATTGATTCAGCAGAAGGGGCATGAAGCAGTATAGATTGCCAAGGAATTATCTGAGAAAATCTATTTTTTTATCAGTGTACAAATAAGTGATTCCCCTTCAGAAATAAAGAAGGAGGATAATTCCATTTTGAGGCTGCTGCATTCATCATTTACAGTCGCCGTTTTGTCACAATGTTGCTGGGGACACGCAGTTTGCACACTCTGAGGTGGGCAACCTTGCGACAAATCGTCTAATGAACAATGCGCGAGAGCAATTCCCGCACAAAGAGCACACAGAGAGTATAAATTAGGGTTGGGTGTTCTTTGTTGGATATACAATAAACCTTTCTTTCCAAGATTGGCTCTCATTAACAAGCGTTACGTGACATGCTGTGTTTTTCCGGGCCTCATGGAGCCTCTTATGGCCACCTCGGGGACGACCTGGATGCAGCTGTTGCTGTTACCTGGACGGACGAGGGGTGCATGGCGGGGATGGCACTGGATGGCGGTGTGTCCGCCGTGAAGCTGACCCAGGTCTCCTGAACAGGGGGTGGAGGGGGAGAATGGGCCGACCACATGCCGTCCCCAGGCACTGGTACTGGTACTGAAGGCAGCCAAAGATAAGGGTATTTATTATCTTCTGAAATTCCCGCCTGGGATCAACATGCCACCATCTAATCTAATTTTTAGGGATGCACCGATTTATCGGACGAAAATCGGTAACGGCCGATATTCGCATTGTTGACTGCCATCGGCCTATCGAGAAATAAGATGACATTCACTGATGGCAGTGGCCGATGTTTATCTGTTGTGTCATATCAGCACTAGCTAAATGCCGCTGGCTAAATAGTGTGTTGCAGTCTGACTTGCAGTTTTGGAGAAGATGCAACAGGTGGTAGGCTACTAATAATACCACCCATAACAGCCGCTGGCTTGACACGCCTCTGGCGTGATGACGTAAGCGGGCGGGTGCCGCGCACACGTGTGGTTTGTTTACAAATAAAAGTGAAAGAAAATGTCGGTCGTGTGGGAGTATTTCACTGTCTCGGAGAAAGATCAGCGATGCAGTTTGTAACACATGTTCCACTGACATTTCACTCGAAACCCCACAGCGGAGAAAGGTCGGTCATCTAATGCGATGAACTCCATCACCTTGTTAGTGACTTTAGCTTTGGCGCTGTCCGTGGGGAATTTTTTCCCTTTCTCAAATGCTGTGGTTATCGACTGAGTCTTGCTGGTGGTGGTTTGTGCTTTCTTGGTGTCCCGTTCATTTCTCAGTTTTTTATCGGCTTTCAGGTAATCGTTGTACACTTCTCCATGTCTGCTTTCCAAATGGCTGATGAGATTTGATCAGTGTTTGTAATAACGCCGTTTAAAATAACGGCGTTAGGTAACGCCGTTATTTTTTCAGTAATGGGTAATCTAACTAATTACTGTTTCCGTTGTTACAATGCCATTACCGTTACTGACCGTTAAATGCGGTGCATTACTAGTGCTAGTGAGGAGACCGGCTGGTTTAACAACGAGATAAGCGATTATGATTGGCTAAGGCAGAGTCATGTTTCATGGTAGCCAATCGGAGCCAGTGTTTTTACACACAAGCCAGGATACGCGTGCCACACGCACACACAAACACCAAACAGATTCGATGAAGCAGTAGAAATGGCGATGTAAAGTTGAAATCCGATGAAAAGTTGTCATTTTCAATTCATTGAGGTCAAAGGCAAGAACGTGCATGTAAAGGTGGAATAAATAACAACAACAACTAAAAAAACAAAACATCGGTATCGGCTATCGGCCAAATTGTTATTTTAAACATCGGTATCGGCCCAGAATTTCACAATTGGTGCATCCCTACTAATTTTGAAACATATGAGTGCTTTGGCTCAGAGATGCGTGCAGGTGTGCGTACCTGTCGGTGCTTCTCTGAACTGTGTCCAGACACCAGCGGGAGCGGTTGCCACGGCTGGCGGCCTGTCTGCGGCGCCACTGCCGCCGCTCGCCTGCCGCTTGTGTTTCCTCCAGGAGTGGGGTGAGGTGGGTGGGGACTGGTTGGGAGAGACTACTGGCGACGTGGAGTCCGGCTGGACCATGCACTAGAACATACCGGCAAAATAAAATAAAAAGGTAATGAACAGAACAGATAGGCAACAAAAGATGTAGGCGTCGTAGACGGTATGTCCCTCTGGGAGTCCACATGCAGGCCCGCGCCAAAACACGCCCCCACTCCTAGGGGGCGTGTTTGCCCGACGCAAAAGTCTGTTTGTAGAACAAACATCGCTCGCTCTTTCTCGGTCCCTCTCTAACTGATCAACTTGTCAAGCAAGTTGACCAACTAATTTCAGCTTATGTGCAAGCAGCCTGAGATGACTGCATGCATATGTATACTGTGTAAACGAACAGATCTGCAAAAATCCCCAGCTTTTTTTCTTTTGAGGGGAAAAAAAAAACCTGCTTGAACATTGCATTTGATCTCAAACTTATCAAAGTATTGATATCTTAGGGTAAATGCATGTATTTTGTAGTTTGCAGTACATTTCAAGATGTTTTTGTGACGTCTTCCTAATGTCATTGCTAACCCAGACTTAAATTGTTTTTGTCTGTTTGACCCTTAAAGTAGATCTCACCAGATCCAACATATACATTGTTATAGCTTTGAAGTTTTAGAGCAAACCAATCCATGACCTTTTCTATGAAGTGTCCTCTGGGCTGGACTAATCTTACGCTAATCTACATGCTTGGATGGATGCCAGCGCTATTACGTTTGTGATAAGAGGGTTGTTTTCTGGGCATGGGAGCGCGGCGTGTTTACCAACCTGCGGTTCACTGGCAGGTGCAAGGGCCTGGATGACCTCGTGCACGGGGACCACTGAAGGGACGACAGGGGTCACTTTCTTGTTCTGCAGGCCTCTGCCCGGCGGCCTGGGGATGACCCCAGCCCCGGTGTAGATTCCCTGGCTGTCGGCCTCCTGGTACAGGGCGGCGTGCCTTGCCTCTGCTTCGTTCTTGCCAACCACGAACCTGGGCAGCGGCAGGTCCTTGACTGAGAAGGACAGAAGAAGAAGGCAGAAGAGAGTCATAGAGATGCCTTTTGATTAACTCTTCCATATTAGCACCATCATTTTGGCATCCCAAACTAATGCTGTGGGTCATTTAACTGACCAAGACTGTTGTGTTATTGTCGATGAACAATTTCAGTTGCTAAAATGGATCTTCTTGTGTGTAAAAATTATACAAAATAAAAACAAACAACCAAGAAGGGAGAAGTTATTCAAGATATACTTTCAAAAAAAATGTGTCAACATTGTGAACGTCGATTTTAATGGATCATCGTTTTGTTCCAAAAAGGCTGTTTGATCTTGGTTCTTCTGATTAAAAAAACGTCTCTTTTAACGATAGTCTGCTATCATATCAAGATCATGAAATGCCAAAAAGGTGACCAAAATATTTGTTGATACTCTTTGCTATATTGCCAAACTTAGTTTTTAAAAGCTGTTGAGAACAAGGCTTCTTAAAAGTTGGCTTTGTATTTGTATGTCTGGCAAGCTTTGAGGAAGTGAATAATGTACTTCCTCATCTTTTATCACAAATAAGCAAATGAGCAAACACACCTCCACTGTTTTGGGGTTTGAAACATAAATCCAAATGCTAGGTACAAATGTCTACTGGACATAATACAAATACTTTATATTTGCTTAAATAGTTATTGATAAAAGATCAGTTTGGATTGAAACACAATACTTTTTAGATTTTACGGCACAGGCCAAACCATGTTTTCCTACCCTATTAAGCCCTGAGGGAGTATTGAATAAAGGACCAGGAAGGAGAACATAGAAAATAATTTGAATGAACCAATTCAAAGGTTGACCATCTTCTCACCTGAGTTGAGACTCTCCACTCTGAGAGGCAGACCAGACTGGGCAATGGCGATGAGCTTCAGGGCAATGTAGAACTGGCTCCGCCCAAAATGTCCCAGCCGAGTGGCTCCACAGAGCTCTGTTATCTGAACATGCATACACAGACAAACGAGAAACACAACAACAATAGTTCACACGCTGAACCTTGTGGACATGGTTAAACTACATACAGAACAGTCGTGGAATGAATGTCAAGGATGGGGCTGTGGTGCCTTCACATTTGCAATATGTGGACAAACAAGTCTGGTCTGTTCTCATATTGGATCTTCTATCACCCCCGACAGCAACGGTCGATTGCATTGTATTTGCAATGTGGTACTAACGCCACTTGAATATGGACTCTTTCGATTCTTTCAGACACACAAACTAGTTAAACTAATAAGCCAGCAGCTGGCTATCACCCTCGGGAAGGGTGGCATGTAGTCTGGGTCTTTGTTTTACCATGTACATGCCTAACAAGCAACAAGCAGTTGTATGTGAATGTGCAGAAATCCAGGCAGACTCTGCTGACAATATATGCCCTCACTGTGTGCACATACATCTACTGATGCCTCTGGACACATCATCAGTGATGATGTGTCCAGACCATCTACTCACATCGATAACAACAGGGAAAGACCTACTACACGACTGTGGCATTATGCAGTGTAAACTGAGCAATCGCTTACACACTACTGTCAGACGGACAGGACTATGTACAACATAGAGGAGCACAGGCAATGACTATAATAAATGGTGTCCCTTGATTAATATGAATGTTAATTGTGCACACCAATTTTATTAATTAGATATCCACAAATGGACCTTTCTGACGTCTGACTTTGGATATTACTTGCAATTCATTGAACAATGTATGTTCATATACAATGCAGAAATAATACAAAGGCATAATGTAGGCACAATAATCAGGCAAGCAGCGTATATTGCAAAAGTGCATAACTTCAAAGTACAATACGGCACGAACACCCCGCCCAGTTCAGATTATTTTAGCTGACTAAGTGCTTAGTCTGAATGTGTTTGGATGCATACCACCCAACACACATTCATTAATATGAGCAGGTAGGAACAGCACTGAAAGGCGTCTTCCACTGGACACGGTTTCGTAGAATGGCAACAAGAATAACAACTTTACGCTCTATCAAACAGCTCCCTTGTTGACCTTGAAAAGGATGCTGACTCACAAACTGCAAACACTGGCTGGCTGAAGCCAAGACTGGTCACAAAAGTGGACTGCTACACTTATCCGACTACTCGGCCATTGCAATTCAAAGACAAGGTTCTAATCGCTTGGTTTGGTCTTGTATGTAACCAATTCGACGCCTTTTAGAGTAATATCCCCAACGATTAACGTTAGGCTGAATCTAGTGAAAAAAACAATTAAACTGACAATCTCTACAGGCAATATATAGAAGAAGCATTAGAAAGGGAGTAAGTTTGAGCAAAAGCTTGAAGGAGGGATATATTGTTTCCTTGGTATATTTTGATATAGCTAGTTTGTGGTACCGTCTTGTCTGTCAGGAAATAGCCTTGTCTAGTGCAGAGATCAATTTCGGATACATACATTATGTGGACCATTTTAGAAACTTCAGCTGTTGTCCGTTAACTAATCGACTGTCGCTGTTAGCCCAAGCTGACATTAGCCAGAAGAAGGCGTGTCTCTTGCAAGACAGCTAACCAGCAACCCAACCGTTAGCTTTAATGTATGGCAGATCTGAGTGCCAACTCAACTACGATCAGGGTTGGTAGGGTAGCCACAAGGAGCAAAGTAACGAGGGTGCTGGTGACCAGTAGCTTACCTGCAGGACAACTTCGCTGGGTAGCTGGGCCGCCCGGAAAAGGTCAAGAACTCTCCCATTAGACGCCACTTTTTTGGTATTGTCCGTGTCGCAATAAACGAATAAATCCGAGTAATATCGCTGCTCACCGTCACTTAGCGTTAGGCTTTCCATTATATAATCAATTAGAAGACTGAACTTCGATTCGAGGGCGAATAATCAGGCCTTTTGACTGGTTGGGGATAGATCCAAAAAATGGTGATACTTCAGATCTCAAAGTAGCTAACCTGAACGCACTAGCTAACGTTCACGTTAGCTCCGATATTCGCAATATGTGATTGAACAAGTCTGCTCTGTTGATATATTATATTTCCATTGACAACAAATGTGCCAATTGCATTTTATTTGCAATGTACTATAATGCAGCAGTATGAATACGGAGTAATTAAATTATCCTACACAGTTAACTTGTTGGGCTAGTTAAACCAATAAGCCAGCAGCTGGCTAGCACACGCCAGCTAACCCAGCTAGCAGCTACCTTGAATCAAAGTCAGCGGCACTAAGCTAACAAGCAGCTCCGAAAGTGCGCCCGTCTGATAAGCCAAGATATCTACTGGAATATCTTCGTCTAATAATACTTTTGCTTTCGCTACTCCGTTGAATAGTTGTCGTCCAGGTTTCGGTTGCGATAAATTCATTTGCAGAACCGTTAGAAGTAAAGTTTCAGGCTGTTTTAGTTCCTTCCCCCGGAGTCGGCTCTGCCATTCCTGCCCATAGGGTTCCTATGGCCTCGTGACGTCAGCGTGCCGACTCGGCCGACAGCTCGCGGGTCCTCCGGACGCCCGGATGAAGGATGTCAACACTAAAGTGTGTGGACGCTGAAGAGCCTTTATCGGGCCTTCACTATAGAAAACCTTGTCCAAATGCAATGAAGGTTTTTTCCTCAACATTTTTTAAAAGTACATTCCTTAAATGAATACATAAGGGCGTTTGTAATTTTATGTTAGAGGAAAACTCGGTGCCATCGCTTTAAGTCAGTGTCGCTCTGTAGCTCTATTCCTATTGGGCCACGGTAACATGACGTAGAGGGAGGGGCAGATTCCTGATTCTTGTCTAGACGAAATCGCATCTCTTTCGACAAGCTCCTAAGAAAAAGATCATCTTCAGGTAATTCAACGCTTTAAACTATAGAATACAAATGATGTGGTCTACTGTTTGCTAACATGGTACTGCCGTTTACCGAATGATGTTATTCAGCCTTGTTGGCTCTATTTTATTGAGTCTACGAGTCTAGACCCAGGGCTTAAATTAGCTAACGGGCGTTTTACAATCGGAGCTTTGTCTACTTTCAGATCTGTTTGTCTAAATGTTTAAATCTAGGAAAGCTCTTGTTTTTGACAGGACTACGTAATAAATTGAGTCTCAATGTTACATTAGAAGAGCCTTAACTGTTACACATTTAGATAACTGTATGCAAATGTGCCAAGATTGTCACTTCCGCATTACATTCAACCGGGTTATATTTGGTCAGCTAAAATCAAAGGTTAATCATTGTTATTTGGCATCTTATCGTCTTGTCCTATTTTAAGCAATGTATTGATCAATTGATGAATGCAAATTATTTTTGTCCCTCCTTTAGTTAAAATGAATGTCGAACATGAAGTTTCATTGCTTGTGGAGGAAATCAAACGTCTTGGCAGTCCAAGTAAGTGATATTTATTTTTTTGTATTTGTGAATTGGTTCATTCTGCAATACATTCTGGAAATGATGGCAAAGATTGCTTTGCATTTATAGAGACTATAATTGCTATATATTATTACTATATATATGCTCAATTCACAAGGCATATCGTAGATAAGAGAAATACAGTGATAGACAATCAGTGAATTGTTTACTCACAATGCACTGCATTGTCTTTAAAACTGCACTATGGAACTTTTGTACTGCTTTCTTAAGAATCAAACGTACCAATCCGTGAGTTTCCACCCCAACGTGGGAAAACGACAGTCAGTCCGAAAAGCATACAATTGTAGCTATAACTCAAGCCACTAGCGTTTGCTAATGGGAAGACACACATAGTGTAGATTTAAGATTTTCTGCTTTTATCCCTGTGAGAGCACAATATACGCTAAATCTGACGAACAGCAAACAGTGATTGTTATTCTCACAATCCTACTAAGCAAACCTTTGTCATGCAGACGCCGAGGGGAAGACAAGCGTGAAGTTCGGGGTCTTGTTCGAAGACACCCGTTGCGCCAACATCTTTGAGGCACTGGTGGGCACACTGCGGGCTGCCAAGAAGAGGAAGATCATTACGTTCCAGGGGGAGCTGCTACTACAAGGGGTCCACGATAACGTTGAAGTTGTCCTGCTCGCTGAGTGACACCTCTCACTCAGAGAGGTGTGGGGGGTGGGGGTGGGGGTGGGGGTGGGGGGTCAGCATTGAGCAGATCTGGGTCATGTGAATCATTCCAAATACTTATTTTTAGCAATAACATGAGCCCTGATCAATCACCTAATTTCATCGAGGTGGCCCTTGTCAATCACTGATTGAAATTTTTGTGATTGGTTGTCAGTATTTCCATAAGGACTGTGTGTTTGTCAAGGCTCAGCAGTTAGGCTTGGTGACCATTGAATTATTTGACATTGAATTACAGCTGCATATGGCTTATTTGACCCTCTTATCTTTGTTGATGTTGCTTGTTCTCTCCTGGGCAAGCGTGACCATTTGCCAAAAAAATGTAATACCATTTGGGAGCCTTAAAGATACTCTGCCCAGATCTGCTCTTAATCCTTTAGACACAGATTTCAAATAAACTAGCATGGCCATTGTACAAGTTGCTAGGTGACCAAACTGCTTAAGCTGGCAAGACACCATACCACGTCTACATCACTTATGAGCTTTGGGGGTTGAATACGGCCACAAATTCCATTTAACATCCATCACATTTTTTGGAAAAATCAAAGAAAAAGTTAACCCTCACATGCGCAGTCCAACAGTCCAGCAACCATGGATCATAAAAAAGATCTGCCAGGCATATTTTATGGACCTTTAAGACTAAACGCACAGATCAGGAATGCAAAATGTAGATCAAGATATGCCTTTTTATGTATACTATGTATGTCACTGTGGTGAAAATGTACTAGGAAATGTGGTCGTCAATCTCAACAAAAATGTCTCACTCACAAGCACAGTGGGCTGATTCTAGAGATGGATAGTGGATTGCACAGAGCCACTGGGTTTCATTTTAGACCGCAAAGGGCTACATTTGTTCTTGAAACCAAGCCTTACAGGTTCTCCTAAAGTGAATATGCTGGGGTCCACCATGGGTCACCAAATGACCCTTTTTATTGTTTACATTGGGTGATTTTTACTACCTCTGGTGTACTTTGTAATAGGATAACGTTAGACCAGTTCTCCTTTTTAAATCTCAAGGAATGGGGAACAAAAATACATAAAGCCAGACCTATTTAATTTGATGTTTGTATTCATACCACTGTCTGAGGGTACCTATTGGGAAAGTTCAAAAAGGTGAACAACAAAGTGATTTCCATTGTATGACCTTTGCAAATGTGTCATGTATCATTTCAATTGTTGCCAAATGGAGCTTTCGCAATGTTGTTTCTCAGGACCAAATATAAAAATGTTTCAAAGACTTGTGATGGATGAATATCATGGACACGATATCCTTGTTTAGAAAATATCAAATTGACATATTGCTTAGATGTAATAGATTTTTTGTTATATTTACTTTATTTTACATTACTTCTCAAATTCTTTTTTTTCTTATATCACATTGCTTATTCTTGATGCTGAGTGTTTATGTCCTTTAAGTAAGTGATATGCTATATGGTCTTTGATCAGGATAAGGGGAACTCTTATGACATATGACCCATGTCTTTTGACTTGGTGGTTGTTGCACACTTTACATTCACAAAAGTTATAATTGAACTGATACACATCCAAACGGGTTGTAATAAAAATAGTCTAGCAAAAATTACTATTGTTATTCATCATTTTAAATTAATATTGAGTGGTAATTTTCAGATACCAGTCCAACAGAATACTAGTTCTAGTAGTTCTAACCATGTTTGTTCTGGGCATATGTTTAACTTTGAGTATAGCTGAGGAGGAGTTGTAGCCTGATATTTGGATTTGTTTTAATTGTCACTGCATGTCCAATTGAGGCTACTGCATGCATTGCAGCAAAGTTCCATTTTGATCTATTCCGATTTTATTATATCTAACCAACTGCTTAGGTAAATCAATCCTATGAACAATTTGGCACCAAATGACAACATTTATTTACGACATATGTAACATTAAATTGATGATAAATACAATAACACATTGTTATCTCAAAGTAATGTTTTTACTAGAGGACAGAAATTGAAAAACCTTTTGATTCCAATATAAGAATATTTTCCACCGCGTGCTGTAACAAGCTTTAATGCTTAGGCTACATCATTTTCCATATTGCTTCCGATCATAACACCCATGCTCATCTGAATAGGTTCAGAAAATGACTGTACCAGGTAGGTCAGCTCACAAATCTTGCTCGTCACTAATGTTTGGGACTCCGCTGGCCACTCTCTCTTTATGGGCGGGTCGCTGTGACGTCAAGGGCTGGCAGAAAACAGCAACTGACGGCGAGCACGGAGAGCAGGAATCAAAACAAGAGACGGGCACGCCTTCTTTTGCATAGGTTACCTTTCTAGACTAGCATTTTAACCGCTGCTAGAGTGCATGAAAATAAGACTGTAGATTTGTATTATAATAGAGAAGACAATCACGCCACCAAGTATTATATTAAAAAGACGGAATCAACAGAAGCCTCCATTTTAGACAGGTAGCCCAACATGGAATCATCAGAAATGTCAGTCGCTGACAGTCGTTGAGAGTGCCCGCAAATACATTAGTCTCGCTGCTGTAAAATGCCCAACCAGAAGAACAGCAAAGGGAAGAAAAGCAAACGCACCAACAGCAGCGGAGATGAACAAGAAAATGGAGCCAGTGCGACTGCAACAGGGGGGGCAGCCACAGCAGCTCTAGTGGGGGCGACTGCTGCACCTCGGAGCGAGCGCACAAGTGGTAAGAGTGGTCTGCCGTGCAATGTTTATAACAATAAAGCAGCCCGTGATGCAAGGGTTTCTCCTCAGAGTCATATTCAAGCATGTGATCTCCAGTTGCATGAGTTATAATTAACTGGCTTCAAATGTTTTGTTAAAAACACTTAATGCAGTTGTCATTTAAAATATATTCAGCGCAGAGTCGAATATTTATAGGCAGTTTATATTATTGGATAAGGCCCGATATATTTTGTCTCGTCTTTATGACGCGCACCGTTTCCAGTTCTTTTGGGAGGGGGGTTATGGCCTTCATTGAGTGCAATTCTCTTTTTATCGTCTTTTCCACGTTTTGCGTGCACTGAAATTCAACTTCACTCGATCGATTCCCCATGTAGGATAGCCTCGGGGGCTGGATAAGCAAGAGTGACAGGCTACTTATTTGTGTAACGTTATAAACATGCACATGTGCCCATCGTCGCAGTTGCACTCTGATGGAACTGTTGCGATGAACTAAACGCAATAACAAAACATTATAGTATGTAGCACACACTAGGCCTACGCACATATAAACATTTAAGCAAAACAATTTACAACATTCAGGTGACGTATGTTCGAAAATGATTTATTCTGAGATCCACTATTCCTTAGAAGGCACGGCATATGCCTTTTAATTACCTATTGTGTGTGTGTGTGTGTGTGTGTGTGTGTGTGTGTGTGTGTGTGTGTGTGTGTGTGTGTGTGTGTAATAGAGAAACTTTTATCCAAAATAAGACAGCATTTCCTATCCATATCATCATTCAGTCTATGAATTACTTCAGATGGAAAATTAATTAGTCACTTACAACTTTGACCTTCTTCTATACCAATGACAATCGAAACAACACAGTCTCCTGCAGCTGTGTGCTTCTTTCACGCATGGAGAGTTGGTATAGTTTTGAAAACTCTCTTAAACATAAACATAGGGTATTCATGAAGTACCCAGATGAGCAACATGAAGGACGATATCGTTTCTCAGAACGATAAGAGAATTCTTATTTTGTGTATCAAAGAGTGTTTCATAATAATCATAAACATTTCCGAAGATACCGAATTGCCTTCAACATCCATAGTTTGATGGAGAATGTATGGTTCACTTAAAAGTTGATGAGTAAGATTTGAGCATTTTAAAGAGACAGCAATATTTTGAAAATCTAAAACCCCAAAGAAACGCCACCTCCCTCTCTGCTCGCTGCCTCCCTCCGTCTCGAAGCACGATCGAATGTTTCACCCACCATTCACCCACCTGTGGTGGAGGCGGAGCTATCGGGGAGGAGATTCCCTGATTGGTCAGAAATGAACCGGGTGTCTATGGATGGCTGTGCTATTTTTTTTTTCATGTGCTCAATTATTACTCACTTATATCACTTTTGTGACACAAACGATGCTATAGCAGGGTTTTTTGTTGTGAAGTTGTGCCGTGTAATTATGATGTACCACAATTAGGTCAGTGTCTTTTTTACCAAAACCATTACCTTTATAAACACACTTCTCACTTCATTCACTAAACATTGACAACTAATTTATTATCACTATACTACATGATACATGGCATACATGGCATTTTCCCACATCCTCCCCAAGATTTTCACATCAAGCACATCTTCAATAAAGGTTTCAGTTGATGAGGACAATGAAGCACAAGACATAGCTTATAATTATCCTAACTGTACTACGTGACATGACTATATTCTTCCACAAGCCTCTCAAATAAATCAATAAATGACTTGCTCTTCTATTCCCCCCCCCCCCCCGCTGCCCGCTCCCTGACACCCATCCCCCAGAAGCCCCGTGCGCCACCCCCCTGATCTGCAGCTTGGCCCGCCCCATCGACCTGGACAAGGATGACTACCAGCGCGTGCTCTGCAACAGCGAGCTCTGCCCCTACGGCAACTGGATGCACCTGCAGTGCTTCTACGAGTGGGAGAGCTCCATCCTCATCCAGTTCAACTGCATCGGTCGTGCCCGCTCCTGGAACGAGAAACAGTGCCGGCAGAACATGTGGACCAAGAAGGGCTACGACCTGGCCTTCCGCTTCTGCTCCTGCCGCTGCGGCCAGGGGCACCTGCGCAAGGACACGGACTGGTACCAGGTGAAGCGCACGCAGGACGACCGCAAGAAGAAGCCCACGGAGAGGAGCGCCAGCAGGGCCGGCTCCGGGGGACTGCTGGGGGCCTGCGGAGGAGCAGCGGGGGTGGCGCCCGTTTGGGACGGCCTTGCCCTGGACGAGGTCAAGAAGAGCAAAGTGGGTCCGGGGGGGGCAGTTGGCGGTGGCAAGCTGATACAAAGAGCCTCCAGCCAGGAGCTGCCTCGCAGGCAGTCCCTGGAGAGGCAGAACTCATCCGAGAGAGGAGCCACGGGTGGGGGAGGAGGAGGTGGGCTAGGGTACCCAGGGCACCACCATAACCCAGGTGGGACTTTTCCGTTCGGGGCTCTGCAGAAGTCTCCCTGCGGCTCCCCGGGACAGTCCCCCACCGCCGGCTTTCCCTTCTTCTCCCCAGGCGGCGGCGGCACCTCCCCCTTTGGGGCAGGTGTGGGAGGGGGAGTCGGGGGAGGGCCAGCCAACCGGGGGTCCCGCCACCTCGGCGAGTTCTTCAAGTCGGCCGTGCTCATGGAAAGGAAGCACCTCTTGTCCGGGGCCGGCGGGGGGGTCTGCGGCGGGGGCGGGGGGGCAATCAGCCGGAGCGGAGGGATGGGGGTGTCCCACCTGGACGCCGGAGGCACCGTCCTCCCCCTGGCGTTCGCTATGCCCCTCCCCCACCGCCTGGCCCACGACGCCGTTCACCCACACCATTCCCACCACCATCACCACCTCAACCTCAACCACCACCACCCGGTCCAGTTCCTCCGTAGGCTGGACCTCTCCGAGCTGTTTGCGCACGTCCCGCGTCACAAGCTCAACACCTACCACGTGCGCATGGAGGACGACACGCAGGCGGGCCAGGGAGAGGAGCTGCGCAGGTAGGAACGTGTGTAGTGTGGTGTGTACTGTGTGCGTGTGCGTGTTTTTGTCATGCACTATCGTCAAATGACCTGCCATGCCCACATGGTAGGTCCTAAATATCTCACTTGCAGCATTTTCCTTACTCCTTGTTTTCCATCCTGCCTGATCCCAGACACTGATGTCATTTTATACCTATAATACCTGAGACTTGCAGCTGCAAAAATACTTAACCCCATCTGTCATAATAAAGACGGATGATCCATGAATGCTAACTATTTTTCTGAGTGTGTGCTACACGACCAGATGTTTCATATTAGCATTCCATATCAAAACAGATTTGTTACAAGCTCTTAGCCTTGCACCATTCTGCATCATTAGTTAAACGGATCAAATGGAAACACTGCTTATTTCAATTATGGTTATAGTTATGTTCACAAATGTTTGAACACACTAGGCTGTCTACAGTCAGTGAGACCGCTGGTAACACATCAACAGTTTCTACATGGCTTTATAATGACTCATCACTGATTCCCTAATTTGGGTTGTTTATGAGCAAATTCACAGTAGGGAGCATTAAATGATGTGTCCCAATTCAACTGAGGTCTAATGTATTTGTGCATTCCTTTCTCAAGCCAGACCAGAGAGACAGTAATGTGCCATGGTTTGAATGGAAGAAAATGGATCACCCTAACAGATTTGAAGTCAATGACTTCATGGACCAAAGGGGGTCTTCTTGGATTAAGAGTCCGCTCCAAGAGCGGACTCAAAGTTATTTATAACATATCCCCTCAGATATCAACAATATACACATTTTATAAGAGAAAGGAAACATGCAGATTAAAAACCTTGTTTTACTGATTGTTATTCTTGCCTCAATTTAACGTATGTCGTTAATGGCACCCATTGCCATTCCTATCCTTCAGCCTGCTGGTTTCTGGGGATTTTCCCCAAGTGAGGCCATTAAGACGAACTATTGTTAAGGGCAACAGAAAAACATGACTTGGCTTAACCTTCACTGCCTAATGGGTGAACACACTTTGTGTATTCGTTTGCATGAAGTGGATGTGTGTCAGGCGAGTCTATGTCAAAGAACATTTTCTCTTTCCCCGTTGCAATGTATTTCCAATAGAATTGAACGATATGGATATAGCGGATGTGCAAATTGTTTCGGTAACACTTTACAAGGAGGGTACAACAATAAACCATTCATTAAAATTGTAAATGCAGTAATAAGCATTAGCTTACCATTACCTAACAGTTAACAAATGGTTAATTTATCATTAACTTAGGTTCAGGTTTACTTGTGTATTTATTTAAACTTAAATGATTTGCACATAATTTATCCCCTTAACCCTATTTTATAAATGAATACAACATAAGTAAATGATAACTAGACCATAAGTTAATTGTTGGTTAATACTTATTACTGCATTAACCAATTTTAATCAATGGCTGATTATTGTAAATTCAATCAAATTCTAAAGTGTTACCAGTCTTTCACACTGTTTTATATCCTCCACAGTAGGAACCAATAAAGTGTAAAAGGCCCTCTGTGTCTTCCAATAGGTTTATACTGTCGGCCCTGAGTGCCAGCCAGCGCAACGTAGTCAACTGTGCCCTGTGCCACCGGGCCCTGCCTGTGTTTGAGCAGTTCCCCCTGGTGGACGGCACGCTCTTCCTGAGCCCCTCGCGCCACGACGAGATCGAGTACGACGTCCCCTGCCACCTTCAAGGTCAGAGTGTCCCTTTGTTAAGGGTTCTGCAGATCAGAGGTTGACTGATGGGATTAAAGCCACACCGTTTTAAAGCCACGTAATTGCATAATTGGTGCTAACTGGTAAAAAGGCACTTTACACAGGAGGAAATATAATATTAGGATTAAAGGGGCTGTAGGTGAAAATGTAAGAGCTATTATTTAAGTGTAATTTGTAAGAGAAGGTATAGTCATCCAACAGCTATGAGTGAGTGAAATGCTCTCACAGCATATCTGTTTCTAGTTTACTGCGCCTGCCTCTGTAAGTATAATAGTGTATAATAGTGTCAGAGACATAGACCGCTATAGGCTCATGTCTGACCAATCATCCCCTACCTGATCGGTTCGGTGAATACATTTGGCCGGTCAAAAACAGGTCATGAAATTAAGCACTTCTAAATGGCAGAGTATGGAGAGAGGGAGCAGACAAGATGTTTTTTTGGTTTAGTGTTAAAATGTCTCTTGTCTCTTCCATTATTTTTTGCTCTCCCTCTTTACAACTCTGAAATCTCAGCTATTGCAGCTTACATAGATATACAAAACAGAGCATCTCACTTTACCAAAAACACAGTGTGTAAGAAGTTAGAAGCCAGGAGACTTTCAAAATTAAAAACTCAACAGTGTTCTTTCCAATCGAATGGCTGTGCAACTGTGTGACAAACTATTATACCTCTATCTTGACAAAAATGTAATTCCAAAGCATTATTGCAAATAAAGTTGTGATTTCCCTGTGATCTTTTGTATGACTAGTTATTTGTCATTATTAGTTGTAAAACAGTTCATAAGCACTTTCGTGAAGAAAAATAGAATAATTCTTTTTTTTGTACTTAAATCAAATGTAATGTACACATATACATTAAACATTTAAAAAGAAAGAATACCGATGCGATTAAATGTTTTTCGTTAAACTGATTCATGAACGTGAAATCTAACACTTGCGTGTACCCTAACTCATATCCCCGGCCTCTCCCTACACTACCACACAGCATCCACCTACACGGTTGAATGCAAATGGTATTTGCAGTTCAGTTTCATGCTCTTGTCAAATGGCTGCTGAAGATACATAAGAGACTTAGCCCACTGTTTTGTCCACCATGTCACTTCAACAGGTAGACTGATGCACCTGTACGCCATCTGTGTGGACTGTCTGGAAGGCGTCCACAAGATCGTCTGCATCAAGTGCAAGTCACGCTGGGACGGCAGCTGGCACCAGCTGGGCACTATGTACACATACGACATTTTGGCTGCCACTCCTTGTTGCCAGGTAGATTTACATTACTTTATACACACACACACACACACACACACACACACACACACACACACACACACACACACACACACACACACACACACACACACACACACACACACACACACACACACACACACACACACACACACACACACACACACGTTTGTGTTCCCCGAATGCAAATTATGTAAATTAATTTTCCTAGATGCGTGTGGATTTGCAAGTTGAAGCTACTGGCAATAACTTAATCAAGAAAAAAAAAATGCAACAAAAGTCCTATGAATGTCTCAACATTGTGAGTAGTTGCAGTTCATTACATTGCACAACAAAATGATGTACATCTGCTTTGAATCTGCAGGCCCGTCTCAACTGCAAGCACTGTGGCAAGCCAGTGGTGGACGTGCGGGTAGGAATGCAGTACTTCTCTGAATACAGCAATGTGCAGCAGTGTCCCCACTGCGGAAACCTGGACTACCACTTTGTCAAACCCTTCTCCTCATTCAAAGTACTCGAGGCTTATTGACAAATGTTGCACATGCATGCTAGTGAAGTTCTTTTTCGTTAGCATTCGTTGAAAACAGAAAAGTCGTACCTTGGAAAAGATCTTAACGGACCTTGCAGTGCCTATGTTTTCTTTATATTTCTCCACTTTTTTTTTCTACATTAGAAATAGATAGTACGGCTTTAGTTAAATGCGTTAAGACAGAGTCTACGTTCTTCAGAGGAAAAGTACAGCTACACTCGGAGGGTTGTGAAACAAGTATTTCAGTCAAACACATTTAAATGTGACAGTTGAATGTATCTGAATGCCAAAATTGTTTCCCTTTTCTTTTTTTTATAAAACATGAAAAAAATAAATCTGGAATAAAAATGTAAAATGTAGGCCTTATTTATTGCATTGGAGACTTTACCTTAGGTGTTTAATTTAGCTTTGCAACTCAGTCTCATTATTTAACACACCTCTCGGTATAAACTGTCCATGTCTAACCCTATTTATTTATTTATTTATTCATCATTTATTTTCAATTTCCTCTTTCATTTGCAGAGCTCCGTCAGACCTCAATCAGAAAATATACACAAAAGAAACCTGTACCAAGTACCATTGTTTACACACAAAAATACTCGAAAAGCTGTTGGTCTGACAGCGAAATCCTCCCATTAAGAAACAAGGGTACAGGTTAACAGCCATGTAAGAAGGGCGTCATTTCTCCCTCGTCTTGCCAGATAATTCCTTTATCACAGACTTTGGAACTAATTAAGTGCAATGAATGATCCCAGACCACTGTTATCACAAACCTATCTTCCTCCACACAGCATGGTGATAAAACCAAAAGTGTACCTCATTGTACATGACCCTCGTACAATAATTCACAAAGCAACGTTATAGTAGAGTGTTCTCAAAACGACAGAAACGTTCATAGACCTTCTCTCAGCCTACTGTTGTGCCGGCTCCTTTGATGCATCAGCAGGGCTAACGGGAGGCGTTCCGGGCTCGCTGCACTGTGGTGTAACGTCTGTTGGCGGCGGCGGTTTGCTTTTCTCCTTCTGAGGCGCCAGTTCCTTGGCGGAGGGTGGGCGGAGAATGCACATGGCCCTGCCGTCTCGAATGACTTTGGGCTTGGCCACGAAGCCCACCGTCACCGGCATCTGCTGCACCATGTCCTCCAGGGTCTGGTCCTGTGCATTTAAAACAGGGGGAAATAAAGACATAAACCATTACATGATTGAGGTTTTTTTTTTGACCAATCATGTAATCAATCATGGGTTTTTATTTGCCTTATTTTCCTTTGAGAACCAATCCAGTGGTTCCTTATTGCTATACTCACCAGGGCGACTGTGGATGCTGTGCGTCTCGCCCGCAGTGTGATTCGCACGTGGTTCTTCTTCTCTAGCCAGCTCTGGACTTGTTTCAGCTTCGTCGAAAGGTCATGCGAGGCGATATCCGAGGAAAAGGTGAGCTCCTTCACCTGAACAGCGGCTGGGCAAAGTGGGCAGAAAGTGCATATTTGTCGAGTCCAATTATTATCAGCATGTGCACTTTGAGGACCGCCGCGCGCAGTAGCCGAACACTAAAACAAACAAGGGAGATTCAATCCAACAGATGGCGTGTGATGTTTACCAATGTCAATTGACATACCAATTAGAGGCAACAAATACAAATCTATGTTAAATTGTGAACAACGTGGGAAGAGGGTACCAGAGGCTGTGTTTGGTGGGTGATACATGCTGAAAGGTTAACCCCATTTCAGTCATTTTTAAATGCCAATTGGTCCAATATCCACAATTGGGGCACACCAGATAGAGAAAGTTAGTGAAGTAATGATGCATGTTGGCTGTGTGTCATGTCTGATAAGGGTACAGTATGCGAAAAACAGGAGAAAAAGGAATCCAAAGAATCCATTATAAGGGGCTGTGGGTAAAATGTATTAGTGAAATGCCCATTGAGAATATCTGTTTCGAGTTGACGACACCTTCCTCCATATGAGCCAAGTTTGACTTAAGACTTCTCAAGACTAATGGCTGACCAATCTCTTCCCTGATTGTTTTGGGAATCCATCTTGCCTGTCAATCACAGGTGCCTGAAAAGCAACATTTCTCAACGGAAGAGAAAAGTAGGGGGGACTGAGCAATTAGAGAGGAAGGGACTTTTTTCGGTTGTTTAGTTTCAAAATCTTGCTCTCTTCTGCTCACTCTCAAATCATACCTACAGCAGCTTTAATAATATCAGTAGCCCCTCCTTAACTTTAAGGGACTACCAATAGCACTGCACCTGAAAGATCAGCTCAAATCGCCAGTGTGCATTTAACACAAGCAGCGAGTCCACTTCGGAAAACACAACACAAAAGCACCACCCCTAAAATGTCAACAATGCGTCAAGTACCGGGCTTGGCTTTTTGCTTCTCTCGCAGCTTCAGCTGCTCCTCGTGGATCTGCTTCCCACTCATCAGTTGGTAGAGGGGCGGGTCGGCGGAGTCATCCACCAGCACCAGCTTGAGGCCCTGCTCGTCCATGAGGCGGATGGCATCGCTGCGGTGCATGTTGCCCAGGCTCTCTCCCCCCATGCCTATCACCTGCAGGTGCCGCTGGTGGATCTTGCGGCCAACGCTGCCGATGGAGGCCCGCGCATTGGGGTCTTGCTTCTTCTTCTTGGGAGGGGGCACGACGGCGGCCGGGGGGGTCTCTCCGGCCTCCGTTGAGAAGTGGCACCCGGGGCCACGCAGGAAGCTCTTCTCCTCCCTGCACGATTGAAGAGCCCTGGGTGATGAGGTCCAGCTGAGGCCCGCTCGCCTTGCTGCAAGGCTCAATGCCCAGCGAAGATGAGTGGCAGACATATCCTGGAGAGAGCGAGAGAGAGAGTGTAGACACAGTCAGAGACAGACATGATATCTCAACAGATGGATGTTTTGTTGTAGTAATAAAAAAATAAAACCTTTTGGAAGAGGTCGGTATAGGTTCAATAGGTGATCATTTCGATCATGGTTTTGTAAGTCACTTGTATTCTTGCTTGTGTATTTATGAATGCTATATTATTACATTTCCAAATTCAGATTTATTTACTTTCCAATGCAAACAATCTGATGTTTAGCAGTTGCAGCAAAACAACAAAGCTCATGGTGTCTTCATATTGTGGCGACCACTGCCATGGACACCTATGGGGGTCCTGCGCAGGGGATGCATCTCTGGTAGGGGTTTGGACCTTCTCGGCGCCCCCTGAATCACATTGGTGGTTGGTCATTGTGTGTGTTATCTTATCTTTCACGTGAATGCAGAACAAGTAACGTGGCAGACAGCGAGAGTTCGATGTTAACTCTCTGTGACTGTGTTGACACAAATTACCCAGCACAATAGCATCGTTGCGATGCGTTGCGTTGTATTACAAACGTAATACAACTGTATACTGTTATATATATATATATATAACATATACTGTTGATGTTTGCCCAGTTAACTGCTTGAGCGACAGCTTCAAGAGGACCATCGTTCTGCTCTCTGCGCAAATTCAGTGACTGCTGGTTATTTTAACATATGTCAAATGTTACTGTTAATGCTAAGAGAATGTCAAATTGGACATCCTTTTCACACCAATACAGTCACGATACGATTGCATGGACTCTGACATGAAGTTTATCTGCATTAACGTTGCTGTGTTAACTCACTTGTAGGTCAAAGCTTCCTTCTGCTCATGGTGAATCCACAGTGGTCGACCTACCTACCACCAGACTACCATTGGGGATCATGCGAGTGTTGCGTTCCGCCCTTCTTCTTCTCCTTCTTTTTACTGAGACCAAACAAAATGTAGGCGCATTACCGCCACCATCTGTACATAAGTATGAATAATGGGAATCGTAAATAACTCATATTCGTTGTTTTATTTTCCTTTATTTTATTATTCAAAACGAATCAATGCACAATAAAATATTAAACTGGGGGGGATTCATTTTAATGTCATTTTTTTAGATCTACTTTTTCATGTTTTAGTTAATATTTCAATTAAAATAATTAAATGTTAATATTGTACTACAAACTTATTTCTCAAAAAACAAGAAGTTTAGAACAGATCTTACCTTAATACTGTAAAAAGTTAAAGTTTTTCGTTCATCTTCCATACAGGAGGATGTGTGTGCGTGCGTGTGTGTGGTGATTTGTGTTCCCTGAATGCAAATTATGGAAATTAATTTTCCTAGATGCGTGTGCTGTGTACCGCAGTGTTCTCAGTCCCCTGGCTTGTCACAGTTCCAGAGAACATTTGTTGCAATGTTTACATTGGTCTGATAATGGCTGTTTTGTATCATGCTTTTATTATTTTTTTTTTATTATTATTTGCTAAGCAAATTAAGAGTTGAGTCACATTGGTTAAGACATTGTTTACTGTTAGGGGTTAAAAACAAGGTACATCAGCATATGGTCAACACTTCTGGTACTGTCGAACAGGTAAGGACTAAAACACTGGTTATTCATGTCATATCATATGGATGTTGTTTTCCTTGAATATATTGTAATAAGTCTATTTGAGAATTTCAGCATACATTGTTATACTATGTGTAATAAAAATGTAGTCTTTGAAATATTCAGGGGTCGTATCATCAGAAGAAAATCATGGACCAAAATAAATGGCTGGCTCTGGTTTTGTTTGTGTCCCACTTTGCTTGTGAGTAAACAACAACTTTTCATTTAAAAAAATGGGATGGTTATACTTCAGCGATTCAGTATTTAAATTTGGGTATTATTTCTTATTCAATGTAATCTTCAACGATAAATGAAATGCCTATCTTGAGAAGTTGACTAATTTAATTGATTGGTTTCTCTTATTCCCCAGCCTTGTCTTGCGAAGAATGCTGTATGGGTGAGGATGCACACATTTATGACTGTACTTCTATTTTGTATCTTTTCCAACTTGAATGTGAAAATGAATGTGCATTTCTTTAATTTTATTACTGATGCTGACTGATGATGATGGAAATTATCATCTAAGAATTCAAAAGTCCCTTTTCAACAAACTACCTAATGGTTATTTTTCCCTTTTTAACAAATGTATGTTTTGTTCACAATGAGCAAAGTAATGAATGAATGAAACAACTGTGCAGAAACAAATTTTTTTTTTTATTTTGCTTTCCAGACCCTACCGGTAGCTGCGTTTCACCGAACAACAGTAGGGCTTTCACAGTTCCCCTCTTATCTGATTAAATATAAGTGCTGTATCAGACCTATGAAAATAAATCTTCTATTTACAGTGATGTGCAGCCACTGTTTCAAGAAAAACAAAACATGCACAGAGCCTGTAGATGAAAACGAGGAATACTGTATGAAGTTCAAAGGTGTGTATAGGCCTACCTTAAACTGGTGGGAAGAAACAACGTATTAAAGTAAACTTGGAGTTAAGAGTAAGAGTTAGAGTTGGTCTTTGTTGTGCGTGCTAATTGTGATGGGTAATCAGTTTCAATCTGGACCCTATGTCCGTACTGCTTTGTTGTTGTTGTTGTTGTTGTTTTTTTAGGTAAACATGGCAAGCAGTTCTACTTCATCAAAATAGACACATCAAGTGCATCAAGCTGCTATATTTGTAGGAATAGAGGGATGACACCTGAAGATGAAATATCTGAAAATCAGGACGATGGGGAAGTAACTGACCCTGCTAAGGCTGCGTAAGGACCCTATAAAAGTGTGGACATATAGGCAGGTTGTATTTATGCACAGGCTTTTATTAAAAAAAGTATAATAATAATAAAAGGGATAATAATAATGATGATAATAATAATAATAATAATAATAATAATAATAATAATAATAATAATAATAATAATGATTATAATGACGATAATAATGATAAGGATATTAATAATAATAATAGTAGTGATAATAATAATGATAATAGTAATAATGATAGGGTTAATGATAATAATATTATCCCATTTCTTTGTGACAGGGAATGGATGAATAATTTGGACTTGTTCCTTCCTAAAATTACTGAGTCTTCAGCTCGCGTGTCTATCGGTGCCACCAAGGGTGTCATTGTGAAACAAGATGAGCTGGAAGTCGACGAGATCGGTGAGGTCTCTGTTGGCTACAGCTGTGGGGAAAACAACAATATACTAGTGAGTGTGCATATTATGATCCGTCCCTTCACATTAATGTAACTGTAAAGGTTATTTGTCTATTAGGTTCCTATAATGTTATTTTTCTGTTATTAGAAAATCATATGAAATTAAAATGTCATTAATGAAAACATGTGTGGTTGTTTCAGCTGGTTTCAGATTGGAAGTTAGATTTCTTACAGTATTTCACATCCACAATCTGTCACTCAATATTTGCATTAATGGAATCCTCATCCATTCACATTAAGGTTCTGTTTTGTTGCCCTGTGCTTTGCCCCACAAAACACTATTCCATTGACAATTTACCTGTGACATTTCACAGATTGCAGATGATGAAGAATATCTATCTACCTGTGCAGGATCTGTTTTGATCTCAAAAGAAGCATTTGACGATGCACACTTGAACACCACTGTTCCGTTTGTAGGTATTTTCCTGTTCAACAATATGGATAAGGTAAAAAGAAAAACAAATACAATAAACAGACGAGATGCAAAATCTATTGTTATTTTTCTATTCATTTTTTATTTCTTTTTCTGTTTACAGGATGAGATGAACAGCAGTGTCTTTCTCAACCAGGTCATAGCAATTGACATGGGGACTGCCATAACCAATCTCAGCGACAGAATTAAAATCAATTTCAGGAATGTGACAGAGGTAGGCCATGAAAAGTGCTTATCTTATGCTTATCTTATGCTTATCTTGAATTTATTCATTTTAAATGTTTTATTTCTAGGAAGGGATACCATCTTGTTGTTCGTGGAATGGTGAAGGTATTTTATTTTGTTTTCCACTCTACTTTCTTTGAGTTATTGCCGCATTATTTTTCTCCAAAAGCTTTAAAATGCATTCTGACAGAAGCATCTGGCACTTGTTATTTAGTGAGATGAAAACATCTTAACTTTACGACCGTGCAGGTAGTCTGCCAACCTGGACAAAGAATGGATGTGACACAATAGTAACTGGAGACAATATTTCATGCCAGTGCTCACACCTGACATTCTTTGCTGTGATCATGGTGGGTTGTTGAGTCTACATATCAATATACTTTAGTTGATTGAAATATTACTAGTACAAGGGTACCATCTTAACCTGCACTATGTCATGTTTCCTATTAGCAACATCTCTTGATTTGCTACATGAGCAAAGTGATTTCTCGAGAACATTTCCCTGGATGGATTTGACCTGTGCTTTAGCATTCTTAATTCTTGAAAAATTTTCTAGAAATTTGAAAGGGGTAAATAGCTGAAGTAGAAACTTAACATAGTGCAGGATTAACAACCGGTATCACCACTGATACTAATTAACTTGCTCTCTCAAAATATATGGCAATACAATTACAATATTATATGATGTAATGTTTTTACAGTCTCCACTCCACAATACAACAATCTCAGCAGCTGACCTAAAGTCCCTCAACTACATCACCTACATCGGATGTGGCTTGTCGATTTTCTTCCTGGGCATAGCTTTCTTCATGCATTTTGTGACGAGGTAACCATAGTGATTGCATATTAATGAGTGGCCATCAGAGATTTGATACAATTTTGAGAAAGTAAAATAAGTTATTATATAAGTCAATACATTTATAAATAAACATATCACAATATAAAAAATAAAATAGTTTAGTTTTTACATTAATATGCATAGCATGGAGAGTGGGTTGAACTTGAAACAAACTAAAAACATTTTGAAGCCACCAAAAATAATAATAATGTTTGATAGCGTTACAAAATATGAAAACATATTTCTGTTGAAAACAAACAGTTGATGATATCAATCAATGATAACTACAATAATAGAGAAAAAAACAAAACAATGACCATGCAGGGTAGCTAAATGTAAATAGTGTTGATCCCCTACAGACCGTTGTGGCTGTTTGGTATGTAAATGTGGAACCTTTGGAAATTATGAATGTCAAAGGATGTTAGAACAGATTAAAACTCAGGTGGAACTTCTGCCCTGGTTGTACTGGTTTTGTCAGTTGTTTTAAACACCATCCATCTATTCATCTATCCATCCAACTTCTTACATCCTCCATCACTGGGAGTTAGGGTTGTGGTGGCAGTCAGGTAAGAAGAGCAGTCCAGATGCTACACTCCAGAGCTTTCTGGAGATCCGTGTGACAAAGCTCAAGAGGGCAATATCATTGATCTACAAACAACAAAGATGACAGCCTTCTGCTACCACACCGGAGTCCCATACCGAATCTGAACATTCTTGGCGAATCCAATCCAGCTGATGCCTTGTGACTGCAGAGCTTCCTCCCCACCTCAGTGTCTTCTGCCACAACGTCCCACGAGTTGAGTTCTTGTTCCTACTTGGGAAACTAATTCTATACTCTGGACTTTATTTCCACAACCACCACCCCAGCTGCTGCCTTTTTATGGCGGATACGCATCAGCCTGCTCAGGAGTACCACCAGCTGACCAGAACCAGAAGGCCTCTATCTTACGACTGACGTCCTCTCTCATCAACTTTGACCAACTTTTTGCCATAGTGCTTCCAGAATTAAGGTTAGGAACAGGGTCTATTCAGATATTGGATTCCCGACCTTATCCTGGTGAGAGTTAAAATCCAAAGTTCAAACTGTCCTCCACCAGGCCATCCTCGGGATCATCCTCACAATGTTCCTGGGCTCACCAGGCCTGTCCAGCGGTTTTCCTTCCCATCGGATTTAACTCAGTTCCAGATGGATTTGGATTTGGAGCACTACTTATTTGTCCCAAGGACCATGTCCAAATTTGACAACCTTGTGTAAAAAATGGTGGTTGTGATGGGCAAGGCATGGCGAGCACAGAAGTCCAATAAAAAACACCTTATACTCTACTCTTAAGTAAAGCCATTCTGCATAATCCTCAGCTTCAGGTGGGCAATGTATCAGCCAGGAGATGGAGCAATTTCCTGTGCTCTACCCACCTTTTCTAAGGAGGCTGCATATTCTGAAACTCCAAAAAATCCAACTCCTGAGAAGGAAAACAACCATTGGACCATGCAGAGACAAGATGGTGTGTTAAGCACAATGTTGATCGATATTCTAAGTGGTGACCCTAAACCTCCAACCCTATCTCACCCTAGTTCACCTGGGGTGACTCTATCAGGTAGCTTACAGCTCCATACCACGTAGCAGAGATCATTAGAACTTACAGTCCAGTCAAGGCCATGATCCAGGAAGGTATATTTAGGCTAATAATTGGTTTATTCATATGTAATGTTCATATATTAATTCCTAGGAGGACCAAGGCCAGCAAGAGCAAAGAGATCCTTATCCAGCTGACGATTGCCTTGTTCCTGCTCAACCTCTCCTTCCTGACCAACAAGTATGTTGCAAACCTCCACAGCACTGAGGGCTGTCAGGCAATGGCAGCCTTTATGCACTACTCTATGTTGGCAACCTTCACATGGTTTGCCATGAATGCCTTTCACCTCTGGCTGAACTTCTACTATGGCGGTAACATTTCCATCCAGCGTTACATACTCAAAGTGTCTGTCACAGCCTGGGGTGAGTTAAAATTTCTCAATCGTTGTTGACAATTTTTAGTCAATAGTTTACAAATAAGTCATGATTCTGGAGGAATGTGTGGATTTATGGAAATGGGATATTGTCCTCCTCTCTATCTCTAGCAATTCCAATTGTATTGGTGGTTACCCTTTTAATTTTGGGCAAGTATGGAGAGCTAGCCATTGCTTCGGATGGCCATAAGAGTACCATGTAAGTATTAGGCCTACATGATTTCCTTGAGGTAAATGTCTATGGGGGTTGTGTGTGGATGATGGCTGTCTTAGGCAGCCTACCCTGGCCCGAGTTGGAGGTACAGGTTAACCCACCCATCACCACATTCACTAAGGGAGATCCCCGGTATGGCAGGATGTTAGACCACCTGCTGTGTTACATTGTACTCAACCTTGGCAATAAACCTCCTTGTTATGGAGGAGCCCAGTAAAAGTCACCTAGGTGGCGTGTAGAATCGTCAATGCTACAGTCATCAAAACCTTATTTTAGGTGAAATAAATGAGTCAGTCTCATTCTTTCCATATATATACCTTATAATTTACGCCTATATAGTTTGAAGTTTCATTATTCAATTACATCCATTTTGAAGACTTTTTTTTGAAGAAGAGAAATTAGTCATAATATTCAATCAGTTAGTAATATCTCGACAAATGTTTTCAAACATCAACAATATAACAAATACAAAAAGTGAACTATGTATGTGGTTTACCATTCTAGACAGCGTGCTAACACTATCTACTCCGTCCAAAAGATGCTGGATGACAGATGATGAGATCCAATACATCATCAACATCCCCTTCTACGCTGTGGTCTTCCTCTTCACCTTTTCAACACTCATTGTCATCCTATCCTGGCTCTGCATGACCAAAACATCTCGAGCAGTGAATGTCCGAATGGGCCGTAGCAGCGCAGGCATCTGGAGTGTCTTTGGACTGTGCTGCGCTCTGGGCATCACGTGGGGCATTGCGTTCTTTGCCCATGGTGCCCTGCAGCTGCCCTCCTACTACATCTTCACCATTCTCAATTCTTTCCAAGGTAAGGTCACATTTTCATTATAAGTGACATAGGTAGGACACCAGGTGCTCTCTGGATCTCCTTTCATCATAACCTGGGTAATCTAACCAAAACATTGGCTATTTTTATTCTACGTATTGAAAACAGTTTGGACCTTTAGATAGAGAAAATGAAACAATGGTTTTAAACAGCCGCACTGCTCTTCCATTGCAAGTACTAAGCAATGCACTTTACAAGTTGAGAGGCATGTATTTTGAATAAACACCCTTATAGCACTTCTCTCTAAGCAAATTAAAAAAACGCAGAACCTTTGATGAGCTCGGCCACAGGGACCATCAAGAAAAGATCTGGAGTAGACCAACCTGATCCCAATAAGCTGGCCAACAGATGCTGTTATGTTGTTTTTTTCCCCACACAGTGTTTGAGTAACATTGTTCCCCTTCTCTTAGGCTTTTTCCTTTTTCTTTACTACTACAAGACCAGCCAAATGGTAGATGAAGTAGAGACCTTCGGTAGCAGCAGCCAGAACAGGACCGATGTTACTGAATGATGCAGGCAACTGCCCATTTTCCCTTTCGTGCTCATGATGGCTTTTGTCCTGCTGTATTGTATGAGGCCTTACTCAAATCTGTTACCACCCGTTTGAAACGCTATTACTCGATTGAATGGCCCAATGATATTACCCATTGAATCGAGTGATAACGCTTGAATCATGTGCCTCTATTCACTTTATGTCTCGTGATGACAACACCTCCCCATCAGCTCCATCAGTGGTAACGTTGTAACCGATTTTGAGTTTATTTTTTTTTTAATCGGATGGGTCAATGTGTTGTCATGCATTTGTCATGTATTGCATTATTTTTAAATTAGCTACTGATATTGTGTGGTAATTGTGCAGCTGTTATGCAAATCATTATGGTCTTGATAATAGAGGGAAGTAAAATTGTAGGATAAATAGCAATTGGTGGGCAAGTTTATTGATGGCCAATACATTTTACCATCTTTAGATGGTAAAATGGATGTAGTTTGTTGATGGCTTATTATTTGTTTGCCAAGTAAGAACTTGTTTGAATAAACTGTTGTTGAAATGCATTGCGTTAGTCATTATATATTATATGACTAGAGCACAGCCACTAATGCTCAGTCATTTGCTAGCCAAGCCTTACTATCTATTGACCTAAATGATTTATGACTTAATTGTGATACACCATATATGCTTGTTGATGTTGTAAGGTTACTGTTTAAATATGGGATGCTTGAGCATTGTCGGTCTAATGCTGTTGTTCCATGTGGACATTTATATAGATATATTAGTTTATATATTGTTTATATATAAAAATTGTAATTGAGCCAAAAATAAAGTTGTATGAAAAATGAATCCTTCATTTTGATGCATTTACAATGCTACTGAAAGAGATCATTTGTTAAGTATAAATAGTACACACTTAATTTATGATGATTTATTCTTAAATTTTACACAAGGAAATAATGCAACAATGTACATTTATTAAATTAAGAGTTGTTCAGCATTTTCAAGGCCTATCCCATTTCCAAAACCTTAAAGGTCCCATGGCATGCTATTTTATGGATGCTTTAATATAGGTATTAGTGGGCCCCTAATACAGTACTTGAAGACGTTCGAGAAATTCAGCCTTGGTGCAGAGTTACAGCCACTACGAGCCAGTCCCACAATGAGCGCTCCACAAACGTGCCGTTTTTAGAGGCGGGTCAAGGTGGAGGGTGGGGGTGTGGCCCTGAGGAGCTTGTGGCCATGGTACCATGCTAGTGTTTACAGTGGAACACTGAACACTCCGGGTGTTCTGGCGGGAGTCCTGGAGCTCTATATCTAAATAATATCATATTATATTTAGATATATATTATTATTTATTTATCTATATAATCTAATATATATTATCATGGTCAAAAGCTGTTTGCGCCTCCGTATGATATTATGAATCTCAAACGACTGCGTCGGGTTCTCAGACGCCTCTGGTTCTTCCACTTCCACGTCAATATTAAGTACAGACTGAACCGCGAAATGGAGGAGAAAGGGATTGTTGCCCAGGCCCCGCTGAACACTGGCCGCCCCCGGGGCTGCCCGCCCAGCCCTGGTTCCAGGGCAGAGGTCCGTCAGAGCCCCGCTGGCCGCCCCCGGGGCTGCCCGGTGAACGCTGGCCACCCCCGGGGCTGCCCGCCCAGCCTCACTGCCGCGGCAGAGGTCCGTCGGAGCCCCGCTGGCCGCCCCCGGGCTGCCCGCTGCCCGCTACCCGCTGGCTGCCCCCCGGGATTGCCCGGCTCCGACGGACAATCCTGGGCAACAATCACTTTCTCCTCTATGTCGCGGTTCCCAATTCCTTCTCAACCAACCCGACGCAGTCTAGTCTTTTCACCAAATGGGAGCTTTATGCAAGCTTGCATTATTGTGTTGCGTGTTATGCGCCATAACACCAACAGCAGAACGGTTATCTAAATATCAAAGAACACTTGCGTTACAGTGTGTGTATTCACACACACACATGTGGCGCTCGCACGGTCCTAGCTCATTGTCTCATTGGCGGGCCAAATTCTCTGGGCGGGCCAAGCAGAGAAAGGGGAGGTAACATGGCACTGTATGACATCATATGGGGCTGGAAGCCAAATCGAAGCGTTTCACACCTAATACACCTAATGCAATTTTTAGCTACTGGGGGACCATAGGGAGGCTAGGGGAACTAAACTTACTGTAAGAAAACCTCATAAAGTGAAATTTTCATGCCATAGGACCTTTAAGGGAAAACTCCTCTCTTCCCTGCAACAGGCAGTGTTGAGGGACCAAACAGACAGACGATCAGATGATCTGTCATCTGCCTGCCTGACTGTCTGTGTACCTTTCCCTCCTCGCAAAACCACAATATCCCCTTTCTTCATCCACCTGAGACAAGCAAGGGTAATCATGCTGTTAAGTTAAGTTAAGTTAAGTTACCCTTTATTGTCCCTTTTTGGGGGAAATTCTTTCTCTGCTTTTGACCCATCCGGGAGCCGGTGAACACCCGGAGCAGTGGGCAGCCGCAGTGCAGCGCCCGGGGAGCAGGTGGGGGTTTCAGGTGCCATGCTCAAGGGCACCTCATCCGTGGATGAGGACAGAGTGCTGCACAACCACTCCCCCGTCCATATTTTTGTCTACCGGTCGGGATTTGAACCAGCCACCCTCCGGTTACCGGTCCAACTCTTTAACCAGTAGGCCACGGATGCCCCACAAGGAGTAGGAGTTGGAGTAGAAGAGGAGATCCAATAGGAAAGAGTGTCGTCACTGTGTAACGGAAGATTTGTCAATTACTGTGCTTACATTTTTAACAAAAACACTCAAAATTTAATGCTGGCTTTAAACGGGATAATTCAACACAAGTGAAGTGATTAACTTCCCATTACTTGAAACACTTGTATTGTGCCATAATGATTCATAATTTGACTGTTTGTTTTCAATGTTTTCACCTGATTATATTGACATATAGACATTAGACCGATAGTCTCACTCTTGGATGTTTGAAAGGCTATTGATGAACATTAGTGCAGTAAGCAGTCTGCATGTCTGGCAGGTATAGTACATCTCTGAATCTCACCTGTCCTGCTAATACATCAAAACCAGCTCCATCTGTTAACTTTGGCTCCAATGAATTCCGATCAGAGCTTGCTTCGCTTTTGCTTGTACCTGGTTTGGAGGTTAATTTATAAATTGAAAAAACATCTCTATATCATCACAACCAAAGTGCTTCCCAGTTCCATGGCCAGTTATGTTTTTTTGTAGTGATCTGTCCGTTGAGACCCATGGTGGGATACACTAGATGAAAAGGACCTTGCACTAGGGTGGTGAAGAAGGAACAACAACACACAGTTAATGGGTTGTTCGACTAAACGTGAGTTTTGAGAAAAAGTATTCGCAAACATTGCATATTGCTGGCTCAAGGTTTTTCAAGAAATTTGTGAGAGCAATATGGACAATATTTTTTATTTAATTCAAGCATGCTCTCTCTTTTCCTCTGGGAACATAAATTTCACCAATAATTTTTTTTTTCAAAATTCAAAACCCATTAAAATCCATTAGCTCAGGGGCGTAGCTATGGGCGGGGCTTCCAGTGCAACGCCCATAAGTCCCCCGGGGTCCGTAGAGAAAAAAATAAATATAAAAAAAATATTTAAAAATAAATAAATATATATATATATATATATATTGTTTTTTAAGTGTGAAGAAGCGCTGTGCGTTCACGCAAGGAGAGTGAAACAACATTACAATGAGCTGTGTGAGGATGAAAGGCTCAGTGACCCTGAGAGCCACTTCAGGGTCAATGTTTTTAATGCCAGCCTGGACATTATTATCAATCAGCTCCTGCAGAGATTCGTTCCTCTGCATGAAACCACTGAACTTTTCCAGGCTATCCAACCCTCAGAAGTGAATAGTGCCACTGATGATGCCCTGTATGAGCATGCACAGCGCCTTGCTGACCACTACAACAGGGACATAAGCCCATGTTTCCCAAGCCAACTCCATGCCTTCAGAGCTTGTTTTAAGACTGAATTTGAAATAAAACATTGTGTCCATTGGCTATGTTTGCTTTTGATTAGGCCATCGTTGTGCTGTTAAGCCCAGTTCAGACCAAAGATTCGCGACGCAACGACTTGCAACGAGACGGTTTTAGAACGTCGCAGGGGAAAAGTCGTCGCAAGGCGTCGCAAGGCGTTGCAAGGAGTCGCCAAAGATTGAACATGTCAAATCGCCAGGTCCAGTTTTAGAACGCAACGATGTGGCTATTTCTCTTCAGCCAATCAGGACACAGCACAGAACAATTTAGGCTTATTAAATAGGCCTACAAGTTGTAGATCCTTATATTTGGTTCCAGAACAACGATTGTAGATAACGTTAGGCTTGAGCTGATTCATTGACATTATTTTAACGGGACCACCGTTACCGTTACACGTTAGCCGTTGTTATGGTTACATGCTGCCAGTCCGACACGTTCCCATTCCGACAGTCCTGTGCGCGTATGCAAATTAGCCATGTGCGCCAAACAGAAGAAGGGCCCTATCTTGCGCCCGGCGCAATTTACTTTCTACACCGACGCATGTGTCATTGCTAGTTTGCACCCGGCGCAAAGCTGATTTTCCCCCGCAGCAACCAGGCACCACTACACTTGCATGTTAAATATTATGATGTCAAAGATTATGCATACGTGTGAAACTGCATAGAAATAGCGTGTGGATTGTGGAAACATTTTTTTTCCATAGGGCTGCATGAATGAACATGAATGAAGTATAGTAAGCTATGCCATGCGTTAAAATAATAATAATAATAATAATAATAATAATAATAATAATAATAATAATAATAACAATAATACATTCGAGAAAGTATATTCCAGGCTTCCAAAACAAAATCTAGTTTTAGGGTAAATGATTGGTTAAATGATTTGGGAAAGAACAGCTGATACAGCGGTAAATTGTAGGCCTACTTTTAAATCAATGCATCTGCAAACACCGTAGGCAACAGCAAACACATATGTTCTTGACAAAGACATCGTGTACAAGCCCATTACTTTTAGGATTGATGAGTATTTGATCGTGAGAAAACATAGTTTTACCGCGAGTGAGTGTTTAAAAGAATGAATGAATGCGGGTGATGCTTGGTGCGCGTGAATCGAGTCAGTCGACCAGCAGCTGATTCTGAACGAACTCGTCTTCGAGATGGACGTGTTCTAACGCATTTTTAATCAATGAAATGTTAACACAACAGTATATATCTGACCATTTCATTTTCGAAATTTTAGGTGAAGCCGAGCTTCCCTTGCAGTCGAGAAGTCGCCACTACGAAAGAATGCAATGTATCCAACTAGCGGGATCTAAACAAACTAAGCTCCAGCGAATTACTACAATGCAGACGTAGTGGAGAATGGCGAAACACAGCAACTCTAGCCTACTCTCAACCAAAATAAAACTAATCGTAAACCTAAGTTAGGTTAGGCCTACTATTTAGCAGGATGGAAGTGATGCTGATGCGGCTCTCAGCTGTGCCAGAGCGTTCACAGTTGCTAGGGAGACCACCTGCCGTCGCCGCCCGGTGCAGCAGTGTGCACTGCCCAGTTTTTAGAACGTCTCAGCCCGTCTCGTCGCAAGGAGTCGCAAGGAGTTGCGAGTTGCAAGCAGTTGCGTCGCGAATCTTTGGTCTGAACTGGGCTTTAGGGAAATATGGTTGCGTGATCAGCTGAATGGATTATTTGCATTATTTGTCTGTGGTTCTAATAATGATTGTGTGTGCGTCCTTTTCCCTCTCTGCTAGGATTTGAATGTGTTGTGTGATACTAGGGATGCTAAGTCACTGTCCATGGTTCTAATAATTAATAATTGTGCAGCTGTAGGCCTAGGCCCTATGGGGAGCGGATGCATGTTCATCGTGCACAGGGGATGGCGGGGAGCCCAGCGCAAGACTTGCACCGGGGCCTAGTGCAACTAAGCTACGCCACTGCATAAACTCATAAGTATTCAACATTGGATGAGTTTCGATATAGAGTTAATATAATGTTTGTCATTCGAAATAGGGGGGTGAACTGGCAGTAAAATTATAGTATAGTCTATAAGGGCAATAACTATTTAAATCCGCCCTGTAGTATGTCCTAGTGCAGCTACTGTAGGATGTGTGATGATGTAGGTCGGTGGACGGAGCAGACATACAGTCTACAAATATATGGTCTATGCCTATTACAGTCGAAATGGTGGACATCTCGAATGAGTTTTAAACGAAAGATCAAACTGAAAGTCGTTCAGGCTGCAAATCAGCTGGTCGAGGACTTTAAAGGCGTATTTTATGCTACATCGAAATGTTATTCAGATTTGGAGTTATTCTCACTCCGGACTGCTCGGATGTCGAAGTATTTGTATCAGGTTCTCGGTCCGAAATGGGAAGTTGGGATCCAAACAAAGCTATTCAAATGAAAGCGACGCAAGTGGTTCTGTCAAAGCACGAACCTTGTCTCTGGATCGGCGAAGTGCAGCTGTCACAACCGTACACAGAAAGTGCCTGGTTCAAATTCATCAAACGCCTTCGAGGCAGTTACATCTGGGAAGGTATAGCCTAAATAAAACGTTTGCTTAGTGCATTATTTGGCTATTGAGGCCAAAATATGAAACATCAAGCATTGGTGCATTTAATAAAAAATAAAGTGGTTGTTTTTGTATTGTGTCCATAAATCCACACGATGTCAGTAGAGACACGCTGTCGCTCATTATTTTTCCCCTTCGACTTTTTGATGAGTTGTAAATTGGATGTAGTGTAAACCATACTAATGATATAGACAGCTTATATTTGCACATTAGCTGTATCTCTCTTTTTGATCCAATCTACCAATATATTTCACTGGATATTTCCCTAAAATAATCATTCACATTGCAAGTTTATCATGTTTGCTCAGGTTATAAGCCAATATTGACATTATACAGTTTTCAATATGCATTAGTTATTTTTTATTTTATTTTTTATTTTAAAGGCACCGGCCCCCACCATGACAGATGCTGTGTGTATGATGGAACGAACGTGGTCAACGGAGTGTACTGCCACCCCCTCGGCCACTGGATTGAAGAGACGGGCCACACGGACGAGATGAAGCACACCACCAGCTTCTACTTCGGCGTAGCTGACGAGAAGGCGATGCATTTCTCCAGGTAATACACAGACAAAAGCACCACAACACGGATATGGAGCCACTAGTAGGCTTCAATTATGACAATGACACGCACCTCGTTTATGTGATCATAGATAAACCACTGTGCAGGGGTCAAGTTGAGTAGTAGCCTACTTCTTTCTTTTTTAAACAATGTAAGACCACGGGGGGACAAAGAAGCTTAAAAGGTAATTAAAGCAGACCGAGGGTTAGAAATGATTCAACCTCATTACTGAATCTTCATAAAGGGGTGTTGCGTTACCCCACAATGTGCTGGCCTGTGAGTTGCAGACACTCCAAACTTCCTCTACCACTGTGATGAAATAAGAGGCTAATTACCAGCCCTTGTTTCAGCAGCATTTGTGCAGTGAAACCCACTTTGGCACTGAATGAAATCCTGCTGGAAAATAAATGAGGTCCCTCCAGGCCAGAGGGCCGCGAGAGGGGATGGCTCCGTGACTAGGACACCGGGTTTATGGATCTTTCCGGTTTCTGTATTTTTATCCTTAAAAAAGGCCTAAACCGTCTGCACAAACTATAGAAATCAAATCCAAACCTTGCAGGGCAAATGCCGTGTTCACAAAATGAATGTGTTTAGTTTTTTCGGCCATCCAAATCTCCAGATTCCATAGAGGATATATCAATCATTTTGAAAGATACAATTACTTTTAATTAATAGTAACTCCTTTGATGAGCTTGTCCTCTTTTCCCCCTCTTCACAATAATGCATTGAAAGCATTTGGGCAGATGATCTAAGTGCCTTTGTAAGTTACAGTTTTCAGTTGGAATGGCTGTATTTGACCTGTTTATGTTTACCATACAAAGTGTCCTAGATCTTTGGGGCCTTTTGGTCAGATACGCATTACGAATCCTGTCGCGGTATCAGCTGGGAAACCGGATGGCTTCCCCTGCAGTCATATGAGAGAGAGAGAGAGAGAGAGAGAGAGAGAGAGAGAGAGAGAGAGAGAGAGAGAGAGAGAGCGAGAGCGAGCTGATGTCTCTTTAATTTGTGTCTGAAACCCTTAACCAGCTTTGTCAAGGAACTGCGTTGAAGCAGGGGATGAGTCAGCCGACCCACCGCCTCTATTAATAGCTATTTAAATGAGGGTCCCCAGACGGACAGGTGTGGCCCTTAAGCGTCATACACACTAACCTCGTAATTTGTTTTGAAAAACACTTCTAATTCCCTGCACTGCTGCCTGCTTGCTCATGCTCAAGTGAAGTTAAGTTAAGGATTACATGGAGATCCCCCCAAAGACGCTCTTGCTAATCTTCATTAAGCTGTTATTTGTGTGTTTGTGTGTGTGTGTGTGTATGTAAGGGGAGGGAGATCTTTAATTGTGTAATGTGAACAAGCGTGATTAAGCAGGTGGATGTAAGTAAGTAATAAAATAAATATAATCACATTGATTGAGTTTTTGGATTGTGTCTGCAGTGACCAGCCCATTAAAATATCATTGCACACCAGAGATACTTAACAACATAAGACACATAAAGAGAGAGAAAGACACACAGTGGATGGGATCAGACTATTACCTTTAACTAATTCAGCAGGTAATTTTGTCCGTAGTCCGTCTGAGAGATGGCCTCGGAAAAATAACAAAACAATAACAAACAAATGTCCTGGGGGGGGGGGGGGGGGGAAGAGAGAGACAGAGAGAGAGAGCTCCCACCAGGTGGTTAGCAGCTTCTGTCTGTCAGACGTTTTCCCCCTGGTCCATCCTCTGTCCCACACTCACTTTGCACCCTGTTCTCTTTCTTGAGATGTGAGACCGGTTGCAGCAGGATCCCTAGCTGCAGCAGGATCATTCATTGCTTGTAACCCCATTTTTACCTATTATTACCCCCCGTGGAAACTTTTCACTTCATCAAATGTTTGTTGAGGGAATCGTGTTATATCGGACGAAGCCTCCCTAAAGTTGTGAAATGTATCTAGCCTGTAGATCAATGGGCTGCCTGTCCACTTCTTTTGGCTGTTGTGGTTCAACCCTGTACAGTGACTGACTTTTACTATTTATGTCATTTAGGGGATGCTTTTATCCAAAGTGACTGTTGCTTTTATCCAAAGTAACAGTCTTTTTTTCCCGATAATGTCATTAAGGAGCAGGTTAGACTGCCAAAAATAAGGGTTCGAACCTACACCCTTTGGCCGTGGAATCAAAACACTTACCACTACACGTCTCCCTAGAAGCTTATGGAAATTACCTGAAAAAAATACCAGTATAATACAAAAATAAAAAAATACACAAATACGACCTCTCTTCATAAACATCGGTTGACACGATCTTTGCCGATAGGGTTCTTCCACGCGTGTGGCTAGGCAGCTGCCCCCGCCAGGTGGAACATGTGACCCTCAAGCTGAAGCACGAGCTGGGCATTACCGCGGTGATGAACTTCCAGACAGAGACGGACGTGGCCACCAACTGCCAGGGCTGCAGTCTCAACTCTGAGGACCCGGTCACCACGGAGACCATGATGCAACTGTACAGGGACTGTGGCCTGGCATACGTATGGATGCCCACGCCAGACATGAGCACTGAGGGTGAGGAGGATTATGGGATACCGTTAGCCAACCATGATTACCATCATCAGGACTATTAGTGCTAACCCCGGGAAATACAAGATGATGCATTAAAATCAAACAATAGTGCAACACGCCATTTGTTAAAGTAGGGGAAGTTCTGTTTGGAGTAATGATGCCTTGACGTCTTTAGTTTTTCAAACAATTTCAGCTGTAGAATAATAGCACACATTTGTATACCAGCATAGACTTTTAATGTGTAAATAACACACAAGAATACAACTTCTCCATTTTTAGTATTCAAATTTTAGTATTTTGTTATTTTGCTACCTAAACAGAAAATAAGGCATCCTTCTTAACTAGAAGGCCGAATGAGACAGCGAGTGAGTTACCAATTAAATGTTAAAAATAGAAAAACTTTGACATGCCTCATTTGCAGTCCTGTCTGTCAAAGCAGGAACAGCAAGGCTCTAGTGTCAACTGTTCCCCAGTCAATTAGTGGCAGTACTTTTTCACAAAATCAATTGAAGACCCAGTGAAATCGAAAGAAACTTTTACCCCATTTCAGCGTATTTGCCTAATTGTCATATCACTCACCCAGACATTTTTACATCCAAATCCAAATCATATCCACAGCTCGACAAATATAGATCAATTCCACGTTAGCAGGCCTGGTAACGACGAATAACATGCAGAATAATAGCATGTTTCAACCCTCATTTGACAGCTGCAATGGGCTTTGACACAGATGCACTCAGAATCCAAGCCAGATACCTAATTTCAGAAATGTAAAACAATGACTAATGTCACAGAAATTGTCCAAGTCAAAGTTGGCCATTTTTTAACGATAGAATAATTAACCCACTCCCATGTCAAAAGGCACTCTCAACTATCTCTGCCCGAGACTCAGCACTCTTCACTCGTGTCCCGGATAAATCAATGGAGCCATGGAGACTACCTCTGTAAACTCAGGGACCGTAGTCACCGTCAAAGCACCTCCAACATTTCACGTTGCCGTTAGCGCAATCTAACCTGGAAAAATCGGTCTCTGTTTGGTTTTGTTCAGCTGTGACTTTTATTGCAGTCTGTAGTTAGAAGTGTAGAAGAAGTTTAGAAGAAGTATTCTGACTCCCTTTCCAACACAGAAATGCTACTGTCCCACAGGACGAGCCAACAGTGATTTGCTTCTACACATGGGCAGACTTCCACCATACGGGTAAATAACGATACGTCCTCACCGTAGGTCGGATCCGGATGCTCCCCCAGGCCGTCTACCTGCTCCACGGGCTCCTGGAGAACGGCCACACCGTCTACGTCCACTGTAACGCCGGGGTGGGCCGCTCCACGGCGGCCGTGTGCGGCCTGCTCATGTACGTCCTGGGCTGGAGCGCGCGGAGGGCGCAGTATTTTGTGGCGTCCCGGAGGCCGGCGGTCTACTTCGACGAGGAGGCCCTGGTGCGAGCCCAGGAAGACTTCATCCAAAAGTTTGGACACCTGCGGTCGTCCATCTCTTTCCCCTAGTCTTAGTCTTAGTTTTGCTAAAGGGGTTGGGGGGTCTTTGTGGCTGTGATAGGGGCGGACGTACAGATAGGCTTTTTCTGTGTGTGGTTGTGTGTGTGTGTGTGTGTGTGTGTGTCCTAAAATTAATGAATAGGTGAGAGACAAACACCCCACCGTGGGAATGATGTGTAGGGTTAGCCCTGCTTCTGGCTGGGTCGTCTACACAGAGGTTAACCCGTCAGCGGTGCTGCACAGGTAATTATTAGGTAACCTAATAATCATAGACTGCTACAATCTTGTTGTGTTTTTACTGGCGCTCGTTTTGAATAAGTGACTCTTTGGATGAGATTGTTAATCTTTGGAAAGTAATTAAAAGTATCCCCCTCACATGAACTGGAGCTAGGCTACTAAAACCCTGCAGGTCATTGGAGGTGGCTAACGGAAAGCAAATGCTAACCAAGTTAATTCGCCTTAAGGACGCACAATGAGGAATTTGGATAACAATCTTAACATAGATCTATTAGACCTAATTTACAGAGATGCAGTCGTACAACCGACACAGGTATTGCTTATAATACTAATCACGGGTCTGTATACGTATGTGCACAGACTCATGTACCAGGGCACGGGTAGTAGACCACAGTGAAGATAACACACACTGACCATTGCTTGTGCCCATAAATGATACCTTCCTACCCAATGTGAATGTGGTAGGCTACACCGGTGTTTGCCCTGCTCTGACAGCTCTGTGAAAATGTTCCATGGTCAATGTGTTATCTTATATTATGTCATATTATACAGAGCTGCCAACTCTCACTGTTTCACCGTGTGACACACGCTTTTGCCTGTTTACACACGCACACGCCACACATCCAATTTCTCACGGCAAAAAAAAAAAGCAGAGACACGTTCGTTCCTTTCCAAATTCCCCGACGGTAGTGAGACAGCGGGAGAAACTACCTCGAGACCCCCCCCCCCCCCCGTCAACAACTCCACCAGCCTGTAATCCCGTACAGCCCCCCCCCCGTCAACAATCCCGATCGCCAGCAACATAGACATTATAAAGAGTAGACATCTTGGACCGGTCATACTCCGAGTTGCGTAGCAGCAGAAGACACAAAATGCCAGAGCACTGCAGCATATTACTGCTCAAATCGGCGGACCATCGCAAACAGGGCCTGGGGGATTACTTTTCAGGAGGAGACATGGTTTGGCATCGACAACCAGACTTGTCAATGCCAAACCAGACTTGTTCCCCCCCCCCCCCCCGTCAACAATCCCGATCACCCTCAATCCAACACTCCTCCCCAAAACCCAGAAATTGGCAGCCCTGTTATATACAAGTAAACGTAGCAGACACATAGTTAGTGTTATGAGCGACACCTGTGCACCCTTGCGCTACGATGACACCGCTGTTAAACGGTCTATTAACCCTGTGGTGGCGTGTGACTATTAGCAACAACAAAACTCCAGCAACTAAGGGACTGAACCCAAGAGTCAGTTGAGGACACTGACGGTAGATGTTTGTATAAAGCCGCTGTTTACAGAGAGATATTTTTGTTTCAGCCATGTTTGTATTGTAAACCGGTGAATAAAGTATGCTTCTGAGTGGACCGATGCACCAGAATCCAAATGAGAGACACTGGTTCTATTTGTCCAATTCGATATCGGGCAAGGTTAATAGAATTGTTGTGCCAGTTTGTTTCTGATATGAATTCAAGATAGGATTGAGCGATATCAGTCAAGGGGAGAACTGTTATTCATTTCCTTCTGTGCTTTGGGCTGTTTTTCCTAAAAAGGGGTTAATCCCTTATAGTTATGTCTTTCTGAGCCGGTTCATCAAGGAATGTGATGGAGGAATGATCAAGCATAATTCAGTGCAAATAGAAAAACACAATTTCTTCCCAAACAACAATAAAATCCTACAACGCAACATGGAGCCTTGCCTATTCTTTTTTAAATTATAAATGGGATATTGGGCTAGCAGACACAGAAAATACAAAATAAAGTGGAACTCCCGCCCGCCTTCCTCCAGCCTGATAGCATTTCATGTTTATTTATTTATCACCTCTGACACTGTTCAAACCTTTCCTTTGTGGGACCCATTTTATTTTAAGCATAACGCACAAATAATGTCAAACTGTCATACATGATACAGGGCTGCCAACTTTTGGGTTTTTGCTGGTGTGAGATTCTGTAGAATCTTGTAATGCATACCTTATAGCAGGGTCCACGGGTGTAAATGTTGTCGATCAGGATTGTTGACGGGGGGGGGGGGGTGGTGGACGGACGGACGTGTGTTTTTGTTTAGTTTTTCCGTGAGAAAGTGGATGTGTGGCATGTGCGCGTATGTAAGCAGGCAAAAACGTGTGTCACACGGTGAAACCATGAGAGTTGGCAACCCTGATGATATTCCACCTGGCCCCCCCTCTTGGTTTTGTAGCTTTCATAAATAGATGCTTTCTTTATCCTGTGTCTTGAGATTATTGGTGAAAGCAGGCCTCTGTTGTTCATGTGAACGTCTGTGTGTCTGTCTACATGCATACAGCACAGCACAAAGCACGGTATTTGTTGACTTCCAATGTAGACAGTATCAAGCAATATTACATCACATTTGAAAAGTTTGGTTCATTCATGGTTCCCAGGATACCACTTTGTGACCACCCCTCTGCAACCAGCGAGCCATCCTACTTGTATATCGTTTTGTCCGTGCTGCGCTTCATACTGACACAATTACTCAGCCGCTGTTCAGAGATATTCTATTCGACCGCATTGCCTGTTTTCCCTCAATAGTTCCAGAAATGTTTTGGTGAGAATAATGCATGAAGTGGAAGTTACCAGCCCTTTCCCCCATACTACATTGTCACAGATGTGGTATTTCACCAGCAAATCTTCCTTGTTCAGTATTAATGGGTTCGGAGGAGTTTTTATATACCGTGTAAATAATAATGTAGATAGTAAATACTTTAAGATAATGAACTTTTTTTTAAAGACTTCTATTTGGAGAAAATTAAGTTTAATTTTGCCTGTTAGGCTCTGTTTAAAATTACTTGGTTGTGGGCGGCTGTGCCGTCTAACTGTGCACATATTATGATTATGATTAAATTTGGGCTTCTTTACCGTTGTCTGCTATGAATAATACATTCCTCTGTTGTACATTCCTCTCCTCTAAACCCTCCTTTCATCTCTTCTGGAGTTCTGCAATTTCAAACCAATTCAGAATGATATACATTGAGGCTTGCATGTGATTTTTTTATTTTGCTTCCTCAAACAAGTTAGGTGTCTTGGGGCTACCTATGAGAAAATGTTATGTTCGGCAGTGGGTCGTGGAATTTCTATTATATTCAATGTAGAGATGAAATTGAGGCATTTGAAATCACTTTCCAGTCATTTTAATTGGGCTCATTCGGCAGTCTCTAGTCTGCACTGGAGAGCTCATTCATCATGGATTAAGGACCCCTTTGACCTCTGCAGGCAATTCCTGGAGTTTCATCATTGCAGGCACCGAGTTCTCTCACATGAAGTGGATAGAGTTGCAGACAATGTAAAAGTCTGCTGTCCCTCACAGAGCCAAGAGCCACTAGTGAAGTGAAACTTCATTAAATGGCTTTGAATCACATCTTGTATCTTTGGAATTTCTCACCCCACCTTGTTTGGTTTAGATTCTGTTCTGATCGTCTCATGGTTCTCATGTCAGTGTTTTACCGGCCATTTCTATAGATATTAACGCTTGAGAATCATGACTGAGGCCTGTGAAAATTGCAGATTTAAGAAGGTAAAGTATAGCCCACCCGAAGCTGTTGTCTGAGAATGATGGCAACGACAAGTGACAAGGTGAAGAGTTACGATGGAAGGAATACAAGACATCTGGAGGAGAGGTTTAATTAACTTGATGGATCATTAACAACCTCCCTTGACACAGTCAACGACAACGGCTCTCTGACGTTGAAAAGGTGTTGAAGCGTCAACACTGAAGTGTGTCCCGTTTTCTTGTCGAGGATATAAATTCCTATAAATAATGAATTTGAGACAACAAACATCGCTAGAATTGAACATAAGTAGCCACTCTGTTTAGTCAAAGAAAAAAAGAATAAACAACATAATGTCATGTTCTGTTTCTACTTCATGCAATGACCCTAAGGGACGTCCTTCAATTTTAATTGTACATTCAAAGGCATTTGCACAAAGACCCTGTTGATTTATGCAGCCTTGACATTTTCTATTCAGACAATTGTGTGAATACTTTAAGGCGGTGTGTGTCAAGCACTTACAGACAGTGGTGCGTGGTACTTTTGAGAAACCATTTTTTTAAATGGCTCAATTTCTCAGAACTGCACATTGCTTTCATGACAACAAGTACATTACTCAGTCTCTTTACAAATGTTTCTGTAGAGACTATATTTGTACAGGCTACACACAGTATAGGACACAGATACATTCTTCCATCTTAAAAAAAAGAAAGAGCAGTTGCTCAGTGGTTAGCCCTGCTATTTCAGAGCAAGAAGCTTATGGGTATGAGGCCACCCATGGATAGAAGTTCTGTGTTTGAGTTTTTTGTACTCTGCGTGTTCAAGTGGGTCTCCTGCAGGTGCTCTGGTCACCTCGTACCAGAGACATGAAGGTAATACTCCTGCTCTGCCCATCAGCAAGGCACTATTAACTGGCATAGTCTCTCGGGCACTCCAATGTCTGTCACTGCTCATAGCAAGATAGGATGGGTTAAATGCAGAGGACTAATTTCCCCAAATGGATTATTAAAAAAATCTTCCATAGGTGACTTTCTGTTCAAGTCTGTTGTGTAAATCCTTGTGGCAATGACCATCTAAATTATACGGTTTTATTGAGGAAGTTTGGTAGTCGATGTATGGATTTCAACTATCTTTCCATGCAATTTGTAAATTAAAAATACTATTGCAGTCACATTAATAGTTTAAAAATTAACTCACAAGGACCTTGGAGCTGATGTCATGGAAGGCCCAGAAACAACAGGATTGTAAGAAGAATCTTGCAGCTCAGGGAACTCTATAGAACTCTCCTCCTCCTCCTCCTTGACAACAATACGCGGTTTCCTGGCTGGTCTCATAGCCTTGGCTGATGTTGAGGTCAGATAAGGGCCTATCCTTGGTATAGTTTGGGTACCTTTATAATAAACAGTAAAAAGTAGTGAAATTAATCATTTCAGTTGCATTTTATTATACATTATAATGTATCATAATAATGAGGTTTTATGATCAAAAGTAGGCAAGTCTACACACCTATACTTCTGAAATGAGGCCGTAGTGTTCTCTGGGACAGCTGAGTGCCTGTTGATCTACCTACGACGGGGTCAGTCTGGCAGGCAACACGCCTGGATGCAGGCAGCTGTGAGGGAGCGCTCGTCTAAATGGTGGTGAAATACAATGTTAGGCATCAATGTGTCGATGATGTGATACAAAACCGATAACTATAAAAGGGGCCATGAACGATTTTTCCCTCCATTATTATAGGCCTACTTACAGATAGTTTATGTTCAGGTGGACATCGTAGGTCTACAGTAGGAATAGCTCCAGGTAGAAGCAGTAACTTTGATGCGAATCCTGCGTTGTACTGGGCCCCGTTTGCGAAACAACTTGACTCGAAGTGCTGGCAACAAACCAACATGTATGGGCTGAACGTATCGGGAACATTATAGTTAAAAATAAATTCCAACCAATTTCTCCTTGTTGATTGGTCTTTCGGGAGATTGTACAGCGATCTCTGCTTTTCCAAGCAACCTGGGACCGCACAGCGGACGTGCCTCTGCTTCGTCCCAGACATCCAGGAATCGCTTCAACGCGCCGCACAAAGTAGGACCGTCGCTAGTGACTCGGATCATTTAATACGAGGAGCTAGGCTGACCAGAACCATGGTTCAAAATCAAATTAGTAGTGACTACACTTTACGACGGGACTGGACTACAGAGAGCTGTATGATGAGTGAGACACCCAGCAGGTTTCAGATTTCTTCTTCTTCTATATTTTTTAATGCCGAGTGGCAGAGCGTTTTATTACCGCATTGCCGCCCCCATCCGGAGTGGAGGGTGGATCCTATAAACAGGAGGTGTGATGCATCAACACATGTTTGTCTGCTGCGCTTCCGCAGTGTTTTATACGGTTTGGAATTGTGTATATATGTCAATAGAGCCCTATTTCACAGTGTCATCATCGGAATCTGTGAAAGGGGTCCAGTCCCAATTTATTTCCACATATGTTGTATTTAGAATATTTAATGTAAGTCTTATAAAGCCTATACCTTGGGTCCAACTTCAATAACCATGTATTGTATACAAGGTGACCTACCACCCCTAATAGCTGGTAAATGATCTGGTCCACTGAGCACATGATTGATATTTCTTTCTAAACTGAGAAGTGGTCGGAAGGTTATTTTCCTAATCATAGTTTTCAATTCATGAATACTGTAGCCCTTGTAAATCTAGTTGTCAGATCCTTGGCATCATTAGTTTCTGTGCTCTTGAATCTCTTGACTGATTTTCAGACTGGAAGGAAATCAGGCCTCTCCTTTATTTTGTGTTCAAGATTTCAGAGTTCAAGTTTCCACTGTCTATAATATACCCCAAATGTAGTCCTTATGCATTATGTGAGGGTAGGAAAGTTGGATTTGTACAATAGCACACAAGAACATAGAAGAACACATTAATGCACACAAGAACATAGCTATTATCTTCTCTGTAAGGACATATGCCGAGGTGCACAGACACCAGACACAGTAAGTACTGTGTCTGGGTAATGTATTTATCGGATGATGCATTGTGTATGAAAGGTAATAGGCACAGGAGTGGCGTGTCTGTGCCTTCGGCAGTCGCTAGTTAGCATCGGCTCAATCAAGAGCAATCTCACTGACAGCCATATGCAACACCCCACGACGGGGGGGAATCCTGCTGCTGATAAGGGGTGGTTCATTTCACAATGCCTGGGCCACATGACCTGTCAGTGAGCATCAACGCCAAATATGATTGTTTGGCTGTTTCCGCTGTTAAAAAGGTTGTTTTCTAGCCCTGCTTGCTTGCTGAAAGCCACCAAAGGTTGGCATCTGCCTCTGAGATGCCACCAATGTAGCAGCTGCAGGACATCCCCTTAATTGTCAAGTCAGTATGTTTCAGTGGTTTATATAATTGCCTCATGGTTTCTCGATGGTATCTCTCGATGATCATATCTTATCTATGAGCCGGGGAAACCGATTGATTAATTCATTGATTGATAGCTCGTATTCACTATTTGAACACACAGCAATTTATTTTTGGATGTTTGCAATACATTTATTGCATTGTTGGTATCCAATCAAATCTGTAAAAGGTCAGCCTTAATGTGGGAAGATGGGAGTCTCAGTGTTTGAATACAACTCGTGTGGCGGTTCACTACTGGCATCCTTCACTCTTATCTTGTTCCATTGCAACATGAAGTGTTGGTTTTATTAAAGTCACTTTCATCAATACACTCTGTCATGAGTGTTGAAACTGAAACCTCTCGTGTGGTTTCTAAAATGTTTCTAAAATGTTACATCTGGTGCAGACCTCCATGAAATAAAAGGCTGTGGACGAGCCCTGACCCACACTGAGATGAAATGTCTCTCTTTGTTGTTTTTGGTATTGTGGTGTAAAATTTGTTTGGTTAGTAACTGATACTAAATATATTAAGTAAGCATCAATCCATCTGTTGCCACTTAATCATTCAATGGCCGCCATTGGCGTGTTTTATGTTTTAAGCATGAAACATCAAAAATTATGTTTGAACCACAATGCTAACAATTATTCCACCCATGGCCGTTCCATTCATCAAACAAAGTTAAGGGTTGGGGTTGGGTTATTTATTTCCGCAGTCATACTTACTTAGCCGCTGCATTCATTCTCTCTATCACCTTTGCTGAATGGCATACGTGAGCAGAATGCTATTGGGATGCCAGAAGGGCATCAATATATAGGCCTACAGGAACAATGTACCTTTGAAAACACAGTGAATTAATGACTTAATTTTTGGCTTAAAAAACACAGAGTCATTAATTCCCATTAATCGCCACGGTGATGCGGGACCCACTGTGATACTGCCATATTAGAGCTCAGGAAGGGGAATGTACTCATGCTAATGAAGTACACTGTGTCACGCTGTTCTCGGGGGGGAACATCTTTAAGTTTGAATGAAATACAGTAAAAACAAAAACCTGCACCGCCGCTGTGCCCCAATCACACTAAAAATTCCCGGTGATTAGAAGGTTGGATTAAACACCGGGGGAGATATCTATAAGATATAAACATGAACTACAGCGATTGTTCGCTTCCGTCTGTGTTTAAGAAATAGTACGGCAAACATTTTGTCGGTTGCTGTGGTTTTTGATCCACATTAATATCCATTCCCCGCCCCGCCTCTCCCTCTGGGGGCCGTTATTCTAAATCATTAAACTGTGATTGGTTCTCGCCATCGTCCAAACAGTTGCTCCCCTCGTACGACCCTACGGGCAGAGAGAGAGAGAGAGAGGGACACGTTTGACAGCTTTATCCAAATGCATCGCTCATGTCTCCCTGTTCTCTAAATCACGTCTTACGTTTTAATTCTCATGCTTTACTCCTAGTTTATTAGATCTTATCCCAACTATTCATCATGGTGCCACTCTGGGGAGACAGCAATGGAGGCCCACCCCCACTGAGAGTTAATCTCTGATACAACCTGTGTGTGTGTGTGCGTGTGCGTGTGCGTGTGTGTGTGTGCGAGAGCGAGAGAGATACGTTTGTTTGGGATTATCATTATTCATGATGTTTTTCTATGAATACAAAAAAATATATCAAGCACGACAAAACTGAATCAGTGGTAAATGGAACAATCAAGTATAGGACCAGTTCTTATCAGACGGTTCAGTCACTAATTATATAGATTTAGAGGAGCAGATATCAGTGAAGTGGACCTGCCTCATCATTTCTCTTTCTGGTGGCGGTAAATGCTAAAGCTAATAGCTCCGATAAGGTGGTGCTCACGAGTTCAGTGGGTACAAAATGATTCATGATGAATGATTAATGTGGCACTGTGGGGAAGTGGGTGCAGCGTCTGAGGGCCATCACGGCTAACCACACCGGCTCTTTGTAGAGCTATCCTTTATTGTTCTCAGTGCAGATTAGTACTCACTGACCCTCAGTGTCTTTTCATTTTTCACACACATACCCATCTTTCAAGTCCCTGAAACAACGGCACCTTTAGTCTCAAGGTGTCTCTATGGGTCTTTGTCTGTATACTATCTGTATACTACCTTGAGTAGAACCACGTCTCTACTTGAGGAAAGCATCGGCCATCGACCGGTTAAACTACTTTTATAACTTTTTAGATAAAGCTCCTCCCGGTGTGTTTTTTTGAAGAGATAGAGATAGATAGAGGATAATCTGGGATCCAGCCACCCTGTTATGTTATAGCAGAACTTCTGGGTGGAGATAGCACAGAGCCTCAGGCCAGAAACAAGAAATTGCAAGGGGCGGAGTCATGCCTAGTTTCCTGTTTCATTACGGAGATATTCTACCGAAGACAACTCATTAGCGTGAGTGCATGAAGTCCACAGTGTTTACACCCAGGACAGCGTTTCCCATCCTTGGGGTCGCCTATTATGCACATGGGGCCATAAGAGCTTACTGATATATAAGCAATAGATATTTGATGATACATTTCTCTTTAAAAAATGGTAATAGATATTTGATGAAACATTTCTCTTAAAAAAATGGTTTAAAGGTCTCATAACGGTTTCTGTTGGTATGAACAGACTGCCTAATGATTTGTAGAGCCACGGGCAAACTACTAATGTCTTAAGTCTGGGGTGCGATGTGCATACGTTCAACGGGACATTGACTTTATAGGCAGATGTGGATTGAGTTAAAAATGGAGATCACAGACCAAATAAGGTTTGGGAACCAATGTGCAAGGGCATCAAGAAGTCATGGAACATCTAGCCTGGGTCTTCTTCTCTCTGCGTGAAGTTTATGCTCTGCATTGAAATCGTATACGACATATTAGAAGAGCTAACCATATACAGTAATTGCTAACTAAACACTTTTGGAAAAGAGAGACCCCGCTTTCCCCTATCTCTCCAACAAATGACATTCAATTGAAACTTATGAACATTTCCCCTTCAATATTGTGCTGGCGAGCGTATAAAAATGAGGCAAAAGTTCAAGAAAAAATGTTTGACCAACAACCCATACTTTGTTTGACCAACTGTTTGTGCTGTTTTTGTGCCTCATCTGCAAAAATGCTTCTTTTTGTTCAGCCTCTGTGGAGGGCTGCACTCAGAAACAGTGGCAGTGTGTCAATATCATTAAAACTGTACACAGTTATGTGTCTGTTGTGTCTTTGGAAGACGGATGTGAACATCATTAGAAGGATGGTCCCGTGTGTGACAGGCATGGTGCTGGCATATGGTTGCCAGAACCTCAGATTACTTCACTCATAAATCATCTATGACAACGCATAATAGGAACAGGCCCTCCTTGTGCTGCCCAGTCTCCCTTTGGTGGGTGGACACATTTCTTACAGACACATTTTTCGAATAAAATAACAGCGTTTATCCAAAACATGAAAATGTGTGTGTGTGTGTGTGTGTGTGTGTGTGTGTGTGTGTGTGTGGGCGGGAAATACTGGATCAGGAAATACTGGACCCTACTTATCATCTCCTTGCTTTCTCTCTCTCTCTGCTCACTACGGGGATGAGTCTCGTCTCTAGTCGTGGGTGCCAGCTAGGTGTACACTAGTGATGCATAGCTCCAAGCAGGTCTCATTATATTCCTGAAAGGACATTAACCGACTGGCAGGCTCTCAACGCTGCCACTTTCAGCATACATGACAGCGAAGTCTAACAATACATGGAAAGGCAAATTGAACTTGCTGAGCCCAATATGAAAAGACAGATCAAGTTGCCACCTATAAGCTATTAAAATCTGTTGAGACTGGTTGGTTAATGAGATTCTTGTAGAGATAGTGCACTGTCTTGCCTTTGGCAACGGAGCTTTCTAAGCAGGTTGTGTTTGTACTTCTGGACTCTGTCCAGAAGTGTCTTTCTGTGTTTCCAAATTGAACTTCAATTTCATACAATATCAGTCTTCCAACCTGTGCATACCTGTCATCTTACTGATGCACACACACACACACACACACACACACACACACACACACACACACACACACACACACACACACACACACACACACACAAATAATGAAAATCTCTTCCTAAATTATCCTCTGACTCCGTCGGGGTGTGGAACTTTGAAGTTGACAGAGGTGCCAACAGGGTTCGTGTGTAATTTCATGTCACATTCCCAGCAAGGATATGTCTTTTGACAGATAATAGCCTACAGGCCTATGGTGACAAGGAAGGCAAAGTCAAATCAGCAAAATCAAAATTCTCAGATTCCTTTTACTATTTCTCCCAAACCAAAACATTTTTAGAATTTGTTTGGAATCTACAAAAACAGAAAAAGAAGGAAATACAAATTTACCGGTTCCCCTTTAAGTTCATCAGCATGGCTAATCGTACCACACAGTGTGAACCAGTCACCACCAAATTGATCATCTGGAACACATTGAGAAGGACCATTTACCCTTCCGTTATGCAGGTGAGTAACAAGTCTGTCAAACTGGGGAAGGACATCGGAACAGTTGGCTGGCTTCCATGGTGAAATTGAAGTGTTACCTTAAGTGCCTTGTCAACCCATAGCTCTGCCATCAAATGACACAATTCCCACGGCTATCTGTCCATATCTGTCTTCTTTTCTTCACCCAAGTTTCCAAGCTTGGTGAACATTGGTGTAAAGGAGCTGCCGAGCATCCATTTGAGCTAAAAATAAAATGTGTGTATTTCAAATCGTACCTCGTTAACGTTATGTACAGACTGCACGGTTTGCTGTATCAGAAGGCGTTGAGTCGATTAAATGCATGCCATAATATTAGTATTACATTGTTGTTTGGTCAATATTTAAGCATTTGTTCCATCATTTAGGTATAGCTGGTAAAGCTGGAACTAATCCCAGTTGTATCAATGGCATGAGCAATCAGTGGAGGCTTCTCCAGTGAGGAGAGGGAGGAAGATCCTCCTTAATATTGTTGAGAATAAAAAGTGTAGATTGCCCAGACTACAGTAATGAATTAATGCCCTTAAATATGACTACTTTAATATGTAATGTTCGTTTCCCTGGGTAAAGGGATATTAGCACCCCCTATCACCTATTGAATATTACTTCGGGGAGGACGTTCCTCCCTCAACCTCCATTGACTCCCATTCATTTCTCGGGAACTACTGGCAGCCAGTGGATAACATGGGGGTCAATGGGAAAAAGGAAAAAGGAAAGTCCTCCTCTGAGTGGGTGGGACTAGCTAAAGGATCTGAATCGTGTCAATGTCTATTCACGAATAGGCGGGAGCCCTGGCTGCGCTATGAACCAATAAGCAGGAGTCCTGGCTGTGGAGCAGCTCGGAGGGAGGGTTTATCCCCTTAAGTCTCTAGGCTACGAGAACCAACGAACCCGCTCGTATGCCTCGTTTCCACCGAGCGGTGCGCTACTGTTCGTTGCGGTACAGTGCGGCTCTGTTCGCTTATATTGGCGTTTCCACCACCAAAAGTCCACCGAAATAAACGCACTGAGTCTACCTATTTTTCGGTACTCCACCGTTGGGTTACACTCACCGTTATTCTGAAATCACTTAAAAAATATCCCGTTTGGTATGACCAGGTCACTGATATCTTTGCAACACAAACAGCGAGGAGGATTGACTTGATCTATAAATTAAGTCCATCAATCTTATTTGGCTTAACACCATGACCAACATTCTGAAACATCCATTAACATCCACATTTGCCTCAAACAATGTTAGGCTTACAACCCATGTCAATAGTTGTGAAATTATGTTCTTGTTGTTCTTTTAATTATTTGTTACTCTGACCATTCTGTTTAATATTGTGGAAAGGATGTTAAATGGCATCACTTTTGGTCTTTTGTCTTAATTTTTCTTAAAACAATTGTAGCAGATTTTTTTATTTTGTTTTACAAATCAAGAGTAGGCCTGATTTAACTAATTGGCTTTGCATCCTTTCCTTCTGCCCTTGTAGTCCAAGACATGCTGCCCCTGGTGGATTTGTATCAATTTTATTCACATAATTAATAAGAAATGAATTAATAAAAACACCCTCCCTGCTATTTTGTAGTTCACCAAAACACCCTGAAATAACTTGATTCTCACATAGGCCTACTTATGCCACAAACAGTGCAAGCAGGCCAATGGCAACCAAGCACGCAGTCCTTCCTCCCCCACTTTAAAAACCACCAGCTGCCACTGACGCACATACTGTATAGTATGTTCTATGCGTGTTTTTACCATGTTTCTTCTCAAAAGACCATTTGTCTCCTGAGCAGAGTTGGCTATAGCCATGCATCATCACACGTTTGAGAAATCTTCTCATGATGGAATGACACACTCTTCTGCCTGCAACCAGGTTGCTATTTTTCTCATACATTCTCTGCTCAACCCCACCACACACACACACACACACACACACACACACACACACACACACACACACACACACACACACACACACACACACACACACACACACACACACACACACACACACACCCTTGCACCCATTTCTGCACTATTTTTCCCCAATCCCTTATCTCCCAGAAAATCGTTCAGCTGCGACTCCCATTTCACCCTGTAGAATCCACAATCTCACACACACACATACACACACACACACACACCTATAATCCTTTATCTTATTTTGACTTGTCATTCTCTCTTTTCCCACAACATTCATCTGCCTAGCATCTCTCCGGGACCCTCATCATCTTCACCAACACTGGTCCCCTGTCCCCCAAGCCCTCCAACACACACACACACACACACACACACACACACACACACACACACACACACACACACACACACACACACACACACACACACACACAATCCCCTGCTTCTACAGAGGTCTTCTTCAGATACAGCACAGATTGATGCTGCTTTTTTAGCCACATAGTGCCCAGACCCAAGTAGGAAAATATCATGAGCATGACATTCATTCAGTCAGTAATGTGTTTGATGTGTTTGGTGCACACAGTAAACAGTGGTTCCCCAACGAGCGACCACCCGTACAGAACGCGAACAAACATGCAAAACTACACAAATTGTTTGCAACTAGTCAAGGCTCTGGCTGTCCTGATTGTGTCTACGAGGCCATGGGGTAAACAACAAACAAGGTTTCTGTTTCTGTTTACAAGTGCGCTGGAAAGGCAGTAGGTGTTGAAACAGACCAAATGATTCATCTATTTTCTTCTGCCGTGTAACGCTCGTCAGAGTGGCCAGATGTTTGAAAAACACACCAGTATCCTACACCAAAACATGATAACTATTTCATACTGTATTTACTTATGTAGCACCCACAGACACTTTCATCAAATACAATTAGAGCAGGTAGGGGTTTAGCCATGGCTCAGGCATGGCTCAGGCATTGCTGCAGACTTTGGGAAGCATTCAATATAAATTTCAATCAAAACCCAAAACTCTACAGACACACACATACATGAAAGAATGAGACTAAAGCTTGATATTTTATTTATATCAAAGCATATTCTTTGGTGTTAGAAATAGGCTGGCACACTGGCAAACGCCAACATAGTGCAGCTGGAGATGTGTGGAAGTACAGCTTGCAAGTTACATCTCCTTGTTTTTTGAGACCAGTGTGTATATAACAATGTGCAGTGTGTGTGTGTGTGTGTGCGTGTGTGTGTCTGTGTGTGTGTGTGTGAGAGAGAGAGAGACACCCACATGAATATGCAGTGTGAAGTTGAGAAGCGTCAAAACGATGTCTACACCTTTGCATCAGCAGTCTACTGATCACCGGCACTTGTCCCTCATAAACCCTAATCACCGCTGTTTAAATACCGCTTATTATTAGTTCTGCCTAATAATGTGAATAAATCCTATCTTCTGCACTTGTACCCTGCCTACAAAGTATGTCGTGACAACACGATATGTGCGTGCAAAGCTTCAAAATAAATGTGCTCGTCGCTGAATGCTAATATTCTGTGTTAAGAAGGTAACATATTTCTTCCCACCCGATTTAAAGAGCTCTTCAGAGTGTCTGTACTATTGCACCTTCAAATGAAAATAGCTCATTAATAAAAGCTATGGCTTTCCTTTTCCCAAAGTCACATCCCTAGGTATTGTAGCTTGTTAAGGGCTTTGACAAGATAGTTTGTCTGTAAAATCCTTGTTTAAATGGCTGCTGACCAAAGTATGATAAAGACAAAATAAAAAAATTAATCATAGTTCACACCTCTCCCTTTTCACAAGAGAAGGCGCGCGCACACACACACACAGAAAGAAAGAGAGAGAGAGAGAGATGGAGATAATTTTTTTCCTGACTCAGAATCATGATGCTTTGAGCTCGCCCAGAGGTAAGCCTCAACTGTTTGTGTTGTTGTATATGTGAATCTGTTTGTATGTGTGGATGCATGCACGAGTGTGTATGTATGTGTGTATGTGAATCTGTTTGTGCGCGTGTGCGTGTGTAATAGTGTGAATGTACGTGCATGTGTGTGAAGGACAGCTATGGTCTTGTGTGCCAACCGAAAAAGACCAAACTCAATTGAATGCCGGATGTCAAGCTTCCAAGGGACTGACATTGATGGATTGGAATCAGGCCAGCCCGTATTGGTTAGAAGTGGTACTCGGACACAGCCAATCCCTGAGCAGGGACTGGGGACCATATAGAGAGACCTGCCTGCAGGGCTACAACGACCATCACAGTGTGCATCTGATGGGGTTCAAGTCCAGCTCCAGTCCAGGTTATGCCAGTATCAGATGAACAGAATAAGCCTGATTCCAAAGCGATTTTGCCGTGGTCGTCGCTGATACGATGTGTAGCGTAACTTGTAGCGTTCCCCATCTCCAGCCCAGTCTCCAGTGATCACCGTGAAAGACAAAACTTTAATAATAATCTGATCTGGCAGTTTCCTTGTGTCTTTGTTGTCAGCATAGTGGTATCTCTTCATTCCCTGGTATCACATGTAAGAAGTTTAGCAGTAATCTACTTGGGCAGACAGTTATGTAACAGAATTCCACAGACATTGCTTTTGTTAAGTAAACAGTTTCCGTATGCTGTCAATAAACAAAAAACTTTGCAGCCAGCAAAATAAAGACTGTAATTAAATTAGTTTTTCTAAGTGGCTTTCAGCTGTTCTCAACATAACAATAGTGAAACTGTCACTCTCAGGCCTTGAGGATCACTATTAATTAGACTTTTGCTACTTTTCAGGGGGAAATTCAAACTGTCAAAAGAACCAGGGTGTAAGATGACATACAAATATAACCTTCCTTCTTACATACATGCCTACCTCCCTTCCTTACCGTACCTACCACCGTACCTACCGTACCTACCTGCCAGTGACATACTTACCTACCTACTGACCCAGATATCTTCTTTGAAACCTGACCGCCTACCCACCAACCTACACTGACCTACTTACCCACCTACCTACCAGCCTACTGACTACACACCAATAACTTCTAACCTACACTCACGCACTGACCCACCTACCTCACCTCGGTCTACACAATCCATACCTCCGTCAATCCATACCTGCGCTAATTAGCAAGGTAATTATCAAGAAAATCAATCCTCCTGGGATGACGGTGGTGTTGTTATCAATGTGCCCAGAGGAACGATGAGCTTGAACGTGGAATGAAAAGATGAGGAAATTCGGAGGAAATTCTTCTTAAGTGAACTGTGGAAGGATTAAAAAAAATAAAGAAAGAGTGCAGGAGACAGGAGCATCTTGACAACAAGGTCTGTGATTGAGCTCTGTGAGATTCCGGGGCGAGGGAGGGGAGGTTAAAGTGGTCGCCGGCAAGCAGGAAGGCAAAAGCAGAGGGAAGGGAGGAGAGAGGGAGGAGAGGGAGGAGAGAGGGAGGGCGCGATAAGGAGATGGAAAAAAAGAAGACGGAGAGAGAGCAGGAGAGAGAGAGGGATGATGTCTCGGAGAAGTGATTGGCTCTGCGGCGCGGGGAGCCGTCTCGCAGTTTTATTTGAGTGAAGACGACGAGCTTGGGGGAGCAGGAGAAGGACGTGATGGAGGAGGAGGAGGAGGAGGAGGAGGGGAAGGCAAGCTGACGAGCCGAGGGACTTCAGAAAAGGGGAAGAGCCCAAAGCGAGGGATCAATAGGAGATGATTATCCAAGGTGGCACAGGTTCTCAGGAGGTCCTTGTAGCAGGTGTCGGGTGATTGGAGTGATCAGGTTGTTATGGTGATCATCTGATGAGTCTTACAGGAATGGGATTTTGTGGACCCCTATCACCCCCACCACCACCATAAAATGTGGATGAGCCATATCTGAATGTTTGCGATGATTTATGCCTCAGCGTGGCTTGCCTTTCTGAACAATATATCTCCCACGCACCCTGCTTGGGGGAGGGTGAAAACAGAAACCAGCGACAGCAAATCCTACTTCTGAGCTTTCACAAAGTTAGACTTTGTGTGTGTTTGTTATTTTTTTACCTCACAACTGACATTTTAGAGCTTTAAAGATCCCATGGCATGCTACTTTATGGATGCTTTAATATAGGTGTTAGTGGGCCCCTAATACAGTATTTGAAGACGTTCAAGAAATTCAGAGTTGGTGCAGAGTTACAGCCATTCCCACAATGAGCGCTCCACAAACGTGCCGTTTTTAGAGGCGGGTCAAGGTGGAGGGTGGGGGTGTGGCCCTGAGCAGTTTGTGGCCACGGTACCATGCGCTAGTGTTTACAGTGGAACACTGAACACTCCGGGTGCTCCGGCGGGAGTCCTGGAGCTCTATATCTAAATAATATCATATTATATATAGGTATCTATATAATATAATATATATTATCATGGTCAAAAGCTGTTTGCGCCTCCGGATGATATTTATGAATCTCAAACGACTGCGTCGGGTTCTCAGACGCCTCTGGTTCTTCCACTTCCACGTCAATATTAAGTACAGACTGAACCGCGAAATGGAGGAGAAAGGGATTGTTGCCCGCGATTGTTGCCCGGGGTTGTCTCCCGCCGGAGCCCCATTGCCTGCCGGAGCCCCGCGGCAACCCCAGGCAATGGGCAGGTTTTTAGCGGGCAGCAGGGCTCCGGCGGACAATCTTGGGCAACAATCCCTTTCTCCTCCATGTCGCGGTTCCCAATTCCTTCTCAACTATGGCCGAGATAACCCCCACTATGAATCTTGTTGTGGAAATACCAAAGACCTCAGAGAACCCGACACAGTCTAGTCTTTTCACCAAATGGGAGCTTTATGCAAGCTTGCATTATTGTGTTGCGTGTTATGCGCCATAACACCAACAGCAGAACGGTTATCCAAATATCAAAGAACACTTGCATTACAGTGTGTGTATTCACACACACACACACACACACACATGTAGCGCTCGCATTGTCTCATTGGCGGGCCAAATTCTATGGGCGGGCCAAGCTGAGAAAGGGGAGGTAACCTGGCCCCATATGATGACATATGGGCGGAGCAAGATACCTACTGCTCATTTTACACCTATTTTTAGCTACTAGGGGACCATAGGCAGGCTAGGGAAACTCATAGTAATGTTAGAAAATTCATAAAGTGAAAATTTCATGCCATGGGACCCATTATTTAGCAAATTTAGTAAATTGTGGGCCCAAGGCGAAGCTATGTATGGGGCCCACCTCATCCGATCTTTAAAAAAGAACAGAGAAAAAAAATGTAACGACTGAATGGTGGATAGGCAGGTAAAGCTAATCCACGTGGAAGTAAAGGTTGGAAATTAGAAAAAAAAATTCCCCTTTAAACCCTGCATACACTTCTTTACTCCAAAATGAAGATGGAAAGCAGAGAACACACAAAGTGTAGCACTACACAAACTAATAGTCACGATGGAACCCAACAGAGAATACGGTTTCAGATAACACCTGTCTTTGCCAAAATGCCAGCACTGTTTATTCTTTTTTTTTAAGATCAAATCAATATCAGTATAACAGCAAGACAAATAGTTAGGGTAAACCCCCACAAACAGTCATATAGGCCTACTTAGCAAAACATCACAAACAGCCATATACTAAGCAAATATTGCCAAGAGGAATAATTGACTTTGTATGTGTCAGGTTGCAATTGGCATTGCACTTGAGATTGAACATTTCAAACAAACACACATATATATATATATATATATATATATATATAAAGAAAAAGAGAGAAAGAGAGAGAGCGAAAAGATAGATTGTTCTCCACATCATACGCTTCTGACACAGAGTCCTACTTATTGACGTCTTCTCACAGGTCTTCACCTAGCGAAATACCTGGCCAAATACTTATCGGCGTCTTTTCGCTTTTTTCTTTTATTTGAGCCGCTTGGGTAACATTATTTCCTAACCCTTTTCCTAACCCTTTTTTTATTTTTTCACGTTTAGACTTGTCTTGCTTTGTCTCTGTTTGTGTACTTAGAAAAAAAAAATAATATATATACATATATATATATAATTATTATTTTTTTTGAGGTTGATTGGTTGCCCCCCTACTATGGGGGCCCCAAGCGGCTGCCTACCTATGCCTCTATGGTAAGACCGCCACTGATGGGACCTTTAAATACACTTAAAATAACGTGGCAAGACTCTCCTGTGTGTTTCCATTAAAAACAGCAAAAGTAATCCTTGATGTTATGTCCTTATCACTCCGACACACACACGCACACACACACACATCCACACACACAGACATGCACACGCTCAAACACACACCCACACACACAGACATGCACACGCTGAAACGCACACACACACACGTTTATCATTCAGAGCCAAGTTTCCAATACTTGGCTACACCAGCCTAACTTTGTCACGTTTCCCTTCCCTTTTTCATTGTTTGATCCATCTGTGCTGGCCCCAGAATCTCACTATTAATATCATGGTTTTAATATCATGCCACTGGTGCTCTTCATGGATGGAGAAGAAGGGAGGATATTGAATGAGACGAACGCATCCATCCCATTTACCACCCATACATCAGTGTGCTCTGTCATTACCGCACATACACGCACTCACACACACATGCACACCATGTCACGCACACACAAATGTATGCCATGCAAACATGCAGAATACACAGACACACTCACACACACGCATACGCATGCACACCACACCACGCACGTACACACACAAATGTATACATGTAAACATGCAGTATACACAGACACACACATAAACACACACACACACACACACCCACAGATGCATACCACACAAACATGCTCAGTACAAACCGAAACATACACACACACACGCATACCACAAAAACATGTTTGGTACAAACCAAAACACACACCACACACACACACGTCTACAAGAACAGCCATCTGTGTGTGACAGACATGCCTCTGGATACAAATGATCAGACAGGGATAAGGATTGATGCCATGTGGCCATCCGCAAACAAAATGGCCTCGTAATCCCAGCAATACATCACCATGGCACTGCTGCGTCGTGCAGCAGCAGGAGACGTGACACGGCCAGTGGACTTGGCTACCATCAGCCACATAAAGCCCTCATGCTGCTGGATCAGGGCGTCTGTAATACTTGTAGCATTACAGAGCCAAAGTCCTGTTTAGTGGACAAAATACTGGCTAAATACAATGATTAGCATTGTGGTGCTGGCAAATGAAGAGCTATTGCATCTGGTTGTTTTTACTCGTTATTTACAGAAAACAAAGTAATTGGTTACTGCGCATCACGGCCCAATGCACAAATCGAAATGTAATCACAGGTATTGCATTGATATTTAATTTTTGATTTGGGGAAACTGGCCGAGGACTTCAAAGCCCAACTAGACAGAGAAAAACAGCTTCTGTTGCTATTTCATGGGTAGATTTACATAATTCGTTAGGTAATAAGTTGCAATTAACTTAAAAGCATGATTTTAGAATGCAATCCACAGCCTTTGTTTCAAAGCAAATTACACACTAAAAATGAGATATATATTTTTCTGCATGTTGTATATTAAATGCAAATGCATTTTTTCTGTTGTGTTATTATTATTATTATTATTATTATTATTCTGAAGGAGAATTCAAACAAAATGTGCTTTTGAATAGGTGTTGGGTATTTTCTTTGAAAGTAGTTTTCAATAATACACCTCTGCACTGTGAAAGCAGTGAGAGTGCCTGAAATAGTGGAGCAAGAAAAAAAGAAAAATCCATGGCCTGATCCTGGATTTATTTGTTGCTGGGAGGAAGGTTACTGTCATAGAACATCTCCCGGGCAAAGTGTGTTTGTGATTGTGTGTGTGTGTGTGTGTGTGTGTGTGTGTGTGTGTGTGTGTGTGTGTATGTGTGTGTGTGTGTGTGTGTGTGTGCGTGCGTGCGTATGTGTGTGCGCGTGCAAGCTCATACGTGTGCAACCATGTGTGTGTCTCCATGTGGATGTGTTTCATTCACAGTGCACAGCACACAAACGAACTGAGTACTTTTGAGTACAAAAACATGAAAAGCATCTAGCTATTAAAAGCCCAATTATAATCTGCCCTTTCTTTTTGCCTCAGAGACACCAGGCTGTACAGAGAAGGATGGCCATTGACCGCAACCGTTCACAGGGCGACTGAAACACAGAAAACTATTTTAATTGAATCAGACTATTTACCCTTTCTCGTCTTAGATGTATTTATAAAAGGATAGTTGGAATAACACACTGTCATTATCCATTGTGTAAAGCATGGTACCTGTATCATGTGTGGCTACACGTGACACACAACTCCCCCCCCCCCCCCCCCCCCACACACACACACACACACACACGCACACACACACAAAGACATACACACACACAGCCCTCTATCTCACCACCACAGTTGTGGTGTGTCTACAGCTAGCGGGCCTACAAGTAATGAGCTTAGCAGGACCCAACCGGGAAAAAAAGGACATCCAGTTTATTCAAGGAGACAAGAGGCAGAGAGAGAGAGGCAGGCAGGGAGGGAGAGGAGGGATTATGAAAAACAAAGCTTCCTCCCGTCTCTTGGATGCTGACAAAGCACACATTGAATACTTTGTGAGGATACAACCAAATATCAACAAATCAAAAAAAGGGTTAGTGAGTAGAGGGGATATAAATATGCAACTTCTTCACTTGCTGTTTTGTTTAGTTTTGTTTTTGTCACAGTGGACAAATTGTGAAAGCTGGAATAAACAGGAGATGAATGTTCCCGGTCATCTTCTGGGTCAGCACTGAGGAAAGTCCCAGAAAGCACTGGGCCATTGAAGAGTGGATGAACCCTATTTGGAAAACATACAAACCACGTACCCATGTTGAGGCAAATGACAAGTGTGATGGAAAAATCTACATGTTGTTTGTTTTTATAACTTAGGCCTTGTTCTTTCCTTTCGCATATTGTCTTGCCAACCTGCCTTTCCCCAGAGTTGACTATTCATTGACCTTTGTGCTTGGGTAAACTGGTCACAAAGGAGAAGACATCCCATTAAGACATTAAAGGAAATTGCCATGACACAAGAGAGAAGAGACAGTTTGATGTATATCTTTTTAAAATGCCTCTCCCCAGCACTACATGGTTGTCTAACAAACAGAAGTACGGACACAGATATCTTTAAATGTCAAAATTGCTGCAAGAAATATGTTGGAAATGGAGTGTGGCTTGCTTAATCTAATGTTGCGCTAGATTGAAAAGTTACAGTTTTAGTTCCAAACAAAATTATCTATCCAAACCAGGTATAGGGTTAACAAAAACCTGGTTGATTCCTGTCACATAATATATGATGTTATGGCATTTAGTTACATCTGAAGGAAGCGTGGTTCTTGCTTTTTGAACTGCTATATTTGTCAAAGATGTTTGGTTGGAATTTAAAGCGCAACCATAAATTAAAGTAAGACCTTTAAATATTTTTGTCAGCTTTGAAAGGGCATTTATTGTTTTCATAGGCCCAATTGGGCCGCGTTAAATGTGTGTAAATATGAACTGTGAAGGTTGGCACAACTTATGTTCACACAAAACAAAGTTTTTTCAAACCTATATAGCATACTAAGTCAGAAGCTCCTTGTTCTTTATGGGTTGCCATAGACTGGGCATCATATGAATGCAAAGCTCTACAGAGCCGCTCCTTTTGTTTCTGCTCAAATGACACCCCGGCATTTACTATAGCGTTACAGTTTTATGGATTCCAAGGAGGAATCAAATAGCCTTGTAAAAAATGTCCAAATACCAAACAACATTAGATGATTCTGACTTGGCAGCCAAAGTAAGCAAACTGCTTTTTCTTTTCTTTTTTTCAGCCACCCGCTTGTGTCCATAAATATGACATCATGTGTTCAGAGCACGGTGGCATCGATCTGTCCGTCGTGAAGAATGGGGAGATACTCATCGCTGTCCTCCGAGGTCTATCTATCTCAAGCACAGCCCTAAGGGTCAATACTGAGTTGATCATTTGCTAGAGTTCTTATTGTATGTGCTCCTGGTATCTGGTGTGTGAAATATTGCTGCCCCGATTGGATCCTACATGCCAAGAAATTACCAAGAGAAGTTTATTTTTTTGTTTTTATATGTCGTATTGTTTGTTTAAACCGATACCGAACAGTCAAGACACCTTTCTCAACTGTTTTGTTAAGAAACACATCTGCATGAGTACTGCACAATATCAAGTCAGTTCTGTTCAATATACTATTATCAAACTCTAGCCCTTTTGCCGAGCATGCAATGCTAAGCTAGCATGCTACTCCACGGCAATGGTTATTATCGATCTATCTCATTGTGAATTCCACTATCAGTTTAGTGGGCATTTCAGGGTAAAAACAGGAAAATAGTTCTTGTAAATCAACAGGTTGGCATGGTAGGGTTAAGGGTGAAGCTAAAAGGAACGTTTATTAGTCTTTTGAACATCAATGTCATATTATTCATATTGTTATCCTCACTGCTCTCCTTTAACTAATTGCTGCTTCAACTGCTCTTGTTCTGGTTTTTCTCCTCCTCTTCCATTCTCTCTTCTCCCTACCTCGCTTTCTATCCTTCCCTGACCACTCAATTACACTCATCTCCTCCCCTCCTTTTATCACTACTCTTCCTCATCTTCTGTTATATCCTCCGCCCCCTGCCCCCCCCCCCCCCCCCCTCCCTCTCCCCCACCCTCTCCTCTTGTATCTCCTCTTCAATCTCCTCTCTTCCAGCCAATTGCAGAGCAGGGCGGCCCGATGCCATGGGAGATTCTCATTCTGTGCCAAGGCAATATTATCCTCATGGCTCAAATCCACAGCCAGTTCCATCAGAGGCTATTTGAATTCATTTCACCCTGAATAATTTTGCAGGTCAGGCCACTGTGTGTGGGGGCACCCAGTTCAAACGCTTTGAGTAGTCGATTTGATTGCTATTTCAAGCGTTGGGGTGAATTGGATCACTTGGAAAGCAGTGGATGGCGGATTGCTCTTCTGTATATAAATTACATGCATCTCTTTTCCTGGTTCATAGAAAGGATGGCTATTGTATGCATTCGGCATGAGTAACCCCCCAGAGTCCTTATTGCACATATCCTATTAAGTTATCGCTCCACAAAGCAGTTGCCCATAATTCAAGCCGCCAAACCATCTAATTATAATAGACCACCTCTGTATTATAATAATTAGATATATGGCATCTGGAAATTAATGTTGAATAAAGTGCCATGTGTGCCAAGTTCCCTATAACCTTATCACATACAGTTAGTACAATTAGAATAAGGAAGTGCACAGGTTAAAGGACCTTGGTTATTAGAGATTCAGCAGCGGCCTGCAGATGCAGCTCCACATTCTTTAAGCAGCCCAAACAAGCCTCATTAAGGCTCTCTATTCATCGTGACATCCACCCCACACCAAGAAAATTAGAGTTGAGTCATGTCATGTCATAAGGAGATGTAATGTCATGTCATAAGGAGGTGTCCGAACATGTCATGTTATGTCATGTTCTCTCTCTCTCTCTCTCTCTCTCTCTCTCTGTTTATGCAAGAGAGAGAGAGAGAGAGAGAGAGAGAGAGAGATGAGGGAGAAATGAAGATGTTGGTATAATGTAGTTTACTTTTAGTTTCCACATGGTAGCAAAACAGATCCGCTGGGAGGACTGAGATGGATACAGTGAGTCAGTGCAAGAGTAATTTACTGTTCCAGACAGACGCGCAACAATCTTTCTAATGCAATATATGTGTATAGCCTATGCAATAATATTACATACAAGACCCATGGGTCATTTTCAGAAGTAAAAGGGTATTTCTTGGAATAAAGTATGCATTTAGTTCCAATTCTAAGGAAAACATTAGTACATGGCAGAGTGGGTCAGAGGAGACCCTGTATGTGGCATTACAACTCACAAAGCACAAAGTAAAACACGATCTACGTCTCTGAACCGCCCACTACCACCTGGCACTTGAGAAGCAAACATCGATCAGAACCATAGCTTCACACCTCTGTGTTTCTATCTCAGAGAAACAGGTTTGAATCATAGGAGTGGGAGGTATACTGAATTAAATTTAAAAAACGGACACCTTCGTCTGGCACAATTTTAAGGTAATGTTATATTTTTGACTTGTTCCCAAAGTCTGAAATCTGGATGTTCCACCATTTCCAATGATGCACCTTGGCTGAAGGATTTACATGGAGGCACGTCTGCCTGTCCTGGACTTAAACCCCTCAGGACCGACCAGAAAGGCCATTTACTTCTAAACAGGTACAGCATCAAACTCCTGTCACTTTTCAAATAGACAATGCATTGAATAGACTCTACTGTAAAATGACTATGAAGATTAGAACTTGAACTATTACTACATGGGATCAATTCTTCGTAGAGCCCTGTGAGAACGCTAGAGGGCTTGCTGTTGGCAGTTCATGGACGCATTGGGAAAAGAAGCCACTCATGTATATTCTCTTTGGTCACATAGAGCTGGGAGACCTGAACAGGAGGAGCAAGTTTAATTCAAATTAATAGACAGACAATTTCCTATACCATATCCAGTTTATCCAGTCAGTTTAGTCTACTTCTTAACATTTTGAACAGTAACTCCCAAACCTGCTATTTGTTGCAACAATGTTTGGTTAAAAGTCCCATGACACGCCACCAGGTGTGGTGTGATTAGCCATTACAAGACGTTTTTTACAAGCCGCCTGTTATGACATCACAGGTGGGCGTGTCCACCTAGATGTGGACACGCCTTGTAACGGCTAATCTCACCACACCTGATGGCATGTCATGGGACCTTTAAAGACAATCGCTCTACCTTTTCCCTTTCAAAACACCCTTACTGCAAAATAAATGACTATTGAATAACTATTGCTTGGGTTTGTAATCCAATACAAAGTGATTTATCCTGATCCATTGTGTGTTGTAAAGTGTAGGCTTATCCAGCATGCCTATACGCATCATCCGCAATTTCACTTTGTTTCCATTCTAAAGTTCAGGCCTTCGGCTCTCATCGGCCCCTCTCTAAATCATGCAATATTTAATCATTGGCGCAACGGCCGGGGATAAAAACAATTTTCTCAGGTGGTTGTATCTTAACATTGACCTTTTCCTTAACATGCATCACTGCTAACACCATAACTGCAGAGGGGACCACTACAGGAGTGGCTGAGGTGTGTTTTCTCTCAGCGTACCTTCTGGTATCGTATCGGTATTTCATTATGTAGGCCTATCTGCAGGTTGTGATGTGTGAGTTACCCTATGACAGGAACCAGGGTACAATATTGGAAAAAATCAATAATGAACCCAAGGTTGTGAATGACCTTTACTATAAATCATTTTCTTTGGCCTTGTCAGAGAGGAATTTATTTATTTATACATTGTTTACACCTACAGTAGATAACCATCTTTGGCATCTTTTGTCTGTCTTTCCCCGTCTTTCTTTTTTTTTTCCTTTCTCTCTCTTTCTCTGTCTTTCTTCATTAATGCATTCATTAATGCAATTTATGTATTCCAATTCCCGGACCAGGGATGGCAGACGGTTATTATCCACGACTACGGACAGTCAAATCAAATGAGTATGCAGCCGCACAATCAATCAAAATGGAGTTCATGAACTTGCCAGTCAGCAGGAACGTGACTGGAGTCACAGGGAGTGACACCCAGATGTACCCCCGCAGTGCACCCACTTGAAACGAGATGAGAGAGCCCTCTCTCTTCAATCCTTTGTAGTCAGATCAGAGCGCATGGCGCTGTTTATGGCTTCTAGTCGTGTGGCGTGGGTCGATCGAGGAATATATATGGAGAACTATGCCATTGATGACCAAATATAAAATCCCATCCAAGGCATGTGTTCTGCAAGGGGCTGACGGATAGACAGCCCTGGATGTGGTAAGGAGACACAGCATGGCTGTTTGTGTGGACGCCAATCAGAGAAATTTTTTTCAAATACATTCAGGATGATTTGCCCTGTGGTCGGTTGTTTGTAGTCGCAGGTGCACTGAGATATGCTAAAACATACTGTGTGTGTTTTTTATTTTCATGTGACTCTGTTTCATACAGCATCATAATAACAACCAGCATATTTTCTATTGATTAATATTTACTCTATCAAGTCAATCTCCCGAGTATGGTATTTAATTTATTTTGTACCTATAGCTTTTGGCTAATCCTGTGTTGAATATATTAAATATATAACTAAACAACAGCAACTTCATCCCTAAGGCTGCACCGCTTGTGTCACAGTGTCGACTCGAACATATTGTTAGTCTAGACATTTTGTTCCACTTTGTGTGCGTCTGTCTTCATGTGGATGACGTTTTGGCAAGCCATTCCGAAAGCTCCCAGGGAATGATTTGCACCTTGAGAAGTGGAAGTGATGGCAGGGAGAACAGAAAATAAGAGCTGCTGCTGTGTCGAAGATTCCACCTTGTTCACGCTGCGCTCTACATGATAATGTCATTCTGCCTTCTGCTGTAAGCCATCGCTGGCCAGTTACAGTGAAAAGGAGACAAAGACAATTGTCCTGTTCTCGTAACTAAACGACAGAATAGATTGTATGTCAATGCAATCCGAAACCTCCCCCTGTGTATTGAAAGCGAGCTTTAATGCCAAATCTATCAAAATATGCAGTGCTTTTTCCACTGAGAATTAAAAAAATGTCATCCATTTTGCTTTTGCTTACAGAAACTGGCCAGCCACGTGACACATTGCTGGTTTCTTCGACCAGCAGATATGGGCACTGGACCAGTGCTCATATAGGTCGTTTTGGGTAGTATTGACAAACAAACACTTGGGTTGGAGATCACGTTGACAAAAATGAAAGACAAACTTCCTGAACTCATTATAGTTGCGATGCTGCCTGTGCTTCTAACTCAACAACAACAACAGCAAAGTCTAGCCAAAGCTCGGATGGTCACCTCAACCAAGGAAGAGGCGGTGCAGTGGGTTTATCTCCTACACGATTGCGATGAAGGTCAGAATACGTGACACAATGGTATTTACAATGAACGAAACAAAACACAGCCACAGAAAATAGAATTCTGCCAACAGAAAAGAAGGGTAAGCCATTGGATGACATTGCAGTGCCCTGTAGAATACACATGAGCACTGCAGGAAAAGTTTTTTTTCTACTTTCACTTTCACAATAAAACTTTTCCACTGTAGCTATCACTTTTGGTAAAACTCATGTGTAACTTTTACACTGCAGCTGTCATTTTTGTTTCAAATCATTTTTAAATCACGGGTGTCCATGGAATGATAGATAAAAAAAAGTATCCACCCACAACTCAATCAACCCAGCGATCTTTTGCTCTCTCTGAACCAATTTGATGGAGAAAAAGATCAAATATATGATTTTGAACAAAAGTGTTGGCCACAGCAAAAAAAAGTGACGTACGGCAATTTTAAGTTAAGAACATAAGTTAAGAAGTTGCAATATGTTAATTAGATGGGTGATTCAAAATTTATACCAAACTACCAACGGTGGATCGTGACCCAAAAGGGGGTTGCAGCAAATGCAGCAAACCCGCCAAGTGACAAAAGTAACAACTCCATTTTGATTTTAAAAATATATAAGCATTCCTACAGGCCATGTCTCATGTTTCATTTGAGTCATTTGAAGACTGACAAAGGGAACACTTGTTACTAGATTCTTCTGTTTAAAGAGGTCCCCTGATTGTGAAAGGGCCCTACTCAGCACACAGACACAAGGTGTGAAGTGATTGGAAGGGGATCCTGTTTGCTGCAGCTGCAGTGGCCTAGAATCTACGCAGAACCCACAATGTGTTGCACTCTACTTCTGGCCCTTTTTTGCGTGTCGCCACAGTGGCTTTTGCAAATATTGCACTTTTTTGTAATAGGCATGTGATTGTTTGGCAGAGGAATGCCTGCAGAGAGGTGTTGTAGGGGCTGGAAGGGATCAGTCTGTGGCAGCCGCCCTCTCACATCCCATTATCCGCTGGCCCTTCACCCCCTCGGCAGGACACCCAAACAGCTTGATACACAAGTAAAGAATATCTGTGATAAGTTCTTTTTTTTTGACTTTTTGGTCTTTGCCCTTCAGTATAATGTGTAAGTTTTTCTTCAAAGACCTTGCATTTTGTGATAAAAAGAAACCATTAGATATCATTGGTTCAGGTTATATTGTGAAGAACATATTTTGACCCTCTGTATTCAAATGAATGTCTTCCTCTTCCATTTAGAATCATACAGGTAGACACTTTTAGCTTTAGTGCACATCATACTATATTGCAGGGCTCTGAGCACATCAGAGAGCAATATAAACGTATGTGAACCTGCACACTCATCGTTGTGCAATGGGAGTCATGGGTTTATCCGTGCACGGGTGCGGGCACAAGCCGTAGGCTGCGGTTCACTCGCGGGTTAATCAAGCGGTGTAGAGAGAGATGCAAACTCAGGTAAGCAGAGAACGGCAGCGGGAGCAAAGCAAGGTAATCGAAGGTAACCGTGGCAGTGTTGGTTGGAGATGGAAGCATATTATTTTATAGGCTTCTAAGCCATGAAATCCCATCTTATATTTGACTTAGACGGTCTCTATCCACCTCCTCTTTTCCGTTATTTTTGGAGGCACACTGCTAACCTCAGCATTATTCGCTGGTTTGTGAGCCCAGATCAAGAAACATAGGAACCCATAATACCCCTGGAAACATATATTACATTTGTTCTGTTTGAATTGTTGGGTTTATTTTTGGGGGGAACAAACTGAACAGTCGAATCAAAGCACTTGTATGAAATGCCTGCTATAGGAGGCAATTCCAGGCCATGCCCATACACTAGTAGGATGCATACTGTAGCTGGGGCCTCCCGTTGCATTGGCCTGGGTTAGGTTCTGCTTATTCTGCCAAAAAGGAAAAGCTACCACAGATGTCTACCTCTCTATGCATGACGCTTAATGATTAAATCATCTTGGTATTCCTGGAAAAATCTGGGTATACCTGTGAAATTTATTTTGCTAAGGGTGAAAGGGTTCTGAAAGTAATACTCATTACTGATACGCATGCGTGTGGCTAACAAAAAACCTGAATTATTAATTGACACACCCCAATAATTTGCATAGGTAACGAGCTCTACCAATGGTTCTGAAAGTCACTGTCATAACCTATTATATTGATATTGATATTGATAAACCCAGGTTAATTTGACAGTACGACCCCTCTGCATTCTGCAGAGCTCTCTAGCTCACAGCTCTTCATCCTCATCACACACCTGTTCTCATCACGCATTCTAATCAGCACTGGGAGGTCACCACCATGATGAGTTCTGAACTCTGAATCCATCCTTAAACAATGTCTTTCATAGAATATCCTCATTTACCTCACGAGAATGAAAATATGAAAGCATTTTGTCTGGAAATGATACCTTTTAAGAATAGCTATCTTGTGGTTAAAGAGCAATCCTTTATACTTAAAGGACCATACCGGTACTGGGGAGAAAACCATGTTCACAATCGCTCCTGGCTGCTCTTTTATTTGTCAAAATGACTTTGTTGTGCCGATTCTGCCTAAGGGCATTTAGCGTGAGCAGGCCCTCGCCACAAACATAATCAAACACAAACCTAATCAAGGTCGAGCTCGTCAATCTTCCTCCTCCTCATCCTCACCAAGGAGGCTTCCAGAGTGAGTGGGTTGAACTCAGGAGCTGGTTCCCCTGACACACAACACTATTCAGGTATTATTTGGTTTGTTTTTGTAGCTTACCATACAATGGTAGCCAAACACCGTCTAGTCCCCATGTGGATCGTGTTGCCTTACAAAATTGCAGATGGAATGAGACCTGCTCATCTGCCAGACACTCACCAGACACAGACACACACTTATGTATGTCTGTATGTAGCTTCCTGTTTTCCCTCTTTTTCTGCCAGCCCCTGCAAGGAAAAAGAATAAGAGAATTTTGCTGACACTGGTGTGTTCAGAAGCATTACATCATTTCATATCCATGGCACACTGGTGCTCCCATAAGTGAGTTTGTATGTTCCCGACCCGCAGTGCAGTCAGTCATTCAGGTCATGGTTTTAATGGAAATAAACAGCAATCTGATTACTGGCTTTATGCAACCCATCCCAGTTATTCAACTCCCCCCACATATGAGAGGACTTCCCTGTCTCAGAAGCAACTTAACAACTGTGCAAGAATCTATCCACAATGTACTGCCACACACACACGCACACATAAACAGATTTACCTATCACCCTCAAAAATAAAGAGTGCAACATGCCAACTTCAGCCAAGCATGACGCGGCTGACAGGTAATCTTCAGGGAGCAGAGAGAAAGAGTGGGTGGGTGTTCTGCATGCGTCTCTCTGTCTTCTGAGCTATTCCAGGCCTATGCTTTATGTTGTTATTATTAGTATTAAGATGAGATATGGAATGTGCCATGTTTGGCATCCAAGGGACCCAGGTCTAGAGTTTAGCGGTTTTTTTGTCTTTGTTTGTCTTCGCCCCGATTCACTCACTTACACCTGACAGTATGAGTGCTACGTGGTAGTTAGCATACAGCTAGCTGGCAACGGACCCCATGTAATTACAATTTGCTGTGCATGTCGTAAAAAAAGAAAACACTTTTGGATTGCTGATTTACTCAGCTTCCATGGTTCTAATGCAGGTCAGGGTGGATTAGCCCGGGTTCTGTTGGCACCCAATCAGGAGAGAGGTGGGGGTGGCTGGGTGTCTCAACCCGCTAGTGCCCTATCGCCTGGTAATGATCCAGGTTCGATTCCCACCTGGGTCCTACGCCACATGACATTCCCTCTCTTCCCCAAACCCACTTTCCTGTCTCCCTTCACTTAAAGCCCATCAAAAAATGTAATAATAATTATATATATAGTATATATATGAAATAAGAGATATGAATTAGTGGAAGGTCATTCAGTCCCCAAATGTACGTCTTCTTTTTACAACATGGGGTAAATAATAAGGGATTTAAAGAGCATTGGATTGTGCTACAACGGACAGTTATTTGTGTTGAAATAATAAACTGTGTGCATACCGCAGGCTACTGGAGAAACAACTTGCTCGACGTCATGACAGACATATTCAACATGCGTATTTCTGTCTTCATGTACATAGCGGCTAGCCAGGCTAGCGCCGCCTACTGGTTCCGGCAAATTTAATTTGCCTCAACCATATAGTCAGGGAACTAGCAATGCGTTTCGGTTTGCTCCGTCCGCCAGAGCGGACGGACCAATCAGCGAGCAGATGTGGCGATGACGGGCGATGACGTCGAACTGAAGCGCCCAAACTGAAATACCGGTGTAGTTCCCAAGCTGCGGTAAACAGTTGACGAGATGGATGTCGGCGAAGCTATACGCTCTGTGCTTGAAACTATTCCGGATATTGAAGACTTAAAGCCAGAACAAGAAGCATGTTTGACGAATTTTTTGGAGGGCAAAGACGTTTTTGGACTTCTTCCTACCGGGTTTGGGAAAAGTTTAATTTACCAGCTGGCCCCGTTAGTGGCGAAGACATTATGCAAGCCAAACGCTAATGCTAACCCTATTGTCATCGTTGTGTCCCCCCTGCTTGCCCTGATAGAAGACCAGATTAAGGAGGCAGGGATACTGGGTGTAACAGCAGGCCAGCTTGGCGTTAGTGATGACCAGGACATAATAAACGGAAATAAATAAACGCATAGCATACGTCACCGCCAAGCAGCAGCGATTAGTCGAAGCAAACGGAAGCAACCGCCTCCCGGAAGCAAACGAATCTCTACGGCTCGTGTTCAGACGCTATATGAAATGTAATGAAGTAAGCGGCTGATGCATCAGGCTACATAGCGGCTTCTTTATACAATGAAACCCCTATCGTGATGGATCCAGTTCTATTGTACCCACTCACCCACGCACCAGGCTTCAGCTACTCAACACCATTCATTAAAGCAGTGAAGAAAGTACACACACACACACACACACACACACACACAAACACGACACAACTAAACTGGAATCAGCTCATTAACAGGCCAACACCGCTGTGATCCAGCAGAAGAATAAGGCGTCATTTGGGCGAGTCTGTTCACTCCATCCTGTTTAGTCTTTGTTAGCTGGAGCTAGCAGCCAGTGGGCCAATCTCAGTACAATTACACAGCTCCAAACAGTGCCCCCCCCCCCCCCCTCTCTCTCTCTCTCTCTCTCTCTCCCTCCCTCCCCCTGGGTGAATTACATTGTCATGCCACCATTGTGACTGGAAAACCAATAGTGATGGAGGTTCAGGCATCCAATATATAGGACATACAAATGCCATGCTGGATGAACAAAGAACCTGAGGCCTGTTTCTCTTGGGGCGCCAAAATGATAAGAAAATCGTATTAGGTAAAACAAGGCAAGAGGAAAATTGTTGTTTGTGTGTGTGTGTGTGTGTGTGCGTGTGCGTGTGCGTGTGCGTATGTGTATGTGTATGTGTATATGTGTGTGTGTGTGTGTGTGTGTGTGTGTGGGGCTGGGGCCTCTCATACTGAATGCATTTGAGCATTTCCTTGTGGAGCCTTGTGCATACTTTAAGGAAGAATGGAAAAGCTTAAATTGGCCAAACTAATTTACTAAACATTATAGAAATTATACAATGAATCAATGTATCAATTTAAAAACACTTAAAAATGTCAAGGTGTTCATATTAGGTGACCATTTTATAAGTCCATGTCAATTACTGGAGTTAGTTGTCCATATAAGGTGTCCATGTTGGATGTTCATGTTAGGGGTTATATTAGGCATGTTAGACGTCCTTGTTTGATGTTCAAGTCAGGTTTGCCGATTAAATGAAAGGTATGTTGCTAATTTCGTACCATCCTTGCTTATCATATCATGCACTGTGAGACTGAAAGGACTCAATCAGCACACAGTACTGTGTCCGTTGTCTAGACTTGTCTATACAGAAACCTTTCTCACTTCATAGGACACCTCATAAATGGCTTTTGTGACAGGCTGCCACACTGGGAGCTGGGATGACTGAGCTCAGGGGAGGGGAAAACCGTTTTTGGCTCCCCCGTGGAGACACTCCTCCGCTCCCCGGAGGTCATCAGCATGGCTCACAGAGGGCTTCAGGTGGACAGGCACCTCCCTGCTCTGCTGGAGCTCCATGACCCCCTCCCTGGGCAGGCACACGCCTGGCGAGGCCTCCCTCAGCCTCTCCTGAAGCTCCAGGCCCGGTTTGTCCTGTTGAAAGACCTCTGACCTTTAATTCCCCTATGCAAATTAAACAACAATATTTCATCTATGCAAATACTCCATGCGTTCGACCAAATGCCCCTTATTACATAAACAAAAGATCACATCTTACATCATTATGTCATGTTTTATGTACTTTATGTATTACTTACCCTGCAAAGTGCCACGGTCCAATTGCTGACATTCATTATATTAGGAAAAACCCGGCATGTGTACAATACATATGTGCGAGATAGGGAGCCGTTGTAACTCTTGATCATTGCTATTTCTACTCAAATAGATAGAATTCCTCTAAGGGACTGGCGGAATTCCAGGCCCAGGTTGACCCCTTAAATAATCAGACCTCTCATGCCTCTATACAAACTAAATAACAATATTGCAACTGAACAAATTTATTAAACATCTTACACCAATATCAAATTCACTGACATAAGAACCAAGGAATGTGTCCTTACCCTCGGTTCTGCTGGTACGTGGAGGCCTCCTTCTCCAGCGGGAGGTTGGCTTGCTCCACCGGCTACGTCTCAAATGCCTGGTTCCTGATGATCTGTGCCTGACAGACGTTTTGGTCTCGCTCTCTGAACACATCCTCCACAATGTGTCCAGCAGTGGACCGCTGGATCAGAACCGGGTCGTGACAACTGCTTTGATTTTCTAGAAGTAAATCAATATTTTGTTGTTACTCATTTATTATTTCCCAGTTTTCGTTGGCTGCTTCTGTGCACGTGTACGTGGTGCTGAACTCGAAACCTGTCTTTGTTGTGTCAAGATGAACCTACTGTGGTGGAGACGGAGACAGAGACCACCCTGTAGGGGGCGGAGCTACTGGAGAGACCGAGGTGGGGAATGGGTTCACATAGCAATTGTTGATTAATTGCCATAAGTGCCAAGTGCTTGGCACTTATTCCTATGAATATCTTTACTGTACCGACATCGATATATTGTTGTTTCTATTTCCTCCTAGAAATGTACTTATTGTAAGACGCTTTGGATAAAAGTTCGCTAAATGCCTTAAATGGGAATGTTGTCCATCCGGCATTCAGACCGTGGTCCAGCACTCTTCTGAGGAACTCTTCTGAAGAACTCTTCTGAGGAACTCTTCTGAGGATCTCTTCTGAGGATCTCTTCTGAGGATCTCTTCTGAGGATCTCTTCTGAAGAATTCTTCTGAGGAACTCTTCTGAGGATCTCTTCTGAGGAACTCTTCTGAGGATCTCTTCTGAAGATCTCTTCTGAAGACCTCTTCTGAGGAACTCTTCTGAAGAACTCTTCTGAGGATCTCTTCTGAAGAACTCTTCTGAGGAACTCTTCTGTGGTGGCTAATTGCTGGATGGGTTCAGCGTGCTGTACCGACTGTACCTGAGCATGGTGCCAAACCTCAGGTGGAGTTGCTCCCTGACGTGGGAGTGTCAGGCTGAAGCGCTTTCCCTCCATCCCCTGCTCCACCCTTGGACCATAGAGAAGGAGACAAAGACATTATTGCATGAAGAGCATTAAACACATCGTTAAGGGCTCCTCAAATGGGGGAACATTTCCCTAGACCATATATTGCTTGGTTGTTTTTCTTTTACAGCAAATCATCAATTAAATATTGTTACGGTAAGTAATGAAGAAACATAATCTACAATCCTTAAATTGTTGTTGGGTTTCAATAAAACCAGTGATTACTGCTTTATCACTTGGATCTCATCAGAAGTCTGAATCCTTTGTACAGTCCATTCTCCTAGGTGATTACCTTGGGTGGGGATGGAGGTTTCCTCAGGGTTGTTCCCAAGCCAGTAGGGCCTCACCAAACTCCTGCTTAAGAGATCTCGGGCCATCAACAGAGAGAAGAAGTCTGAGGTATGCCAGTCATCCTCCACAATACATCCACACAGGAGCAGCCTGGATTATGTGATCATGTATCCTGTTCTTAGATTCTAATCAAAGTTCATGTTCATAACCTCACAATGACAGCTTTGTGCCCTTTTATTTTGAAGGAGAGCATTGTTGATTTGGCTGGTTTATCTCTGGTGTGTGTGTGTGTGGTCAGGTGGGAAATTTGTGTGTGTGTGTGTGTGTGTGTGTGTGTGTGTGTGTGTGTGTGTGTGTGGGTGGGTGATTTTCAACAGGCACCGAAGAGACACATCAGCTGGGGAAGATGGTAATGAGGAGGAAAAGGGAGGAAAAGAAATAAAGAAAATGAGGAAGAGATGTATTGAGAAGAGTGAAGAATGACAAAGAATGGGGAAGAAAGCCCAAAGACAGAGAGGGAAGACATTAGACACAGAAAGAGAAAGAGAAGATTGTGAGAGAGAGAGAGAGAGAGAGAGAGAGAGAGAGAGAGAGAGAGAGAGAGAGAGAGAGAGAGAGAGAGAGAGAGAGGATAGAGATATATAAGGATTTCACAACCAATATTCAAGAGTATGAATAACCACATTGTAAGTGTGTTTGTGGGTGAGAGGGGAAGACAGAGAGAGAGGGAGAGAGAGAGAGAGAGAGAGAGAGAGAGAGAGAGAGAGGGAGAGAGTGCTGAGAGGAGAGGAGTTCATGCAGTAGATGGAAATGGACCATTACAAAATTGCTTCAATGGTTCTCAATAAAACTCTAGCGAGTGCTAGGAGATCTACCAACGATCATTGTGGCCAATGTTGGGGCCAACCACCGACGCAGAGGTTTCATTGTAGGAAGTGAGTCTCCACACGAGCACATCGCATCACCACACATACACTACACAAGCACACATACACACACAAACACAGTGTCATTACTTTTTTTTAAAGAGTCATTAAAGTTGGTACCACGCGCTGATGACGACAGAAGTGTACCTTTTCCAGAAAACCCCTCTCCGTGGAGGCCATTACCGTTAGTCTGTTAGTCTGAGGGCGTTGGCCCCGTCAACACTGGCACCGTGCTCTCGCTCCATCTCAGCGTACGCCATGTAATCTAAGGTACACAGTGCCGCCATAAAGCACCACGTTATTAACCTTTATGCAGAATCAGCCTTTTGCTCCGCTTCATTACGCCAGGAAATTGTAATTACAATTCTTACATGATTGTCTTCCTCCGGGTCTCTACCGGAAAAATCCATATCTGTGGCCCTCGCTCGATAAACTCTCGGGGAATGTGTGATTTGAATTCATTATGCAGTCATCATATGCATAGTACCTTGAAAAAAGTCAAACAACTCCCGGGCCTACAGCTGTATTCATAGAAAAATAATACCATTGTAATGTCTCCGGAATTTGTCATTTAAAGTCCTAATGCCCTCAAGAGAGGAGCAGAGAGTTGTTTTGCTGCAGTGGGACTCTGTATGTTACATATCCTCTGGCATTTTGTGGCATCTAGATCTGGGGGGGGGGGGGGTGACTGGGATTCCTCCCTAGCAGATGGCATTATCAATAGTTAATTTCAAAGCCAAACAATGGGATGAAAAAGCAGTGCACAAGGCCACTCGTTCAATCAAAAGAAACGACGGCCCAAACAATATGCCATGCCAGCTGAAATAACAGTAGAGGAGTGGAGACATAAAAGTGTTTCAGACACGCACACACATAGGACATCCAAGCGACAAACACACACACAGGAATGGTATGGAGCACTTCTTGTAAGTGAGTATCAATGTCTGAATATCTTGGATTATACTATGATAGTAAAGAAAAGCCTGTAGGTTTGTGCTATTCCTAATTGGATTCAGTGGGTGCTGGAGGGATGGGGACTTGCAGTTCCAGTCATACATAAAATCTGTTTGGTTAACAATCCAAATCACACACTTTGATAGATCCCTAGATGGCTGGGAGTGATCTAGTGCATTGTACATTGTACATTAAAAGGGAGTCGAAAGGAAGTCCTAATGGAATTATTCTCAGTTCCAGCAGTTCCCATTATGTTTCAGCAGAACCTCTGATAGGAGACAGCACAGAGCCTGGCTGGGAACCAACAACTCAAAGGGGGCGGAGTTACGCCTTGTTTCCTGTTTCATTGCAGAGAGAAATGCATTAGCATGAGTGGAGGAAGCTTCCAGAAGGGTTTTTTTAAGTGTATGTCTACAGTTGCCAACGTACACAGTGTTGATTTGAAACCTTAACACCTTAAGTATGTTTGAAAACGTTGCCTGGACAGGATGTTTGAGCTTGTCATCATTCTGGAAAAAGTTTAGTGCTGGCTTAGTTTGGGTAGAAAAAAATCAATTATTGGTTGGAACAAATATGAACCTAAAGAAAGTGAAACACCCTGTTCACCCAGATTTGAGCTTGTCTGCCATCAGACTTTAAATTATGAATCTAAAGTCTGATTTGTGAGACTATAACAAAATAAATCGCAGTGGAACCAAAGTTCTACAGATATTTCTCTATTCAGGTCTGAATGAACACTCAAACCTGCAAACAATAAACTCTATCACCTGTGCACACCCATGTCCCAAAACCCCCCCACACACACACACACACACACACACACACACACGTACACAATGAAACACACACACATACACACAGTGATCAGGCTTGTAGGATTTATCACGGCAGCAGTAAACAGGGTGTTGTTGAACTCAGCTGTGCGCCACTTATGGCGTGTCTCCATGTCAGCAGAAAATTCCAGGAGCAGACGCACAACAAACATGGCCGCCTTAGCACCAGGTCACCAACCGACCACCAATCTGAATCTCCTCCTCATGTCATATTAATGATTTGGGAACACAACACAAAGAGAAACTGTGTCATGTCACACCCCCTGAGCTCTATCCCTTGAAGCGTGGCGAGGCTGCTTTCAGAGGCCAACTCTGTACCAGGCCTGACTCTCAGCTATCACCCTATATCGCTTCAGAGATTCAAAACAAGAGCCGGTGCATTCTGGGAGAGAAATACAGTTTCAAGGGCTTGAATAGCGAATGATCGATCTTGCAAAGGTTCTGGCTTCTAGCCTCCTTGCCATGTCAGTTGGGGTGAGTGGTAAGTGGGTCATCGCTTTCCCTGGCAAGTGTTGACTGTCATGAATAATGGAAAAGGCACGTGGAAAGGGAGCAGACGGGGTGACACTGGCAAGTGTTGATGACATCTGCTAGATTAGTTTAAAGCTTCTGATACTGCCGAGAGGAAGAAAAGACATGCAAAGCCTGAGGAAGTGAATGGATACTGTTTCTCAAAGAAAATATGGGAAATTCTGACGTGTGGGCACATTCTGAAAAAAGCGGACGAGAATGTCTTGTCTTGGAATAAACGACCCAGTATCACGCTGTTTCGTGCTCAAAACTTCTTATGCGAACGAATGTTAATCTATTGCATCTTGTCCCATAGCACGATTGTCCGACTTTTTTCGTGCTACACGGAACGAAATGTAAACCCATGCATTTTGAATGGCCCACTGGCCGCTAGAGAGACCCCGCGCACGTGAGAGAGAGAGAGAGAGAGAGAGAGAGAGAGAGAGAGAGAGCCCGCGCGAGAGAGAGAGAGACCCTGCATGAGAGAGAGAGACCCCGCGCGACAGAGAGAGAGATAGAGGGAGGGAGAGAGAGAGAGAGGCTTCAGAAGGGGTGTGCGCAGACAGTACAGTGTACCCTATAGTTATATAAATGTCAATATTTAATAATATATAATATATTAATTCAATATTAAACCACTGCATTTCAATCAGGAGTTTTTCGACTTCAAAAGAGGGGGGGGGGCGGGCTGTGCAGTGCACGCTCTAGTTATGGATTCGTCAAAACATCAATCCGATTTATCAGATTTTTGCAGCAGACCACCTAAACCCAGTTTCGCACCAGAATGTATGCATTAAAATGACGGTTCTAAACATGTGACGCGTATTCTTTTCAATAGGCTGACACCTCCCCCAGGGCGCCGCGTGCGCGTTGTGTGCGTCGCACACACACACACACACACACACACACACACACACACACACACACACACACACACACACACACACACACACACACACACACACACACACAGCCTGCTGCGAACCCCTTGTGTAGTCGAAGAAAATATCCCAATTGAAAGACAGTCGTGCTCTGGGACACGATTCAATAGATTAATTTTCGTGAGCAAGAGCACAAACTGTTTTTGAGGAGGTCTGCTGTAAAAAACTGGGAAATCAGAGTATCCTTAATACACTACATTTACCCTTTGAAGCATTTGTTGTTTTGACGCATACATAAGTGCCCTGTACTATCTGCTCACACACATCTCTCTCTCTCTCTCTCTCTCTCCGTGTCAGCAGAAAATTCCGGGAGCAGACGCACAACAAACATGGCCGCCTTAGCACCAGGTCATCAACCGACCACCAGTCTGCATCTCCTCCTCATGTCATCTTAATGATTTGGGAACACAACTCTCTCTCTCTCTGACCAATTTTGCTATTTACCCATTTTACTTTTATGACACTTTAAAGGCCATATGCCACATTGAACAGTGATCAACAGTGTTGGACGCTGTCTCTTAATTGCTATTGGCAACGTTGTAGCGTTTCCCAGTCTGAACTCTAAACTGTCTCTGGGGGGCATGAGTGTGCAGGGATAACACAGTCTGTTTAAATCTGCAGCAATTATCTCCAGTGGAGACCAGAGCCAAGAGCATACCTAGGGCAGGCAGAACCTTCAAAGTTTGTAGAGACTGAAGTGTGTGTAGAGAAAACACATTTTGGAAAAGTTCAACAAGAAAACCTGAGTACCACGACCTAGAAATAGACACTAAGTGGGAGGGAGAAAACGAGCAAAAGTGTCGTGACAACGCATGATTAGACTGTAAGACGCCAGAAATAGGCTGGCGGGGAGACGTGTGCGAGGACAGAGGAGATGAATAAAGAACAACAAAAGGAATGAAACAGACATTAAATAGAAAGCGAGAGGGAACAAGAGAGAGAGAGAGAGAGAGAGAGAGAGAGAGAGAGAGAGAGAGGGAGAGGCGGGCAATGGCATGCAGACAGCTGGATCATGGAGAAGTGACAGTTACCAGTGCTCTCAGACAGAAATGGCCTGCAAGAGCCAATTACAGGAGAGGAAACAATAAAGGGTGATGATGGAAGTGCTGTAGTGTCGCTGATGGGGTAATTAAAGGGAGGGAGCCTTCAGCCTTTGCTGAGAACCTTGAGTGGAACACACAGCTCTCCTCGGTCTCCACTGGCACATTGCTATTAGAGTCGAGTTATAGTTCAAAAAGTCCATTCCAATCGCTCACAGAGACGCACTGAGACGTTAACTCTCAAATTCCATCGTTCCTCATCGGTTTCCTATTCGTTCACTCTTGAGACCTGCTTCTACAGATTCCCTGATGTTTTTATTGTTGGATTGTTTATTTTTGACTAGCGTAAAAACGTCACATATTTTTATAATTTAGGCAAGTAGTTAAAAAATATGAAATATATCATCTTTGAAGCCAAGCAACGACCTACAACACTGAATACCCATGATCATTTATTTTGCTGGTCAACCTATCCCTTGGACAGGTCGCTCTGTATTTCCCATCATGCTCTCTGCTGGATCCACAAAACACCTGTTTCAGTCCCTCAAATGGGCTGAGTGTTTTTATAATGGGCCCTCTAATTATGTTTATACATACAAAAGAGAGAAAGAAATGATGATGGTTTTTTTATAGAATGGTTTTTTTATTCTTGAAAATGAGAAGCAGCAATTATAAGGCAGATGACCAATATTGACCATGACCAAAAATATTGTAAAAAAACCCACAAACAATACTTTGGTACCGATAATACGTAGCAATATGTTTCAGGATTAGCTGAACATTGTACTTAACTAACGAGGAAGAAGTAATGGTAGTTGACGAAGTGGATACGCTTCTATCAGCCCTTACTTATTTCCCAAACCGAAAAACCGTGCCTAATAACACCAGGAAGATTGGTCCCCATTCTGAAACCCAGCCTTTAGGAACGGGAGGTTAAAAAGAGATGATATCTTCTATCTAATCCACTGGCTCTGCAGTGCTTAGTAGTGCTACAAGCCCATGGGGAGGGAAGGAGTAAAGTGAACAAGATAAGGTACGGTCTCCATGGACCTGCTCTGGACCTCTACGCTTCAGTTTGGCTAAAACAGAGCTGTGTGAGATACCCGGCTTCTGAGGTATACACAACGATCTGTGTGAGTGACAAACTTATCAATGAAGATAGTAAAGAGTGGTTTTTGGGAGCCCATCTGCAAGCATAACGGCTAACTATTTTGCCCTGTATGCTGGGTTTTATGTGGGTTTTATTTGTTTACAAAACAAACTAAACCCACAAAGCCAATGACACTGAAAAGTCTAATTAAAGTGACGCCATAACCTCCTCAGTGAGGAAAAGATACCACTGGGTGGAAGGGATTTCTCGTCCATTACATCCTGGTTGATGCTGTGTTTACATTTGGTCTGATTGGCTGTCTCCTGCAGGGCCCCGAGCACCGTAACCATGGCTGCCAATGCCACTGTCCACAGCTAATGAGCCGCACTGTAATGAAAGTGGGAAGGTATTGATTGACTGGCTGCCCATCTTTCTCTGCTGCACCACACACACACACACACACACACACACACACACTCTTAACCTGACTGGGCCCAGACCTTAATGGGAGGAGACGTACAGTACATCAGTGTTGGCGAGATGGATGGATAGTGTGTGTGTGTGTGTGTGTGTGTGTGTGTGTGTGTGTGTGTGTGTGTGTATGAAGAGAAAGGGTGGCATTGAGTCAAGCCATTCGAAAGCTTATTTATTCACCCTGCACTACAGGGGTGGAGAGGGAGAAATTAGGAGGGATGGAAGGAGAAAAGAGGTGATGTGAGCTCAGAGAAGTGACCTTATAAATGGTGCATTAAGCTTCTGCGGTGTGTGGGTGACACACGTGTGCACTGCACTGAACTGTCTGTTGATTGTTATTAAGGTTGGGAATGTGTGCTTTCAAGCGAATGGCTAGACTGGAAGGTGGTCAGTGGTACGTCAAATCTCTGGATGGGTGAGTGTGCGTGTGTGTGCGTGCGTGTGTGTGTGTATGTTTGTGTGTATTAGTAGGCTGATATACAGTAAAACACCACAAAGATGATAATACAAACATTCCTATGAGTAGCAAACTTTCCAAATAAATATTCAAAAACGACTAAGTTAAGGAGCCAGACAGCCAATGAAGAGGGTCGTTTGGGGAGCTGAAATAGTATAGCGCTGCTGGCACACTCGTTCCCACATCCCCTAAAAAAGCCTACCGCCATTTCAGTGATTTAAATGTGGTTTTGTATCTGTGAATGTCCTTCTCAATTCCCCCCAAAAAATAAAAACAGAAAGTAAAGTGAAACTAAAAATGCTGACGCTGCAAAGCGATGGGGGCTGTATCTACCTCTCAGCCTTCGCGATGTTTCTTCTCTGGATCGCAGCCAGCAGATCAGCGAGCAGTGAGTGGTGCACGCCTACGGCAGGGCTAATGGTGTATCTGATGCTCACATACTGTTTGATCAGCGAGAATTAATTTGCTGCGGGTATATTATAATATCATTCTGCACAAAGACTCAATTACACGTTTAACAAAGTTGCAGATTAAAGTTAAACGGATTTGCACTTTTTAAAGTCGATGTTTAATGACGAACCTATGAATAATCATGCAACATGGGGTTATGCTTGTCTAATAATCAACAGTATAATCAACCTGCCTTGGATGTGAAGATAACTGAATTGTAGATTAACGATATAGGCGTCCTGTTGCTTTAAGTCCTTGGAAAACTGCTGAGTAAAACACAGCAGTAAAAAGAAGGCTTATATCTAAAATCCTCTACACTTACCTTGAGGTCTTTTTCTAGCAAATTATCCTGACAAAGAAAAATAAATCTCAATCTGTCTATTGATTACCTTAATCAATAGACAGATACCTTAATCTCTTGCACGGGCCTGATTTAAGGAGACATGTCCGACTTCATTAACAGTTACATCATAAAGTGAATAATGTTGCATTTAAACCTTTTATAGATTCCAAGTCAAACCTTTGGCTGTAGTTTATATAACAACACACATTGTAGCACACATATGAAATATTATGTAACAGGTGAGGTCAGAGAGAAAGACAGAGCAGACATGCTTGAATTCATGTGAGACATCCAAACTTAATGACTAATGTCCAAAATCTCCATTCATTCACAACTAATTGAGCTTTCTATGCACGGTAGAACAGTGAATGGATGAATGAATTGCAAGAACAGCTTAATGGTTCACAGAAGAGTCACACTCACTCTCCTTGTCTTGCTTTCGTCACCTCTCCATTTTCTTTCTTTCCTCATCTCTATTATTTTCCCCAGCCGTGTTTGAATTAGTCAACTACTGCCCTTTAAAGTGCACAGTTCAAATCTAAGCATGACTTCTAAGAACCTAGCTCACCAACTAATTCACTTCAAAACCATACACAGAGCCTACATCACACCCTATAAGAGATTTCAGATGAAATTGCAAATTACTAACAACTCAGTCATATATGTAACACTGCTTCACCCAGAACATTCTTACACATGTTTTGGGATTGTCCAGTTATCTCTAAGTTCTGGTCTCATGTAAACTCAGTTTTAGTGGATATACTTGATATTTTTTATGTTCCTAATCCTGGTTTTTGTCTGCTTAATGATAATTCTGATATTAATCTAAAGCAAATTCAGTTCAAAATGATATTCGCAGGGTTTACCTCTGCAAAGAAAACTATTTTGAAAAACTGGTTTTCTCCAGATATGTGTATGAAAGCGTTCTGGATCCATAGCCTGGTCAACATTGTCAATCTTGAACATACAACTGCCCGACTTAATAAGGCACGACCAGTGACTGTTCAAGCTTGGAACTCTTTCTCATCCAAGATAATCTCTTGGGCTAGGGACAACAACAACTAGGCAATCTTTGATGTGATGTGTTACCTGCTAAACATGTTTTTGTTGCTTTATGTATTGTCTTACCAACCTGATATTTTTTCTTCTTTCTTTTTCTTTTTTACTCTCCTCAATTTAACATATGACTTTTGATATGTCTGTAACCCCCCCCCCCCCCCCCCTCCATTTGAAAAACAATAAAAAATGTTGATCACAAAAAAGTGCACAGTTCAGGACAACATCCAACACATGTCGGCTTGTTTATACCACCACTACAAATCACGCCGCTATTCCCTACTACATAGTGTTGTTCACTATATAGGGAATATGGAATGAGGGAACAAGTAAGCCAAATCGAGAAAAAAAAGCCTCTTTCTTCTCACTTCCTGTTCCTCTCCCTCCACCTCCCCAGTCCTCTGTCTCTTCCTCCTCTACATCTGTTACCTTGCTACGCGCCACTGGCAGAGTGTCAGCCTCCACCAATCAGACAGCCAGCCAGCCAGCCAGCCAACCCTTCTATCCAGCCAGCCCATCCAGCCAGCCAGCACATCCAATCAGCCAGCAACCCCATTCAGCCAGCCAGCCTGCCCATCTAGCCAGCCCATCCAGCCAGCCAGTCAGCCAGCCAGCCCTTATATCCAGCCAGCAAGCCAGCCAGCCCTTATATCCAGCCAGGCAGCCCAGCCAGCCCTTCTATCAAGTCAGCAAGCCAGCCAGCCATCCATCCAGCCCAGCCAACCCATCCAGGCCCTGGCTCTGCCTGCCAAGTGCTTGATCAAAGCAGACAGCAGCGCAACGGCTCAGCGCTCCGGGCCCGGGCGTTCCCTCCCCTCCCCTCCCCTGCCAGCAGGAGGGATGGATGGGTGTAGGTGGTGAAATCTAAACAAATGGCATCATCTGGTCCGGCTGGCACAACACTGCCTGGGCCGGGATGCCTCACGCCGTCACAGATGAACCAGCGCTTCTGGAGGTTACAGTGCGGTCCGGACACGGGGGTGAGGGGGTGAGGCACTCCCAGCTCTCTTTGGCAGGTTGCCGTCTCGTTTTCTGTTGAGTTTCTTTTCTACCGCAGGAAAGGGGAATGACTAATAGCACATGGTAACACTACAGGGACAAAAGGGAAGTAAGTCGATTATCCCTTTTTGTTTGGCTTCCCATAAGAGGATTCACCAACAAAGCCAGGATGGATGGTTATAGTCCTGCTTACAACAGTGGGTGTCCGTATGATAATGAACACACGCATGATACTGCTAGATACTACGGCCAATGGCTCATTTTGGGGATAGGAAGGCTGTGTTTGAAGCTAACCTGACCTGCAGGTTCCCATGATTAAGTGAATATTTATAGGTAAGTACTGTTGAGGCTCAAAGGGAGGTCAGCCTAACACTTAGGCACTCGGGTTTTCATCTCCCAATCGAAATCGTCAGAGTTCAATCCCCCAGTGTCTGCTTAAAGATACGCGTTCAAGCATCAGTTGTACTGAACCATACCAAACCAAAAGTATCCTAACAGGAGCCTAAGCTGGCAAGTAAAGTCTTGAACAAGGGCTAAATCATGCAGGGACTGTGCATTGTTTCATTAGCAACAAATGAGCGCATTGAACCGTGCTTCGGAGGCATGGAATTAACCTAAGCGTTAATAGCACTGGGGCATCACCCTATCGACACCCGGTACACAATAGGCCCAATTAACTCCCTCTCAGCTCCAGCCTTCCAACCCCCCGCACCCGTTCACCCCGGATGAAACCAGTTAAGGACACACACGCATATACGGTTTCACACAAACCACATTCACACAAGGGGGAGATGCAGATCGTCGGACCACCACCACTCAATCGATATGAAGAAGCCCAAATGGACCCCTGGTTGCAATTAAAAGGTTCCAGCTTCCTGTGGAACTACTTGTTCTTTTGTCTCTCTCCCTCCCCCAGGATTTGTTTGTGCGACATCAGCAAGGGCTGAGGGGCATGAGGAGGGGACTCAGATACTAGAGGGCTTCCTCTCCTGGAGGGTGGAGGAGGTGAATGACTAAGAAGTGAACTCTCTGCATCCAGTCGTTTCCAAGCAGCCTGAGCATTCATGAATGAAAAAATAAGCAAAGACTTTCATGAGGGTAGGTATTTATCACCAGACCTCTCTATTAAAAAGAGACGGGCGACGGTTTGGGGGGCGGCCAGGCCCGCTGGAAGACGGATCCAAAGTGAACATCCAGCGAACAGCATATGTGTCTAATAGTCTTGTTCAAGCATAATTAAACCTGACCAGCATCTGACGGGCTCTTCGGACCAATTCGATTTTGTGCTTTTCCAATCACCACTTTGTTCATAACTGGCATCGGGGTGATGACAGCCACACAAGGAATTCAATATTACTGATTTTCTAAGGGCTACTGCTAATATGCTGCATGTGTCCAGCCATTAGTGGCCTACATGATTAAAAGGCCAGATGAGGAGAAGGAAAAAGTGGAATTAGAGATCAGAGATAGAGATGTTTTCTCTCTCTGCCCCCCAACACGGGCACCGCATTGACCCCCCCGCCCCGCAACCCCCTCCCACCCCTGCGATGTCGTTGCAGTGCAGTACAGTTAATAACAAGGCTTACAGGAAATGCTTGTATGCATTTCAATGCATAGGAATCCTCCTGGGCATTTAATGGTCCGTGGATTGGAGGGGGAGGGCAGAACATCGCTGTGTTATTCATGATATCCTGCAGTGTGATTGGCTCCACAGAGCCGTATTCAACCCGTGTTTACAGGGCAGATTGTGTTAGATTTGAGTTTGCAGCTCAACGCTTTTTGTGAGCAAAATCAAAAAACGACTGCAACATCGCTGAATATGGAACTGCAAAAATGTTGATTTACAAACAGCAGGTAAACAAATGTTCCCCAATACTTTACGCATACGAACACCTGGTTAAAAGTTTAAACAAATATATGCAGAGAGATCCCTTAACTTGTTATAAAAATTTTATTCAGAATAAAACAATGTAGCCATATTACACGTAGTGTGGGTGAATCTATTCTACATACCTCAGGCGAAAACGACACAGTTCTGCAATGGTTCGCTTTTTGTCAAGATTATAAAAGCTACCACATCAACACACTCATCATAAACATCATCGCCGTCGCCTCTTTCCACGGTGGGAGGAGAAGACATAGTAGTGTTGTTAAACCTCACACGTTTGTTTTTTTTTACAGGATAGCATGTAGCACAACACAACGACACAACAATGTGAGGAAACAGTGCTTAATTTGCCAGTGGAATTAAAAACAAAACAGGCTAAACGCCAAAGTGTGTCACTCCTCACGAGGGATGAAGGGTTGTTAGCATCAGCAGGCCACCGAACCATTGTGACGATACAGTAATAACGAACGATGTGGTTGTTGTTGCAGTGTACATCGAATACAGTAAGCACGAGCTTGGAATGCTAATGCAAGGAGGGGGGGGGTGTTCTGCGTCTGGAGCTTGTTGGTCAAAGAAAACTGTCACGGACCACGCAGATAAAACTGTGTCAGTGATTCTGAGGTAGCAAGGCAATCATGGCTTTCGTTCTGATTTTTCAAACATAGACTTTATGTAATTTTTTTTATATAAAACTGCTCTACATGGTGAGTTAGGGGCCGGTTGAAAACCCTTATTCAACATTTAAGGTTCAAATTAAATCTATATTCTTCCATAAAACCTCTTCACTTTGTACACATTCCCACTTTAATGTCGGCATCTAGGTCTTCCACATTTGGAATGACAACTGTATAGGCACAGGAGGGGGCGCGAGTTCAACACATCGCGGTCGCTACGGCGATAGCAACGGTCACACCGAGGAATTAAAGGGGAACTCTGACATCAACATGCGCCACGATCAGCCATCGATACCCAAGTCATAGAAAAATAAAATAGAGAAACCAGTTTGCGGAGCTTCACACAGGGCAAATACATGATTGTAATGAAGGGTTGGTCTCATTCGTCATAAAGAATTGTACTCCCAAACTTGGAACATGAGCCTCGACAGTGTGACAGTTAACGGGGGAGCGGGGTGGAAGGCCAAACACATAGAATTAAAAAGATGAAGAATGTAACAATTTGATTCCCAGTGAAAACAGAAAAAGGAAATAAACATATTTTACTATACAAACCCCAAACCTAGGATATCATCGGAATATGCATACAAATCCCATAGAAATGTTAGGCCAACTTCAGGTTCACTCCACAGTTTATCAAATGTACAAGTATTGCATAGTACACAACAACATAGGGGATAGCAGTTCTCTGGTCCTGTGTGTCTTTGGGTTTCTGGGTGCAGAATCTCTAACTTGGTATTGGTTCTCGGGGCTTGTGGGGGACGGGGCCTGAAGCTCCTCCTACTCCTTTAGTACGGAGCAGAGGCGAGGAGATGGAGAGAAGGTCGGCGTGTTCAGGAGAGTTCCGGCCTTTTCCAAAGTCACACTTCAATTGCCTTTCGCCAACACACACAAACACTACACACAAACGCACGCGTGCACACACACGCACACGTACTCCGTCCTCTAGGTGGCTGCCTTCACATCACCTGTGAATCACAAAGAGAATGCGAGATATTGGATCAGCAGCCTACACAATGGAGTTGGAAACATATACCTGGATAAAGAGAGAGCACAGCTCTGCACACTCATTCTGGGCGCCTCCGCATGCACCTACACACGTCTTGTAGAGCAGGTTGTGCATGAGTGTGAGCAAGTGTTTGCGTATGTGTGTGTGTGTGTGTGTGTGCGTGATTGTGTTGGCACAATTACTTGACATGCATTTGTGCACCCACACGACACAATCTCTCACAAGCAATTTGGTTCCCAAAAAAAACTCAAACTCAATATAATGCTGGCTGGCATGCGGTCCATTATACCAAGGGGGAATTAATTCATGTTACAAGGACAATTTACTAGAGAGCACAGAGCAAAAGAGGACAGATCATTTAAATTTAAAACGACACTACATCCGTTTTTTATGCTTTTATGTATTTTTCAAATCAGTTATTTTGCCTCTTTGAGAAAAACAACCCCCCAAAAAAGTGATATTTTTTTAAGGCTTGCTGAGTTGCCGCGGGTACCGGGCGCCTGTTAGAGCGGTGTTGAGATATAGAGGCAGGTGGGACCGGATGATTCAGGCCTGGTTCTACAGGACAGCTGCTGGCTTCTCCACACGGGGGGAAACTATAAAACTAGACCGGCGAAGAGAGTGGCACAAATAAACAATAAATACAAGCTAATAGATAACTGCCCCCCACCCCCCCCCCCCAAACAAGGCTATATAGTTATTATTGGTGGGTTGTGTGGACCTCATTTGGAACAGAGAGGGCTGAGTGGAAGGAGGGCTGAGACTGTGCACAAAACAATTACCGTGGCAACAAAGGTGGCAAAAAAACACCAACTGCGTGCTGGCTCTGCATCCCTGACCCCTCAGACGGCGCCGGGGGAGCTTCAACAATAATGGTGTTCCCTAGGGATCCATTAGCCATCATTCTCACAGGGGGAGCTGCTGCTATTAACTGGGGCTTTCCTTATTAACTGGGAGCCGTGCTTAGCTTCCTGGGGGGTAGCATGTGAGATGCTGGATATCCATTCCTATCCACTATTGAGTATCATTAACGAGATTTCCTCATTCAAATCAAACTAAAAGTAAACAAAATTAGCTTTATTCGCTGCTTTTTGGGGGGAAATGCAAGCAGCAAAATGGGCCTGTGTCTATTGTTTCAAGATCCTTTTTTTTGTGAGTTAACGTTGTGGATTATTGGTAAACGGTAAATAGTGTTCTTAGTAATAGTGTTCTTAGTATTTGTCTGACAGGTTTGTCTGAACTGAGAAACACCTTGCCGCCATCCAAAGAGTTTGAGGATGTCGATTAAACCTTCACTAAATGAAAACGTCACCGGACAGCTGACCTGCCTCCGTTGACCTGCACCACCCGCCCACTCAAATCATCTTGTTCCGTCTAAGGTCAATTTGTTCCTCATTAATCAGCGCCGTGACCGTGCCAGCGAGGTCGTAGCGTCCCCCGTGCAGGGCGTCCGTGAGGTGAAGCAGAACAAAAGGTGTCTCTGGTACTTTGCGAGGGTCAAATGGATATTCATCATCAGGAAAATCACAATAGAAAAAAAACGGAATCTAAGAAGGGTTTTACTTTTGTCAGGTAAATGTTGCTCCTGATGGCCTTGAGTTAGCTTTTGAGGTGTCGTTTTGACATTTTGTTGGAACTCCCACTGTGCACCAAACTCTTGACACTTAAGCCAACACTTTTGTTCAAACTTACAAAAGTTCGGCATCAGTTGTGTTATTTGACTTTCGAGTGCTTAGAACCCACCCACCCACCCACGACAGGATGAACCCGGGCAGACTTTCTCTCTCTAACACAATTGGGGGGCTGTGGAGAAATAAGAGAGGAAATCACATTTCGAACAAAAGTGATGGCTGCAGTGAAAAAGTTACATTGTGCAGATTTAACGTTTGTTTGAAAATGTCAAAGGACTTCAAGAATGATTTTTTTTTTGGGCTATGGAATAAAATCATAATATTAGCTCTAAAATGTTGTTCTACCTGAGCTGTTACAAACCACTGAAGGCAGATAGTTTTGGTTAAGAAATACATGAAAATGTATCGTTAATATTGTTCAGAACAGGAGACTAATCCTTTCTCTTCTCTCCACATGTAGTATGGCTCTCATCCCCCCTGCCTTGCCTAAGTGACCTCCATATTCAACTCTGCTCTCCTGTCTTCGTGTTGGGTTTTGGGTTCGGGTTTGGGTTTTGCTCTCTGTTCGCCGGTAGGGTGGTGTCTGAGGTCACGACCTCTGTACCTCTATTATGCTGATCTCTTGCTACTCCTCTCAGGAGCAGCGAGATTCATCGCTGAGGTTACTTTGAATGAACGCCGACCAAAGTGCCCACATGGAACGGTGACAATGAAAGTAAACTTTGCTGTACTTTCCCAAAACGGTGGGTTGTACTGGAGCACGGCGGAGGAAGACTTTGTGATCTTACCTGTGGTCTCGAGGAGAGGCTTGTGGCTGGAAAAACGTAGACAACAAAAAATGTATTACCATTTAATTGATTAAAAGATTAAAAAAATGTTGTCCACCTGATAACACCGGCCTGCGTGCCCGCACACACACACACACACACACACATGCATGCACGCACGCAGCATTCCACTACCAATACTCTATACTCTCTCAATACTAGTCCTGAAGCTGGCGGTTAGCCTAATGCTTACAGCCCCCGCGGCAGCTGGCACGGGATGATCGATTTTTAACTAAATCCGTGACTTATTTAATACCAAAATTAAGTGAGGCGGTGTGAAAGGCGCTCTTATACCAGAAATATGTATTTTAATACACAGCCTTTGGGATGTCGTGCTCGGCTGCCATTGAGAAGGATAAAAAAGGCTTTTATTTTCTAACCACATTATGAAGAGGCAGGCACACGACTTCCTCTGTGACGCTGGCACCACAGCGGCTGCCTTCTGATTGGCCGACGGGGGCATTCATGTTTATGTTTGCATCTGTCAGTGGAGCCGGTGACAATGACGCAGACGCTGTTGTCATGGAAATCTCACCTCAAAACCAGTCTCAGGGCTTTGTATGAGCATATTAATATCTATAAATAATAGATATTGGATGTGTGATAATAAAAGTTCTGAAGAAAAGTCACACATACACACATTTTTCACAAAGTTAAAACCTGTACAAGGACGGTGAGTGTATGTCTGTGGGTGGTAATAAAGAGAATAGTGAAGGTGCTAATGCGATGCTGGGACAGCTATGGGCCGGTGGATATTAAATGGATGCTTCAATGATAGAGTTGACCACTGACGGATTACAACAGCGTTTCATCAGCCCCCACGGTCTCCTCTCCCTCTGACCTTGTTTATTCATTATGGTAATATTGTTCTACCTTGTAGACAACCCATAATTAGGCAAACCAGAATAAATTAACAAAAGTGCGCTCTTAGAAGAAAAAAAGAAGAGACTACCTTGGGCGTGTTTTTTTTTGGGGCTGATTCCTTTTATGAGAAATAGAGCTGTAACTTTGATTTTGGTGGGAAGATTTTTTTGGTAGTCAAATTTGGCCAATTGACCTGTCGCTAAGGCACGCCCCCCACCATTACCATGACGAACTCGGACAAACAAACCAGACTCATTAACATAAACATATGGAATAATGACAGCTGACAGTATATCAAAGCAGGTTTTGGAGAAGTTTTGGGCGAAAACTGATTTAATTTCTTCCAGGATCAATCGAAAGGGACTACATTACGCTTTGGAGGGGTATATTCAAAACGTTAAAATAAATACAGAAGGTTACACATTACACACTTTTTCTTGTCCCGTTGTGGCTTGGGAAAAGGGATGAAATATACCCCATTCTGCAGCCTCTCAGGATACCGACTGTCTGTGCTACATGCACCCCAAGCACATTGTTTGACCATTTTAACACAAAGAACATAAATCCACCATTAAATTGTTATATTATGCCTCCTCCCTGTGTTCATCTGCGTTCTAAGGGCGGAGCTTAGCGACGGGTCAATTGGTTGCTAGGTATTCATCAGTAACAACAGCCATTACTTTACCTACTGCCAGAGACCGATGGATAAACCATATATTGTATGTTTGCTAATGCGCAAATGCAAAGTATGCTAACAAAAGTAAAGCCTGTTGTACAACTGCTGTCTACGAACGCTAGCAGTTTAGCCGAGGGAAAGTAGTGTGTTCATGAACGCTGTGGTCGCCGAAAGAGGAACATAAACTTACGACTGCATGCAGGGAAGCTGTTGTTTATCTGCTCCATCACGTCTGCAAGGTCAGAACTGCTGTCTTGGGGGTCTAGAAGCTCATCTACACACACACACACACACACACACACACACACACACACACACACACACACACACACACACACACACACACACACACACACACACACACACACACACATACATACATTTAACACTCAAACCTCTACAGACTATGGCAGTCTTCTGATCATCAGGTTGGTCGAGCAACAGGAATGGACTACGAGTGGCTGTTTGGTTCTGGAGAACTCAGACAGCATGTTTGTGTTGATGGCAAGAAAAGGAAAAGCTGCTACTGTAATGCAGCCAAGCAATCTGAGAATGGAAACCAGGCCAAATTCCCAAACAATTTATAATTGTTCATACTCACACATACAAAGGATGATTATGCCTAGCTATTTCTGCTAGAGGTGGTTATTTTGCTCTGCTGCTGAAATACTTCATCATCATGAATCATTTGCAATCAATTGCTTTAATATATATTGTACATAAATCTTATTGAGATATGATTGCATGTTTTTCCTACCAGATAATGACGACCAAAGGCGATATTAGTATTGATTTACACATTTGAAGGATTTGGCGAAGGCTGGACTAATGTAAAATCATCCAATCTAATAATAACAGATATAATAAGTGGGAGGCATGCATGTTCCCAGGGCATTGTTTGTTTACAAGCAGAAGGGCGGTTCAAGGCACCACAAAACAACAATATTTGCCTGTGACTGCAGCAGTATGTGTGAATCTGCTTACCTGAGTTTTCATTAAGTTGTCCTCGGTCCTGTACACTCGAGAGAGGAGAGGAGACCCCATTCACCCTGGAGTCTCCCTCGGGCTGTGAGAGTGAGAGGGAAAGAGAGAGAAAAAAAGGTAAAGAGTTACGTCATTGTCATTTCCCTGACGCTCTTCTCGTTCAGGTATCGTGAACGGCCAGTGATTAGAGGCCAAAGTCAAAAGGTCACACAGGATTCAATTAAGCGAAAGCCTGACCCTTAATCGTCCGATTCAAAGGATCTATTGGGAGGACAATATCGTAGTGCCGTTCTTTGAGATGGACAAGCAAGGGGCATCCGTCAAACGCATAATACGACATGTCAGAAAAATAATAAATCAACAGCATGGTTGATGATGGACTGCCTCTTTAACAACACCATATGCCCCCATCACCCTATGGAACGCCTCATCAGTATTGCAGCGGATCCCCCCACCGGAGATCAGAGATCGCTGGGCGGATAACACACAAACACTTCCAGTGTACAAAGCACCACACCTGGCACCACGCTGGCATTTCCTGCAACACTCTCATAATAAGGCCTTCAGCTTTCAGCAGACTGCGGGGCGCCAGATCAATTCTCTCTCTCTCTCTCTCTCTCTCTCTCTCTCTCTCTCTCTCTCTCTCTCTCTCTCTCTCTCTCTCTCTCTCTCTCTCTCTCTCTCTCTCTCTCTCTCTCTCTCTCTCTCTCTCTCTCTCTCTCTCTCAGCAGGTCCTCCTACCTTGTGCCCCCACCCCCCCCCCCCCCCCCCCCCCCCCCCCCCCCCCCCCCCCCCCTCCGTCTCCCCCATCGCTCCCTCACCTCCCTTGTTAAAAAAACTCCCCTTCAATTGCTCCATCCATCCATCTGCCTCCTAGTTCCACAGCCCTCCCCCACCCCCCCAGCCGGTAAAGGCTTAGGCGGAGCCATAGTGCCCCCCACCCCCCACCCCCCCAGTCTCAGAATAGCCCAGGTCAAGGCCTCCAGACAGCCTAAGGGAGGGTGAATTAAATATGTGGTGCTGAGCCGTGGCTGCGCTGTTATAATTCTGAAGCTCCGTTCGACGATAGGCAGGCTCACAGAGAAGTTATGTCAGTGAGGGTTAGGAGACGACATAAATGTTGCAGAGCCTGCGGGGACATCCGTGTGGCTACATGCGTGTGTTTACCTATTTCGCCCCTTTTTTCACTCCTTCCTTTACCAATATGACACACAGATGAATCAATTGAAGCTTTATCGTAGTGCTAAACATACCACCCCCCCCCCCCCCCCCACCCCCACTACATGCACCTCCAATAACTATCCAGCATCACCTGATGGAGGAACTCCCAGCGATAGCGGGGAACACGCTTCCCATTCCTCTGAACTTTATGAACTTGTCTCGCGACTGGCAGAGGCAGATCACTCGGAACCAGCGCCGAACTGTGTTCCGCATGTTAATTAACCCGCTCTTACATAAGGCTGGCGAGGGGCATCAGCGAGCCACCCGGGAGCACACTCTGGGACACCGGACAGATCTCTCCGGCAACCCACCGACCCCCGACACCTAGCTCTGTGTTTGCTTATTCTGATTGGCTGTCCTGAGATTTATTGGGCGTTGAGGGCAATGTGCTCAACGAGCAGCCGCAATGAGCGATTAGAGTGTAAACACGTCCAGGGGAGGGGGTGAAGGGGCCGCCAGATAGATTGGATCCGACGTGATTAGGACCTAATCTGAGTTTAGTGTTTCATTCTTCGAGGGTAATTCAATTAAGGGATGTGGATGCAAAGGTACAAAGGACAACAACATTTGTGTTGGTGACTGCACATATATGTACACCTTCTACATATTGAGCAGTTATTGATCCGTGTTTCATGTATCATTTAATATTTAATGAGTTGTGATGTGGTGATTTTTTGGATGATACATATGGTGGGTTTTTTCTTTTTAAGAAACATAGGGTTTCATTTCCTAATCACATTTTTTGAGTCCAATGTACCCGATCTGTCTCTCTTCCCCCCGTTTCCCAGCCAACTCCGGGGCCACTAAATCTTGAAGCTCATTTCAGAGCACATTTAATAATCTATTCCTATAACCCAAATCAACCGTATATTTGCACAGCTCATGAATAAAACTCTGTCCATGGAGGTTTCAAATACAAATCAAATGACTCATAACTCCTTATACCTCATACGGAAGGAAATGGTGTGCTCACACTCCTGGTGTCAAGAATGGAATGCCATGGCATTATAAAAGACGGCATAATAAACAGAAGAAACCTAAGCAGTGTTCCTCTCCCTCTGCCCACAGGCAAGGGACCGAGGCGCTACTGGTGCAGTAGTGGTGTTAACTGGTTCAGCTACTGGTGCAGTAGTGGTGTTAACTGGTTCAGCTACTGGTGCAGTAGTGGTGTTAACTGGTTCAGCTACTGGTGCAGTAGTGGTGTTAACTGGTGCAGTAGTGGTGTTACAATAGTGTGGTTACCTGGTGCAGTAGTGTTACCTGGTGGTGCAGTAGTGTTACCTGGTGGTGCAGTAGTGTCACCTGGTGGTGCAGTAGTGTCACCTGGTGGTGCAGTAGTGTCACCTGGTGGTGCAGTAGTGTCAGTGGGTGGTGCAGTAGTGTAAGCGTGTGTGGTTACCTGGTGGTGCAGCAGTGTCAGTGGGTGGTGCAGTAGTGTTACCTGGTGGTGCAGTAGTTGTGTGGTTACCTGGTGGTGCAGTAGTGTCAGTGGGTGGTGCAGTAGTGTTACCTGGTGGTGCAGTAGTGTCAGTGGGTGGTGCAGTAGTGTTACCTGGTGGTGCAGTAGTTGTGTGGTTACCTGGTGGTGCAGTAGTGCCAGTGGGTGGTGCAGTAGTGTTACCTGGTGGTGCAGTAGTTGTGTGGTTACCTGGTGGTGCAGTAGTGCCAGTGGGTGGTGCAGTAGTGTTACCTGGTGGTGCAGTAGTTGTGTGGTTACCTGGTGGTGCAGTAGTGTCAGTGGGTGGTGCAGTAGTGTAAGCGTGTGTGGTTACCTGGTGGTGCAGTAGCTGTCGCAGGCGGTGCAGCTGGGACTCCAGCTGCTTGTTGTGCTCCTCCAGGATGTGCATGCGGGCCTCCAGCCGGCCCTTGTGCTGACGGAGTAGCTTGGCCTCCGCCAGCAGGTCCGCCTCCTCGGGGCGGCCCGGTGCGGGGGGGCTCTCGGCGTCCCAGAGGCCCCCGGGGGCCGGGCCCCGCTGACCGCCGTGCTGCTCCTTCAGCTGCTCGTACTCCCGCTGCAGGGTCCTGGATGGGGGGGGGGGGGGTGAGGGAGAGAGAGAGAGCGACAGAGGGACAGAGAGAGAGAGGGAGAGAGAGAAAGAGAGAGACACAGAGAGAGAGAGACACAGAGAGGGAGAGACAGAAAGAGAGACAGAGACAGAGAGATAGAGAAAGAGAAACAGAAATTGTTTTAATTTAAGCAGGTTTCTATTTTCAATTGTGGGTTGATCGATACATATCCTAGTTCACACAATCACCCACTAAGACAAATACGCACACTCAAAACTAAAGCACTATCATATTTTCCTTACCGGAACACAACAACACCTCCCCAACACCTGTCCTCATCAAAGTGTCCTCGCCCACAATCAATTTAAAACAGAGACACAGACACACCGTGTGGGCTAGAGGAAGACACGCGATTACGAGCGAGCGAGCAACAAAGACCTAGGAGAGGTGCTTCCTAACACATCCAAGCATTTCTTTGCATTTCAAACACACATTGATCCCACACGGGGGCCCAGCGTGTCGTGGCATGGCGGGCGTTTCCACGGCCTACCTCTGGTCCTCCTCCAGGCGGGCGATGATCCGCCCCAGCTCCCCCCGCTCCTCCCTCTCGACCGCCTGCAGGATCTGGGCGGGGCTCTGGGGCTGGCTGCAGGGAGAGCCCCCCTCCCCGCCGAGGGTCTGGCAGTACTGCAGGATCAGGGCATGCTCATCATCCCTAGGGAGGGGGGGGGGAGAGGAATCAGATAAATAATAAGTAACGATTCGGGAAAGAAAGAAACATTGCAAAGAATTCCGTCACACAATGTGATGACACCACAAGAAACAATAGGCAAAAGAATAAGCATTCTGGTTGTTTATTTTTCCTCAGGTAGGTGCAATGAAGGGCCCGGCGGTGGTGAGGCGTAGTGCTCATGGATGCCTACAGGTGGGCCTACATTGGGGGGGGGGGGGGGAATCCAACCCGTTGTCTTGAGGCTGTCGAGCGATCGAGCCACCACACTCTCCACAACCTTGACCAACCCCCAAGAAGCTTTGACATTATTTATTTGTGGCAGAGAGAATAATATAAAATACAAATAAAAGATATAGAACAAATGCAATAGGCATCCACAGATACTCTGTGAGTAGCTAATAAGTAAATAGAATAAAGAATATATACAACTGTGTATATCCGTGCTACTTCAAGGGGGGGGTCTCCTCTTGGGAGACATCGGCTATCGAACCGTGGTCACAACAACGGCTCTCTTCGCTGTTAATTGATGAACTCATCCCTAGAGCCCTCCGCGAAAGAGAGAGACAGGGGAGGAAGCGCGCCGAAGTGCGGGATTAACGGGCAAGGAAACGTGGGGGCGGCGGCGGCGATGCAATCTATTAGAGGGATTTGGGTGGTCCAGATGCCGCCCAAGATCTTAAGCTATGGTAAGCCGGCTACGCCACAGTGACTTCCCGCAGTACTGCGACGCAGCTGAGATCCGTCAGCCTCAGCCGTCTGATAAGTGAAGGGAGAGGGGGGGGGGGCGGGGGGTGGCTGGGGGTCGGGGTGAGGAACCTGACAGAGTAAAACCGAGGGAGGAAAGGGAGAAAGCATTTGCCTGAGGTGTGTGTATGTGTGTGTGTGTGTGTCAGCCATCTGGGTGATCTGACAGAGAATGGCAGGAGGTGCAAAAGTAGTGCAAAAGTAGGCCCGTCAACGTCGCGCACACGCATGCACACAAACCCAGATGCACACACATCTATGAATCTCATCCTAATTCACCCCAGCCTCTGGTGTCCACTACTTCATAGAGATGAGGCATATGAGAAAATGACACAAATAAAAATAAAGGCAATGGACAGTTGTTTACCTTGATTTGAAACAGCATAAAAGGTCATTCAGTTAAACATTATTTATGGAAACTACCATGTCATTTTAACATTTTCAGGTAACAACCAAGGTATTTAAACCTCAACAGGAAACTACCATGTCATTTACACATGAACAGGGAACGTCCACGTCATTTACACATCAACCGGAAACTACCATGTTAATTACACATGAACAGGAAACGACCATGTCATTTCAACATATTCAGTTACAGCATCATATTTAGATAAACGTAGGAAGTAAAGGACACAATTACACGCTTTTAACACAGATTGCAAGTGAGCACACATCGTCCTTCACTATCATTTGAATAAAAATATTTAGAGGCTTCCGGTATCTAGAAGTTCCTTCTACCTTTGTTTCCGTGCCAATTCTATGAAGCATGCCGATCGAGATGAAAACCTTTTTTTTATTCACTGGAAACGTTTTTTCTTTTTCAAACCACATTCGTACTGTGGCAATAATTACTGAGTAGGTCGCAAGCTTTCCGATGAGTACGTCCATTATCACTTTCTTTTTCTGTGTCGATCATTCTTGCCTTTAGTGCCTTGCCTGCAAGTCGTTAATGTCCCCACTGGAAAAATCGTAGCATGTACTCACTTCAGACATGGACAAATAACTGAAATACATATAGACTTCAACCATTGAAAAACCACACACACAAACACTGGCTCTGTATTGACAGGGTTCGAATGGATGTCCAACAGTGTTTCCATTCTTAACCAAGGTATTCCCAAGCGTGTCATTGGCCAGGTTGGCCCCGTCGTCCCACCCATGAGGGGAAGAGACCCATTAACCATCAGCCCTTGTGGCAGGACGTCCCAGGAGGGCGGGACAATGGGGCAAAGATGAGGGAAGAGACCACAGAGGACGGAGGCAGGGGGGGCCATTAGTCAAAAGACTCAACATAATGTGTGTGTGTGTGTGCTTCCATAGATTCCATAGATGTGTGAAAAAATCAATACGAAGAAATATGAGAATCGGAAAAGTGTGCGAGACTGCGACAAGGCAAGGGAAGGGAAGGCCAGTTTGAGTCTGGGAAACGCGTGGGGGAGGAGAGCATGCACCGGGGCTAAGCGCGGCGAGGCGTTTAGCGTGCTGTGGTGTGGCAGAGGCGGTAGAGGGCACCAACATCAACCGGGCCCTGAGTGGCAGGGCCTGCCTTTCACAAAGCGCCACGGTCCCCCCTGGCTGAACCACATCGTCCAATGAGCAATGAGCAGAGGGCGGGGGGGAGAAAAAGAAAGTCGGGGAAAAGAAAAAAGAAAGTTGGGGAAAATAAAAAGCGAAACAGGCCACGGATAAGATGAAAGAGAGGGGGATTGAAAAGGAAAAGGGGCAGAAGCGCAATCAAGAGTGACTCTCCTGGAGAGAAAGGAGAAATGAGGATTGGAAATGTGTTGAAGGCCAGAGGGAGTCGAGGAGTGAAGAATAGTGAATGCAGGAGGAGGCCAAAGTGTTTTATTCCTCTTTCTGCAAAGAAGAAAACTGGATGAGGCTTCACCTCATGACAAGAGCCTGTTGGTGTGTTAGCCAGCACCTAAATAGCCCTTCTGTTTTATTAACCATTACTTTTCCTTATTTTATTGCTGGGTAAAAAGTTTATTTCTTCACTGTAGGCTACTTTAAAGTGGTGGCTGCATAACTCATTTTACTGGAGAAAGTGTCCTTAATAGAAAGTGGGGATTGGATTAGTTACTAATGCATGAGCACTAACGCCAAAGGATCACGTTTATCTCTTGGAATATGAAATAAAGGAACTGTGTATTAAGAGCAATTACCTCCTGTTTAGGGCCCAGTGCTGCTGACAGAGAGACTTCTGGACATAACCCTAAAGGTCAGTTGGTTATTGGCAACGCAATGACCACGCAGAAGCTTTGACGCAGTCGTGACCACGTTTGGGTTCTGCGTCGGGTTTTAGTGAGCAGACCAATCACAGCCCTTGCTGCTGTGTCGCCTAGACGCAAGGTTACAATTTTTGGGAGCACACGTCAGGCCCTTGCGGTGAACGCAAGGAGGGCCCGCAAGGACGTAATGGGTCCGTAAACCTCCTTGCGTTGTGTCAACGTGGAACCATAACTAAGCCTTAACCCTACAGACCAGCAACGCAGGTTCTCAATCACCATCTAATGTTCCTGTCATCATTACTCTGGACCCGACAGGAACTTTTTTGCAGTTTGGATAACTTTTTTTGGCATGTGGAAAATCTTGGCTGTAAGATCTTTCACTAGAAAGAGCTCCATTTCTCGTCAGTATATCTAGTGGGGTTTACAGTTGTGAAAGATATTGCCCCTTGAAATCCTTCACAAGGGAACACGTTTTATTGGGAATGATGAATCAATGTGTGCGTTTGGGTTGTTCACAGAGGGAAATGTTTTATTTAGTGTACATAGTGTTTGGATTATGAAAAGGGGCCGTATATAAATTGGTCAAAACATTTCAGGGCTGGAAAAAATCCTTAAAATGAATTTAGATACACTGCAACACTTAGATTTCCAATCAATGATACACAATATTTAGACTATGGACAGTAACAGCAGGAGCAGGTTAGTCTAACCTGCAGAGAGCGCTGGAAAAAAAATAACCCAAGAAAAACACAAATTGGTATCATTGATTTGCTCCCCCAGACGATGTCATTATAAAAGCCCAAAATCCAGAACTCACTGTGACATCTCAAAGCCTATTCAATTTATGGAATGGTTGAACGCCCATTTGCAGTTTAATAACGTTCACCTTGCTCACTGGGAGGAAGAGGCAGAGGGAGAAACCTGCTGACTTGGAAGCCCGGAACATTAAATCTCCTTTTAACTCAAAAGTCTGGGCTTAGGGAGGGTTTACAATATATAACCTGAATCTCTACGGCCGCCTGACCTCAAAAAGATGGCCGACGTCCCATTAAGGCTATAGGCTCTGATCAAGGTGAAACATTTCCCTGCCTCAGCCATTTTTGGAGGGTGTTTTTTATTCAGTGTCAGAAAAATGCAGCTTTGTTGTTTTTCTTATACCCCCCTGGGACGTAATAAATGGCACAATTTGCCCAAATGAATTGAAAGCTGCACCCCTGCTAGGGTAAAACCTGATTAGACTACAATTAGCAGCTGATGAAAGGGGAGGGGGCAGGGGGGGTAAAGAAAGAGACAGAAGAATGCAGCAGGAGAGGAGGAAAGAGAGAGAGGGGGGACATGAAAGAGAGAGTAATGAGAGCAGATGTAGAGAGAGGACACGACAAATGAAAGAGAGAACTGAAAGAGAGGACTGAAAGGAGGCCATCGCAGGGGGAATCGAGGGGAAACGGAGAGATACCCGCTGAAATGAATGAAGAAGAAGAACGAAAGGATCCTCTGTGATTTCACGGAGCCTTGATCAAAACCCTGCATTTCTTTCCCCCCCCCGAAAAATAATAATAAAAGAGTGAATAATAGACGCTTTTCATTTTTTATAATTGGGGCGGCCTTGTCACGTATTTCTTAGCTCCAAGGACTCAAAAAACACATCCCACACTGTATCGGTGTATCTGCAAAACTGGCAAATGAGAGTTTGCAGGCTCAACGGATCAGGAATCAAAACAACATGAAAACCAAACATGCATGTAAATGGAAAAAAAATGAAAAAAGTTACATCACACGTGTTTCATCATTTCCAGTGTGGGCGGTAACCTCCCTGGTGTGCTGGTGCGCATGTTTGTCTGCAGCAACAAAGTGATAGATCGGAAATATGCTGTAGATGGTGGGACTTGTGGGAAAGGCAAATCCAACACTGAAATCCGTTCGGGTTGGCAGCGTGCCTCAGACCCAGATTCAGCAGTACGTTGAAGAAGACAACAGAACATAGTGACCCAGACGCAGGGTTGGCCCGCTTTATTAAAACCCCAAAAAAGGTGAAAAATATCTATGTGTGCATGCCTGTTTGTGGTGTGTTTCCCCAACCCTTATAAACAGGCTACCAATTTTGGTCTTGTTGATAGCTAGCTTTGGATAATAGTGTATTTTAGTCCAAGAAATCAGAGTAAGCTAAGAATTTAAGTTATTACCATTATCCATTACTTTTCATTTACAGTGAACGTATCGCATTTTCCCCCATTTTACAACGTTCATGGGCAAACATTGATTTCATTTGACAAATGACTCTTTGACGACGGTGCACTTTCTCATCATTCAGAGCATAACTAACTCCAAGCTAAGATGATAAAACACGATCAATGGTGAGTGGTAAAGTCAGCTGTTACACCATCAACAGCAGACACTACACACACGCCCACGGAGACGTGCTTCTTTGTCCAACAGTCGTGCGCTGACATTTGGCGTTTGCCACAACAAGAACAAATGTGATGTGTGCACCGCGTGAAAAGGGACGTTTGGAAGGCTGGGTTAACGTGCCTTCTTCCTCCTTGTTTCTGTTCTCTCTGCTATCTCGCCCATTAGCCCTCCTCAAAGGACCGGCTTGCTCACCTCATTACGGCTCTGTTCTCCTGTATCTGTGCCGGAGTAGCGGGGAAAACTAACAAAGATAATGGCTCCTCTTTGAGCAACACAAACAAGGTGGGGGGGGAGGCAGGGATAATGTGTGACTAAAAGCAGTAAACACTAAAGTTTTGAGGGAATCATACACTTTCACACTCGCTCCGTCGTGCCATCTTACCATCTGCCGGCACAGTTTTGTTTTTGTGTTTGCAGTTTGACATTAGCTAGGGTATGAAAATATAGCTTTTTATGAGTAAGATCAAAACAAATGGTTGTGTGGGGAAATTGCCCAATGCATGCATTTATGCATGCATTGATCAAAGCAACAGTTCCAATACGGATAGTCACAGAAACATGTGAACAGAGGTTGGAGGTTTAATTGAGGTCAACAATTTTTGATGGCAGGATATAGGGTGATGGATTGGTTGTTGACTCCCTGCTGAAAGCTACTGGATTTAATCCCCAAGTTACACGTCCTCAAACAAGGCTTCACTGTAAGTCACTATGGATCGCTCTGGATCGAGTGCATCGTAAATCTTCTCCAGGCTCTGTAAAGCCAGTTTCAAACACAGGCAACAAAGTGAAAATGATGATTCACATAAGGAATCATTGACAGGTTCCTCTTCTAAAGTAGGCCGACATTTGAAAACAAGCTCCTCCAAATAGAAGACTAATGTAAAAATGTGTGTACATCTGCGTGCAAGTGTGTTTGTGTGTGACCTCAAAACGTGCAATCTGTTCCTAAGTGTGTGTGTGTGTGTGTGTGTGTGTGTGTGTGTGTGCGACCTCAAAACGTGCAATCTGTTCCTAAATCTCAAGAACTCATTCCCATGATAGCATCTCAGTTGGGAGAAAAAAGACTTACCATGCCCTTGAAGAATGATGTCTACAAAAGCACCAGCACACACGCACACACACACACCCCATACATGCACACATGAATGCAAGCACACACACACACACACACACACACACACACACACACACACACAAACCTTCTACATTTCAGCTCTTGAGCCAATCTTCCCTATGGGTCTTTTGAAGATAAGTCTTTGCTATCACTGGTAGTGCATTGTAGTACGATCGCAAAACCAGTTCATCCCCTCTCTCATTTTGTGACAGGAAATGTAAAAAAAAGTCAACTTGCGATGTTGTTTTAGGAGCATCGACAAACAGAGTGAACATAAACAAGTCCTACATGTAGAGGTGAGGAAAAAAACAACGAAGCACCAGAAAGCTTGTCGTTATGAAATGGTTGTATTTAAAAGAGGTGTCACTCACATGCTTCCTGTCGCCGAGCTGCTGTCAGTGGGCAAAGAGCCGTTGGAACGCTCCATCTGGGCCAATCTGTGAGGGACAGCGACAGCATCATCATCATCATCATCATCATCATCATCATGACCAGAACCACCACCATCATTATCATCATCATCATCGTCATCCCCACCATCGTCATGTTTTATCCGATAAGATTAGGCCTGTTATATTGAGCCTGATATGTATTAGACTCCAACAGCGCTGTGTGATAAGCTTGTTAGGATGCAGACAATGAAGTGGGAACTCGGTAGCATGGTAATCACTTCATCAATCCATTAGTCTGTGTTCCCAAACTTCATTCTTAAGGTCGAAACCAATCTCGTTTGAATTGAGATTCTGTAGAAAATTCAGTTGACAACAAAGTCCACCGTCCGATTGATGATGATTATGTGGCCAAATACATTGCAGTTGCAGTGTTATTTGAAACTTATTAAATACATGTATTGGGCGTTAGACATCCAAACAACATATATATATATAAACACAAATCATAAAACATAAACACAAGAAAAATAAATGTGTGTATGGGTGTACCCCCAAAGTGTATAAAATGCTGCCCAACCACATCATACCCAATCTTTACATTTTAAATGTGTGTATAAATGAGTGTCCCACCCGGCCCCTCCCCTTGATGGCACAGAGCATGGCCCGACAGCGGCGGTGGGCTGGGGGTTGAACCGGAGGCCATACCGGAGACATGGATCCAGACAAAGCAGGACTACTAATTAGATTGGCCCCGCCGATCAAAGCCAGTGTTTACTGCCGGCTCGCCGGGCAGATTAGGGAACATGATCTTCAGGAGCCCGGGAATAGGCCGGACCGCCTTAGCATGCAGAGAGGCTAATCATGTGCGCGTCCAGAAAGACCTGCAGTAACCTGCTGTGTGTGATTGTTTTGCAGTGTGTGAGCGTGCGCGTTCACATGCATTTGTTCAGATTGCCCTGCTGATGAGGGTGGTGTCAAGGAAGGGATCCAGACAGAAGGTTAATGATGTGTAACTACAGGAAGGTTATAGGCCAGACAGCCAAGCCCCGTACAAGGACAGAATGAAGACTAGCTCCCTGGGCTTAATCTTGACACCGCCTCTCAGTGCTTCCTCTGGGTGCTCACTATGTGTGCTAACTCGCTGTGCTAGCTCCCTATGCTAACTTTCTGTCCCCTGTTCTAGCTCTCTGTACTATGTGTCATTACCCTGCTATGAAGATGAACACTCGACAGAGAGATTGTAGGGTGTGTATGAATCACGATGTAAAATGTTGCAAATCTATATGTAACAAACCAAATAAGCCGTTTGTTTTCTGCGACTGCATAAACAAACAGAAAAGTGGTGCAGCCATCGGTGACAAAAAATGCTAAGTGTTTGACCAGAACTTATGATGGCCCTGAATAGAGCTGGCCATTGGGAAGATCTACAGCCACTTTAATCCCAGCCGCCACAGCCAATATGGTGGGTGGCTGCAATATATTAAGAGAGCGGGCTGGCATGGCTGCCGGGCCCTGGCAGCCAGCAGGCCTTTTGTGGGAATTATTTTGGTCTCGATGTGTGAATCAACCCCCTCCCCCTTAAGTGCTGAAATGTAAATGCTTCGTGACATTGACATATTCCCACGGTTTCTCATGTCGAAAGAATATCTGTGATTGATTTTGTCGCCCTCTCACTTCAAAGGCTCGGTGTAAATATTATTCCCCAAAGCCATGATCGTATTTGGCAAATTCTCCACGTGCACCAAAACGTTGTGTGTAATTATCCGATGAATCGTGGCCCCCGATGATGAACTCTGGCGATGGGACTTACGTTCTCAATCAGGCGGAAATGAGCGGCCAGTGCTTGTGGTTGAGCTAACATTTACAACAACATCTGTGCCGACGCTTAACAAGGCGGCTACCCAGAAGGTGAGAGGATGAACGGGTGGTGGTGGTGGTGGTCGGGTGGAGCGAGGCCTACCTGCTGGCATACTGCTCTATCCTGGAATGGGTGTCGTCATGAGAGAGCTGCGGTGACTGGGACAGCCTGTGAAAATGACATGGGAGGAAGGGGTGCAATGGAGACGTGTGAGCAATGGCCATGCATGAACAAACACACACGGATGGATCGACGTGATCCACGCACGTTATCCGTGGCCCCTGTGCAGCATAAGCCCCCCCTGGAAACAAACAAATGATAGACGCAACCATCTGTAGGAGGTGCCTATGGTGGACAACCATGAAAGACAAGCAGAAAGTGATCTAGAGAGCTACTGGGTGGGTTACGGGCTATCCAAACAGGAGCTGGATGCTGCTGGTGGTGGTGGTTGTGGGGGTGGGGGTGGGGGGGGCGGAGAGAAAGAAGCGTTAGTGGTTGCAGAAGAGGATGCTGGGAAGGGTGGTGGGTCGCGTTCTCGGTCGGTTGATCGTGGCAGGCGTGCATGCAGAAATGGACGTGCATTGGGCATGGATGGATGCATGCCGTCATGCAATCGGGAACCGGTGGTGTGAGTTTGGATGCAGTTCGGGAGGTGGGGGAGGCATCCCGGTCAGGATGGGATTAGGATAGTGGGGAGGGGTTGGGGGGGGGGGGGGGGGGGGGTGTTGGGGGTGGGAGTCTGCGGTGTCCTACTGGCGATACTCACTCGTACTGCTCCGGACACATGCTGATGAGGGTGACAGGACTGTAAGAGAAGAGATAGGGAAACGGAGGGAGGGGAGGTAGGGGAGGAAGGGAAGGAGGGGGGGAAAGGTAGCACAGTACATTTTTATCGGGATCACGTCAGTGCTGGGACCGTGGGGGGTATGAGGGGAGAGGACAAGGGCAGGTCAGAATCACGTCACCGTTCTGCAGACAACACGTGGAAATGGTGGAGTCTGCTGGGGGTCCGGGTACCGCAAGTCATACTGAAGAACACGTTCACAGAGGGGACAGTCAGTAGGATCTGATCAGATAGAATGTAGGTCACCAATAGTCCTTTCACACTCAGGCCTGGAGACGGGTCAGTTTCCCTTTCACACATGCACAACACACAACAGGAGAGAAGCCGCATCAGACGTGTTCACACACATCGGAGATGCTCTGTATATTTTAGGTGAGGCGGTGGCGCCAAGGTAGAGCGTGTAGGGACAGGACACGACGCAGGACACGACGCAAATAGTGTGCAACAGAAGTCGCATTGTTTTGTTTACAACACATCGAAAGATGGCGGTGATATCAACACTGCATTTATTGAGACGGATCCGCAATATCAACAGAAGAACAGAAGAGTGGAGAGCAGAAAGAAGTTGGAACGCAAAAAATACAGGCAAGAAGAGTCTTCTGGTTTCGGGCCAGTCGCACGATAGAAACGTCATCAACACGTCAGCAACAGGACTTTAGACCTGGGGCCTGGGTGATTTCACTGCAGAGGGACGGATTTTGACGTTTCTGTTCAGACATATGGCCCCCACCGGCCTATAAGTGAGTCACTTATCTGTGACCACTGCTAGCTACACTTGCTAGGTACATCACAGCACTCAACGAGCAGCAGTTCCAGCCTCCCGGAGAGGAAAAGTGCTCTTACCGTCTTTTACAAAGGAGTTATCATACAACATGGAGATGAGAACAGATGATGTATCGGGTGTATTAGACGGCAGAGATATTAGACTTAAAGGTTACTCTAACCAGTGCTTAGAAAACATAGAAAAACACATCAGTGACTCATGGGTGGTCAGAGGTGCAAGCGTGGTGGTGGTGGAAAGCTTTTAAGGCAAAATTAATGGTTTTGTTCTAAGGCATTGCATATAGCATTGGCTGTTTCCCTTTGATATTCAATGACATTTGATGAGAAGCATTTCTTGACTGGTGAATAGAAGGCTAAATATAAATATATAAATATAGGAACAGAAGGTAAGATCATGGCTCAACACTTCGGATCGGGGGCGAGAGGTTGGTTGGTTGGCTTTCTTCTTTTTCTTCTTCAGGTGTTTCTGTTCTCAGTATGAGGCAGGAGGATTCAGAGAGCTGTGTGTGTGTGTATGTGTGTGTTCTGCTTTGTGTGTGTGCTGCTGTGTGTGTGTCTCGATTCTTTCACGATGCGATAGCTTAAGCACTTACGCTCTTCTTACCACGAGAATAACAAAAGTAAGAGAGAGAGAGAGCGAGTGAGAGCGCCAGAGAGAGAGAGAGAGAGAGAGAGAGAGAGAGAGAGAGAAAGAGAGAGCGAGAGAGAGAGCGATAGAGAGAGAGAGAGAGAGAGAGAGAGAGAAAGAGAGAGCGAGAGAGAGAGCGATAGAGAGAGAGAGCGAGAGCGAGAGCGATAGAGAGAGAAATGAGAAGACAAAACCTCCACGCCAGTCGACCGTGAGGGACGGATCATTTTGCTCGCTAGCCCGTTTTTTTCTTTTCACATTTGGTATTTTCAGCGGAGCACGCCGAGCCTTTGCTGAGCTAGTGGTATTCTTTTCCCATCATTCCTCTGACCCCGTCCACCGTGACTGAGCCGGCTGTTTTAACCTTCAGATGGGAGCAGCGCCTCGTAAAACTGGTGGGACTAGTTAAGGGCCGAGAGACACAGAGAGAGACATGGAGAGAGAGAGAGGCAGAGCAGAGAAGGAGAGAGGAACGGTATCACAGAGTGTGGGAGTAATAGAAATAAAGCGCGGAAGAGCGGAAAGCCTTTGAAACCGAGAGGGATCTAGTGGCTATAGGAAATGAACTGCGATGAAGCGAAAAGAGAGAGGAAAGAGAGGGAGCCACAGAGGGAGAGAGAGAGCGGGATTTCAGAACGCTGCTTCAGAGGACCGAGTTGGCCAAATTTGTAGAAAAACAGGGCACGAGTTTCCTGGGCTACGGTCCGAAATAGCATTTTATTTTATCACTTTTTTTTTATAAACCCGAAAATTGCTTTGTGGACACACAGCGGGGTTTAATAAACAAATAAAAAACATTGCGGTTGATATTTCCAAACACAGTAATGGAGTGGAGCTAATCGACGGAGCGGCCGTGGAAACGGAAACGGAAAAAAAAAGTTCAATTTGGAGGATGCCATTCAAATAATGGCCATTGTGAAACGCAGACCTGCACTCCTGCACCCGTTTTAAAATTGGCTCTTCAACTGCTCCTTGGGGACACAGGCCAGCCCCCGGCCCACTGGCAATCTGGGGTGAGACTGGCAGCCGATAACGCAATCCCTTGCCAAGACAAGCGTCTAATGTGTCAATCCTTGCGTCGGCAGCAATACCAAAGATGGATTTGTGGGAAAATCGAAGCTGTGTGTGTGTGTGTGTGCGTGTGCGTGTGCGTGTATGTGTGTGTGTGGTACCACAGCCTGCCACGTGTCCTCAAACATGACAAAAGGCAGTAAGACAGTGCTGGCCCTGCAGATTGTGGGGGTGGGGGTGGAGAGATTGGGAGAGAGAGGGATGGGTGTGGTATAGCAGAAGAAGAAGAGCTGACAGAGATACTTTATAGGGGACAGAAGTCAGCGGGAGAGGGATAAGAGAAATAGGTACACAAAGACAAGCGTCATGCAGAAAAATAAGAAAAAAGAGAGAGAGGGAGAGAGTATAAGAGAGGGAGAGAGTATAAGAGAGAGAGCGAGATCGCTAAAGGATGAGGATGTAAAGTAACACCCACATTTTGTCAGAGGAAACATCATTAGCGCCGTTAGGATACTGTGACAACCTGGCCCTGAGAGTGCACTTTCTTCCAGAGCATTTAGATTAGTTCATACACAGTGACGTCAACAGAAAAATCGTTAAATAAAAACTGTTAATAACCGCCGCTACGCAAGACAACAATCAATAGCAAGGTTTTCACCGCTTTTAACTCACGGCCATTAGTGGAGGACAGGGAGTTCGGCTCACTCTCCACAGAGATCAATGTGTTTTTTTTCAACGGTTATTGTCTCTGAAGCCAGCAGGTCATCGCTAGTTATTATTCCAGGGCATTACTATGGGTCTTAATTTGAGCTCAATTTATCGGCGCGATAACAGCGTCAAATTATGTCACCGGTTTTACCCACTTTCCCTGTCAGTCTTTTGGCTCCAATTAGGAAAAGTTTGAAATTTGTTATCTGGAGTTTTACCGTAGTTACACTAATATAGACATTGCATTGTACATAAGCACTTGCTAACAACTACGGCTTGAACAAACCTGGATATAGGCTAGCCAGTGTAAAGGCTGCAGTAACAAATGCCCAATTTAAAGTCACATCTGATGGCCCCCACGTGGTCCACACACAGGAGTTCAGGCTTTGAGTTCTTTGCGGATCTCAAAGTCTGAATTGAGCACCTCAAAAGAGCGGACCCACTCGCTGCGGAAGCAGGCCGACATCATGAGGACGGACCGACCCGGAAGAAGGTTACCACACTTCAAATACCATGAAGGTTGTAATGAGTCTGCGGAAAAGCCTTTGAAATTCTGTGATGTTTATATCTAAGGATTTCTGGGCGATTGGCAGGATAGTGTCAAAGGATTACATGCTGAAAGAAGCACGCACATGTAGGCAATTCACTTGTTCAACCTGTTTGTGCCACGGGGGATTACCATTAAGAGAATATTGATTGTGTCACCAACTTTTTGAAAGGTATTTGTATAGAAAACAGGGAACAATCACTGTGGAGCGAAATCGCAGCACAGCAAAACCGACTTCTTGGACCGACTTTTGTCACACAACTTGTATATAGGCCACACTCTTATATAGGCCGCACAAATGAGTGATGGCAGTCATATTGCATACTTTTGTATGATCTTTTTATGCCATTATTGTCTGCATTTACAATCTCAGGATTAGGCTCTCTCCCTTGTCAGGAGGTCTCTGGTTGGAATGTCAAATTAACTCATAATGTATTTAAATGAGACCTATGTCTCTTAGTATAGGTTTAGAGTTGGAGGAGGGCTATCGCTGGATCTTTGTTAGAATGATCGAATGTAGCTCAACCTTTACACATCCGTGTAATTCGGCAAAGATATCCGTGGGTGGCGAGAGTGGATGGCGAGTGGGTGTCAGAAAGCGTGGGAGAGAATCTATTTGGTGAGCCAGTGCATTAGTGGGTGAGATCACACCAGCCAGGCACTTCCCTCTCTCTTCTCGTCGTTGGAAGCAGTCACCACTTTAACAGGCTCCAAAGTCCCAGAGAGAAACCTTGAGATTCGGATCGTTGAAAAGATATATAAAATTATTTTCCAACATTTGGACGGATCCATTATCATTGTATAATTATATTTTGTTCATGTATGCCCATTGTGTGTGAGTGGCATACAAAACCAGACAAATACAAATATTAGAATACTTTGGAAGTACCAGGGGAGAGAAAAGAGAATTAACCTCGGCTCTCTGTGTTTATTATCGTGTGTGGATGGAGGTTGTCTGGAGGCTCATAAAAGTGAGTAGCAGAACACTAGTGGGCGTCGACTGAATAGCATCGCCCCGGTAACCAATCGCAGCCGTATCCTGCTCACGTAACGGGATTTAAATGCAAATGACCCGAGTCATCCCTGTGTGTAAACAGTCAGGGAAGACAGAAGCGGGAGCACCGGGCATGTCCTCATCTCCCCAGCGAGAGAGAAGCCCGTCGGGACGTCAAGGATGTGACGCCCGCAAAACATTTCGGTTGTGTGCTGTGTTTGTCAGGTGAGGGGACGATGACAGGGCGGTTGTTCATACAAATACACACACACACACACACACACACACAGAGAGACTGAGACACACACACAGAGGCAGAGACAGAGACAGAAACAGAGACAGAGAGACAGAGACAGAGACAAAGAGTGAGAGAGAGACAAAGAGAGAGAGACAGAGAGAGAGAGAGAGAGATAACAAGGGCGACAGAGAGGACACGGTAAAGACAGAGGGAGAGGCGGGAGAGGCGAGACAGGACGAGGGGGGGGGGGGGGGGGGACAGGCCGAGGTGATAGAGGGGCGGAGACAGAGAGAGGAGATAGTCACTGTGAGAGGCACAGAGAGACAGGGGGAGAGCGAGAGAAACGGCAAGATAAGCAGACGGACTGAGAGTCAGGGCAGAGAGAGAAGCAGAAGGAAAGCGGGGGAAAACCATCCATCAGAGCCAAGGCTGCTCGCAGCCGGTTCCGACAAGCTTCCTGTGTGTGTTGTTGTAGTTAGTTTAGTATTGTGTTGTTTGTGCCGGGGAGGCCTGGCAACGTGCGGACGCGAGATGACAGAGTGGAACCAGCGTGAGACGTCAACACCCTTAGCGTTTGGAATGACATCCAGGGAGGTAAACGGATAAAGCAGATACAGTATATGGGCGGCACGAACACTGAAAGCAACGGGAGGATTTATTAAAAGGAGGAACGACAGCTATATGATTACCGTCCCCAGACGGAAAGACATATACACACTGGGTGACAGGACGTTTGTGAGATGCGGAAGAGAAACGACATAACGTGTTTGTGCATTCAAATAAAAATGGATCCCAGGGTGCGGTGAAGGACCATAATTCAGCGGCTCCACAGCTGGGTGGAGCTCTGCTCCATGCATCTGCATAACGTGTTGCTGGTAAACGGTGTCCTCCGGGGAACTAAGAGCTGCCCACAGTCAGTAAATCAGGGCCTGTCATCATGACCACAGCCCGCCAGCCAGCCAGCCAGCCAGCCGACCAGCTAGCCTGCCAGAAGTCAGTCAGCCAGCGGGCATGCCAGCCAGCCAGCCAGCCAGCCAGCCGTACAGTCAGTCAACGAGCCATTAAGTCAGTCAGTCAGTCAGTCAGCCAGCCAGCCAGCCAGCCAGCAGTCAGCCGGCAGAGAGATGTATAGCTCTGGGAACGTAACCAGGTATAACCAGGTAAAGGCCAGGCTCACAGCCAAATAAACCCACAAATATAGATTGCTACGCTCTCTCCCACTCTGAGCTACACCCAAACACACACTCCCGCAGTAGGATTTACTGTGTGTGTGTGTGTGTGTGTGTGTGTGTGTGTGTGTGTGTGTGTGTGTGTGTGTGTGTGTGTGTTATGCACCTTGTGATTTTTTGACTTTTTGGACAGTTGGGGCGGTTTGGGGTCCATCGTGGAATCACAAGTTGATTCCCGACCAAATTGACACATCAACACACCTGAATATGCTTCACTAGCACATTCCTTCTCTCCATATATATATATATATATATATATATATATACACGCATAAATCCACAGAACCAATGCAAATATGGGTTGTGTGTTGTCACTAGATCCAGGACTTACGTCTCCATGTTGTCTCCCTCCAGCACCGTCTGCACCGGGAGGTAGCCCAGCCGCGGGTGCTTGGCAAAGTACTTCTTGGAGCGGAACTTGTTCTTCAGCACCTTGGTGAAGTCGCGCATGTCCTCGCCCGACGTGGTCTGGAGAGCCAGAGCGAGAGAGAGAGAGAGAGAGCCAGAGCGGCAGAGCAAGAGACGGAGGATGTCGATTATTAGTTATATTATATTAGGTATATTAGTGTTTGCTCGTGTTTTGCTAACGAGATAATTTGCAAGTATTTTCCCCACGTCGGAGTGCTATCTGCACAGGCAATTGGCAATCAATCCCCCTGGACAAATGCACCCACGCACGCACACAGACACAGACACCCACGCACGCACACACACAGACAGGCACCCACGCACACAGACACAGACACACCCCCAAGTTGACAGATGTGGGGAAGTGAGCTGACTATAATGATTTCCCATGGCTTATTAACCAACACACAACCTAATACGTGACGCTGATTGGGAAACAAGCGATTATCCAGCCTCATAAAGAGGACGGCATGCAGAGGAGGACGAGGGGGCGGGGGACTGGGGGGACAGAGGGGTTTGCGTCACGTTTGTTCCAGTTCCTGTGTGGATCGTTACACTTCTGATGAGGTGGGGGGATGTTAGCATTCTGACAGAGATAGAGCGTGTCTCCGGCTTACCTGAAGGCCTCCATGAACAGTCGGGCCCACCCCCTACCTGCTCCCTAACGACAGGCATCTTAATGCACGGTAAGTCTCTTTGTTTCCCAGCGACTGCTAAGCGACAAGCACCCGCTGAACGACTAAAGACCCCAAACGTTGGAGAGGTGGGAAGCTTTCCGCCCCAGTGCTCAGATGACTACACACACACTGCCGCTGGCCCAGTGTGTGCATACAACTATGAAATACATTTCTATGATCCATAACTATCCACGTCAATACATATATTGACATACATTATTATTATTATATATATTCTGTACATTATTATCTGAAAAAGGACTGAAACTACAGTAAGAGTAGGACTTTTATTTCCTTCATCTTCAGCAAATCACTGAACTTAATGATCCAATCCTTGATCTTATAACCGGGGGGGACTTGGAAACTGAGAAACCCGACAGATTTCCGATAAGGGGAAAGCATAAACAAAGAGCGTTTTGTTTGCCTCGCAAGAAATAAGCAGAAATCCAAAAGAGCTTTCATTTATGAACCGTCGCCGTGGCCTCAGAAGACATCGCCACATTCTGACGGGGAGAAGCCCAGTGAGGACAGCGAGTTAGGGGAGGAACGCCGTCTGCACCCCTCCTCTATCACAGCCATGCTTCCATATTAAAAGCCATAAAAAACGTCTTCATTAACCCGACGCCGCTTGCCGGGTCGGCATCCTCTGCCAAGGTTGGATGTGCCTCCGGTCACAATTTAGCGGGGAACTAAACGGCTGCTTCAAAATGGCCGCTCCCGGCCACAGTCGCAGAGTGCATAATTATCGTCTCGAAATGTGTGTCATTGACAAATAACTAAAAATAGACAGGAAAAACAGGAACAGCTTGACAATGTTGTTGAGGGGGACTTTGTTCGGGAGACGCGGTGGGGGGGGGGGAGTGGAGGCGCCTATCACTTAAGAGGAGGGGAGAACATGCTGTTAGAAGTGTTGTGTGTTGTGAGTGCTAGCCCCGAGGACAGCATGGCGCTCCAGTAACGAGTTTGCCAACACACTCAGACTTTTAGTGCCTAACACTGGCGAAGATGTAGGACAGCGAGCGCGACGTATGATGTAAAACAGGCCGGGAGATAAAGAAGAAATCACCACTTTGTGTGCCGGGCCTGTGCAACAAACCCCCTCTGACCAGGGAGAGAATACAGTCAGTCTCCCTCCCAGTCTTCCTCTCCTTTATTCTTCTGCCTCGTGAAAAGAGAGGAGAAAGATTGCTTTTCAGGGAGAAATTAAAAATCCCACACTCACACATAAGAGAGAGAGAGCGAGAGCGAGGGAGAGAGAGAGAGAGGCACTTAGAGAGTGAGAGTGAAAAAGTAAGAGAGAGAGAGAGAGAGAGAGAGAGAGAGAGAGAGAGAGAGAGAGAAAGAGAGAGCGAGAGAGAGAGCAATAGAGAGAGAGAGCGAGAGCGATAGAGAGAGAAATGAGAAGACAAAACCTCCACGCCAGTCGACCGTGAGGGACGGATCATTTTGAGAGAGAGAGAGAGAGGCACTTAGAGAGTGAGAGTGAAAAAGTAAGAGAGAGAGAGAGAGAGAGAGAGAGAGAGAGAGAGAGAGAGAGAGAGAGAGAGAGAGAGAGAGAGAGAGAGCGTGGACGGAGAGCCTTCACACATAGATCCGTGTGAAACCAATTTGAACAGAGAGTGGTGGAGGGGGAACCAGACGGATGGACAGAGTGGTTTGGGGAGGAGAGAGGAGGCTGGAGTGGCCTCATAGGTTTCAGTGGCGCTTCCAGGGTGTTACCTCATTGCATGATGTGATAGACATGGGTTGTGTGTGTGTGTGTGTGTGTGTGTGTGTGTGTGTGTGTGTGTGTGTGTGTGTGTGTGTGTGTGTGTGTGTGTGTGTGTGTGTGTGTGTGTGTGTGTGTCTGGGTACTCAAACCAAGCATGTGAAAATATATTCCGGGGGTTAACAGGAGTGACTATTACTCTAATAAATGAACAGCCCTAATGAACGATAAGGATAAGGCGCTACGAAACGTGTGTGTGTGTGTGTGTGTGTGTGTGTGTGTGTGTGTGTGCGCACACGCTAATGTGTGAGTAGCACAGGGAGGGTTTAATTAAATTAATGCACAGTATTTGAGCCTGTGGAAAAGAGATAGGAAATGAGCCACTAGACATGTGTGTGTGTGTGTGTGTGTGTGTGTGTGTGTGTGTGTGTGTGTGTGTGTGATTACCCACGTGTGTGTGTGTGTGTGTGTGTGTGTGTGTGTGTGTGTGACTCTCTCACCGGCGTGCAGTACTCCACCATTGGGTAGTTGAGCTTGTGGCCCTTGGCGGTTCGCCCGGAGAAGAAGCAGCTCTGACACACGTCATAGTTGAAGTGTTTCAGACTGCGATACCTGGGGACAGTGTGTGAGAGAGAGACAGAGACACTGTGTGAGAGAGAGACAGAGACACAATGTACGATAGAGAGACATAGAGACACAGTGTGTGAGAGAGACGGAGACACTGTGTGAGAGAGAGACTTAGAGACACAATGTATGAGAGAGACTTAGAGACATAATGTATGAGAGAGAGACAGAGACACAATGTGTGAGAGAGGGACAGAGACACAATGTGTGAGAGAAGGACAGAGACACAATGTGTGAGAGAGAGACAGAGACACAATGTGTGAGAGAGGGACAGAGACACAATGTGTGAGAGGGAGACATAGAGACACAATGTGTGAGAGAGACAGAGACACAATGTGTGAGAGAGACAGAGACACAATGTGTGAGAGAGACAGAGACACAATGTGTGAGAGAGACAGAGACACAGTGTGTGATAGAGAGACATGGAGACAATGTGTGAAAGAGACATAGAGAGACAAAGTGAGAGGGAGAAAGACATTGAGACAAAACGGGTGAGAGAGACATAATGTGAGAGAAAAAGTGAGACATAAAGACACAAAAGAGGAAACGGAGCAGTGTGAGAGAGGCGTAAGACGCAAGAGATGCAAGAGAGGGAGCAAGAAAAATGCAGCCTGAAACGGAGCAAAAGACTCACACTCAATTACAGGGAAAGACAGAGACTTGGAGAGGGAGCGAGAGAGACACACACAGTGTCAGCCAAACACAGTGTGTGAGTGAAGAAGAGAGCGAGAGACCGACACATGGGCCAAGGCAGCCAGACAAAACTGGAGCTGAGAGGAGTGACACTGGGCAAGATGGAGTAGCCCGGACAAAAGGGAAGAGGGGGGGGACCAAGAGGAGTAGGAGATAAGAGCAGATATATAGTGGACACAGCCACAAAGGAAGACAGACAGCAACTAATGGCTGGTGTAACGAGTGTGCAGCTGATGTGTGTGCATGTGTGTGTTTGTTGACGCTTGTGTGCATTGTGTGTGTGCATGCATGAGTGTGTGTGTATGTGTGTGTGTGCATGTGCATGTGTGTGTGCGTGTGTGTGTGTGTGTGTGTGTGTGTGTGTGTGTGTGTGCGTGTGCACGCTGCATGCGAGTGTGCGAGTCAGTGGGTACAGCGATAAAACACATTACCGTCTATGCCTGTGGGGCGTATATGCCATAGATCTTCACCTAAGTGCCCCGTTATTCATCCGCGGGACGCATGTGCAAAGGGGCGTGGCCGCGGCGCGTGCGCGACAAACGGCTACATCGCTAATGGTGGCCGGCTGGGCCATTAAGGCCCTCTTAACGGAGACCGGAGCCACTGAGAATCAACGTCTCTCTCTCTCTCTCTCTCTCTCTCTCTCTCTCTCTCTCTCTCTCTCTCTCTCTCTCTCTCTCTCTCTCTCTCTCTCTCTCTCTCTCTCTCTCTCTCTCTCTCTCTCTCTCTCTCTCTCTCTCTCTCTCATATCAAGGTTAGCTCATGGGAGAGCAGGGAGGAGAGTGAGCAAGAGAGTGAGTGAGAGAGGGACAGTGATGATCTACGAGGGCCCATACATCACAGGCCAGAGCCGTACCCAAGACACCGGCGCGTCAAACGCACCATTACACGTTGACGTGCAGCATATTAGTGGAAGGGGGGGGGTTTCACCTTCAAAAGAGCAGGCCACTAATACCCTTAATTAATCGTTTTAGTTCAGGTTTAGTTTCACTGCGGGATGCTTTGGAGGGCGTCGCCGTGGGGGTGGCCTCCACCAGCCCTCCTGGTTGGCCGGGAGAAGTTGAGAAGTTGTCAGGGGCAGCCACACAAAATGATGAGCACTGCCCCGGCTGACCTTAATCCAGCCAATGAATTACTCCCTCGTCCCTCATTTCCCTGACCCTCTCCCTCTCTCAGCCCCCCCATCGATCACTGACAAGGCCGGGGAGCGTTGTGCTCCGTCAAACGTCTGACTGGATTTCTCCCCCCCCCCCCCCATCCCACTACTTAGCATGGCCCGACGCAGGCTGTCCAAAAGTGCATCTACGATTGTATCTTTTTCAGACGCTTGGTGGACGTTTTTCCCCTGTTAAGCGTCTCCCTCCAGGGGGTTAAGCTCATCTCTGTCAAACAAGCTCTTTCTGCGCAGAAGAAGAAGCACACGCTCGCTGGATTTCTGTGACGTGGGTTTTCCGTGTCACTGCTCATTTTGGCTCGCGGCGTAAACATTGGAAGACTGAAAAGCATTTGGATGAAAGCTTTGCCAGAATCAAAAAAAGTTTGGTAGCGGCTTGTACCATACGGTCTAGCTGTCCCACATCAGAAATACTGAACTACACACTCACATAATATGTGTATGTGAGTGTGTATCATATCGCATTTATAACGCATTTGTTACATTTGTGTTTAAGTGCATGTGATGTCTATTGTGTTTTTGAGAGATTCTTACAGTCTATATGCATGAAAGGACCAAGAACCTTGGATCTGTCTCTCTGTGTGTGTGTGTGTGTGTGTGTGTGTGTGTGTGTGTGTGTGTGTGTGTGTGTGTGTGTGTGTGTGTGTGTGCATTCACCTGAAGCCTACGATGGGACACTCCTTGCAGATGTTGCACTTGGCCTGGTGCTTGGCCGTCTCGGCGGCGGCCACACGGTGCAGCACAGGCAGCCACACCATGGACTGGGGCTCCATGCGCATCCAGTCCACAAACTGCCTGGGCTCCAGCTCCACCTTGTTGCCCACCTGGAGGGAACAAACACACAGGGCTTTAGCACCACAGGGTCACATTTTTCAGGGGTTTGTTGGTGTTCCGGGCAGCAGCTCATAAAAGTTCATAGCAAACAGAGAGAGAGAGGGAAGGATATAAAGCTTGTGGCTGAGGTGTCAAACCCGACTAACGATATATGGGTGCTCACTCAAATGGGCGAGTGATGGGTTGTTACTCTCCACTTGTTACCTTAAGGTCTAGTAATCGTGGACGTATAAATTAAAAGAGAGGACCCTGTGGAAGACTACTGATTTGAATTGTGGACAGAAACTAAACTACTTACACTTTTTTATGGGCTACTCATTCATGTTGAGTGTTTTCAAATAGATGCTGATAAAACTGCCATATTTTTCATGGGTTTACTTTTCCTCATACCTACAGGGCTCGTAGCAATTGATTCAGGAGAAACGTACTCATTATACAGTTTGTTAGTGGACTAAAAGTAAGTGTAGCTAAAAAATATATATTTTGGCTTCCAGGCAATCATCTCAAACTCCAAATCCCTCAATAGCGTTTAAAGTTTTAATAACCGTTCTGTTTGATACTAGTTGGTTTGCCCTGTTGAGCTACCCTGAGATATTCAAGAATCGGGTATTTCATTGCCGTATGTAAATGCTGTTTGTAATTATGTTGGCATGACCAAAAAAAACGTTAACTTTCTCTTTCCGATGTTCATCCGAAGGTTACCCAATGCTAGAGACTATGGCGCACACTCCAGCCCCTCAGACGTACTTCACTGTTTGCATTATGTTGTCATTCAGTTTTGCGTCTAGCTTTTCGTTCCGTAACGGCTGGATAAGCAGGAGAGAACCCTTACACCCCCCCTCCTCTAACAAGGGAAAAGGGCGACGGAGGTCGCCGCACAAAGCAGCCGGCTGAACAATAGTGTAGTGAGCAATTTCAGAAGTTACAGAAGAAAAGCTATAAAATAAACCAACCAGAGGCCATATCGGTATGAGTGAGTGTGTGTGCAGCTGTTGGTTTCTTCAATAACACTCAAAAGGCAGGATGTGTTCCTCACAATAAATCTCTGATACGTAAACACTGTGTGCGTGTGTGTGTGTGTGTGTGTGTGTGTGTGTGTGTGTGTGTGTGTGTCAGTGTGACTGACTGAGTGAGAGAGAGTGAGCGAGAGAGATAGAGCGAGAGTTGCGTATGTCGTAGTGCGAGCCAGCTAAATGACCACACCCGTCTAACAGTAGACTGGCGGGCAATCAGCCCTGATTCAGAGCCGGAGGGCAGGACACACACTGCCTCCCTCGCCACCTGCCATTTTACTTAACATTCCCTAAGTACCTCTACTCCCAGGCACCAGATTCTTTATGGCTGAGAGGAGTCCTCCTCCCTACTTTGCTTGCACCATCGATACCGGCGATGATGCAGTGAGAAGCCATCGCCAAAAGTAAATATACGAGCTGTCCAGTCTCTGGTTTTACCCCCTTTACTTTAACCTTTACTAAGCCTAGCTCAGTGCTTCCCTCCCCCCCCCCTCCACAGATGAATGACACCCAGGGGTGGGGTCTATGGGGCATGAGGCTATGGGGAGGACAATCAGAGTGATGAGAGGTGTGCAGGGGGAGGTTGATGAGTGAGAGGGGACATATTTATTGGGGTCAGACTCTTCAATCACACAACTCATTGCATCATAAACGGTCCGGGGTGGCACTGCGCTGGCACTCGCGGGTCGGGCACTGACACCGAGTGCAGGGTTGTTAGTGACTGTGTGTGTGCATGCGTGCGTGTGCGCATGTGCGTGTGAGTGTGTGTGTGTGTGTGTGCGTGTGTGGATGGGGAGAGGGCTTGGACAGGGTGCTCTGTATTTGCATGTGTGTATGTGTTAGTGAGTGGCACAGGGATGTTAGTGTGTGTCCCAGTGTGTGTGTATGTGTGTGTGTGTGTGTGTGTGTGTGCGCGTGTGTGTGCGCCAGTAGGTGGAAAAGTGATGTGCAGTTTGCCCATGTGTCAATGTGTTAGTAATTGCCATGGTGATGTTAGTGCACGTGCGTGTGTGTGTCTGTGTGCGTAAGTATCCCAGCGTTGTGTGTGTGTGTGTGTGTGTGTGTGTGTGTGTGTGTTTTGGTATTCCTGGTGTGCGCGCGCGGGGAGTGATGACAGCATGATTAATGGCCACCACTGCAGGCAGCTCTTGTCATGGTGTGAGATCGTGTACGGCTCTCCGAGTGCATGTGCATATTGATGTGCTAATGGTGGAGACGACGGTGTTGAAGGAAAGGAGGAAATGACTCGAGTTATGATACAGCATTTCTTTCTGCAAACCACCCCCCCCCCTCCCCCCCACGGTCACATCCCCTGGGCCAAGCCCCGCTCCAGCGGTCACTGTTTCGGGGGGGAAACCGGTGCAGAACGAGAAGCAGAAGAAGAAGCGCTCGAAATGTACAGCTTCTTAATTTCGGAACGTCCCAACTCCCGATTTACGGCCACCAAAGCGGCATGAGTCAGGGCAAAGAAAAAGTAGGAGGAAGAGGAGGAGGAGGAGGAGGAGGAGGCCTCGCGGGATGAAGACGTCGTTAAACCGGTGTGCAGCGCCGCAGATAAAGCCGGGAAAAATTGAGGTTGGCTCGGCGGCTATAAAGCAAGCCGGGAGACGGACGCACAGGGCAGCGGAGAGGTGAGTGGTGTTTGTTTATTATTAAAGCCCCTGGGAGGGCGAGAGGGGCATGGCTGGAGGGATGAGGTGAGCGAGGACGTTCAATGACCCGAGCAAGTTTCAGCGGTTCCGCTCCACACACATTAACCCCCCCATCTGTCCCCAGTCGGATCGACAACAGAAATAGCTCCTTTTACGATTACAAATAAAGGAATAATGGCTCTTTGTCAATTGTAACAAGGTTATCAATGACACAAGATGTGTCTACATTATCACATGCGCCTTCAAAAATACATTCACTGTTTATCGTTTATCTTCGCATTGACTCAAAGTTTTCCATTTTATGTGTCGCGTCATTACTTTTGATCACATTTTTGTGTGCATGTGTGGGAGCACTGACTCTTTACTAGATCACCAATGACAGGATACGTATTTATGTCACTCTTAAACCCTCCTTGGCTCATAAAACCTCTCTTGGATCAAAGTGGCAAAGTAAGTCATTGACATTCATAGCCATATCATGCATTGTAAATGGTAAATGGTAAATGGTCCTCATTTGTATAGCGCTTTTATCCAAAGCGCTTTACAGTGTTGACTGACATTCACCCATTCATGCACACATGCACACACCGACGGTGGAGTCAACCACGCAGGGCGACAGCCAGCTCGTCAGGAGCAATTAGGGTGAGGCGTCTTGCTCAGGGACACCGCAACACTCAGGGACACCACACACTTACCAGCCAACCCGCTCTACCTCCTGAGCTAATGCCGCCCCCGCATTGTTTCAAACTCAAGTTTGAGCAATCTTCCACACCACGGCCAGATCCCTATAACTACTGTGGAGGTGCGTGTGGGCGTTTTGCCCGTCCGGGGTGCACCGCGGGGGGGAGGGGGACGGGACTTACGTGCTGGAAACAGCTGCGGACGCTGGGCTCGATGTTAGACCCTCCGAAGGCGGCCACCTCGCCCAGCTGCCGTGGGACCTGGATGGCGTCGTGCAGCAGCAGGCCCAGCTGCCTCTGGTCGCACGTGTCCCCCGCCGACGACACCTGGTTGAACAGGTCTGGAGGGGCAGGGAGGGAGAGAGAGGGAGGTTAGAGACAGAGGTAAGCAGACTCTGTGATTCCCAACCAGGGGTATGTCAGAGCAGGATCCGGGGGGTGCTTTTAAAGTTTAGAATTTTTCCTTGACCACCAAAACAAAAATATAGATATTGATTTGTTATGTATTATACATGTTGATTGTTGCTGATCGACAGATAGAA